>NC_080571.1:236241442-236561998 GCF_030247185.1 Malaya genurostris | reverse complement strand
CGTGAAATTCATACCACAGAAAGTGGGCGCCTAGGTAATCAAACCGCTGCACAGTGGTTCAAAAGCCCAATTTCACGCTCTTAATTGATAACTCATTAAAAACGTGGTTTTCGAGGTACAGTATTTTCAACAAAGTTGCTTAGAAGGATAGACGCCGTCTTTTGTCAAGTTTTATTTATGCAACACAATAAATGATTCCGGATTCTAACTGGACAGAACTTTATATGTGTACATTTGTTTTCGCTCAGTTAAAGGTATGCTTAGAAAATACGCATTACTTTGTGTGAGTAGATTCATTGTTAATATAAAGTATTAGACTTCCTACTGATAGGTAATTATCCAGATGTATAAGCCAATAGTTAACACGTGAATTAATCTTAGACTGCTGTAATCCAAATTCAATTGCTCTCCCCATATTTTTCATATTCTTATAAATATTACTGTGGAATTAAAAAAAAATGTTCATTGGATAGAAAAAGGAAAGTTTGTACGGGCGTAAACTAGCATAAAATCCAAATTGAAATGGTTTTTTAGCGAAAATTAGAATTTGTTCCGCGCCGCTTCATATGACAGTTATACATTTAAACACGCTTCACCCTGTAGTTCCAGAATAGGGGAGACCAGGGCGAAAATGCTTGAATATTTTCAAAATTGCTGATTTTGTTGTAGAAATATGGAAAAATATGAAAAAATATGAAATAAAATGCGATTGTTTTTTAGTTAAGACCAAAATTCAAATGAATAAAAAAACGATTCGCTCATAATCTGATTCACTGTCTGGTTCAGACAAACAATTAACTCATGTGAAAGTGCTGTCACTTTAGCGTAATCCGGGTGACCTCTGTGGGAGTATTCAATGTCAACTTTGTAGCGCTGATTATTAAGTAATTTATCCCAGTAAACACAGCATTTGTCCAAATCATTCCATGGTTCGACATCATCGACCATCTTGTATGCTGCCGGTGTCGAAAGTGCTTCAGAAACTTTAGAAACGTAAACACGTCATCGGTAATGTTATTTATGATTATCGATTGTGGGTACTTTCTTGAAAATAACGTTGATCGTCATAAAATCAGCAAGTTTTTGTAGAAAACAACAAGAAATTTACGACTCCGACCGAGTCGAGTGACCATTTTCGCCCCACCAAAAAGTGGCCCTTTTTGCCTCATCACATAGTGGTTCAAAAGCCCAATTTTACTCTCTTCATTGATAACTCATTAAAAACGTGGCTTGCCAGGTACGGTATATTCGGAAAAGTTGCTAAGAATAATTGGCGCCATCTTTTGAAAATTTTAATTGTGTAATTAATCCCCCCAAAAGTGAAATAAAAATATTATTTTAGCTCAGAGTCAACATAGGGGCTAAGTAACTTCGACAAAGTTATGTAGAAAGTCATTTCAAACAAATTTACGGAAGATATTATTCCCGTAACTTGAGTAGAATTCATGATATAATGTATTTTCAGAAAAGGGTGCCCTAAATCCAGTTTTTGTAAGATATTCTCAATTTCTATGAGTTTTGTTTTTCATCAATAAAAACTACACAACTTTCTCAAATATACTATGCCACCATCATTTCAGTTGAATGAAATAGAGCCATTTTTTATGTTTGTCTTATATAATTCTAACTTGTATATCATCAAAAGGTGCATATGAGACCATTTACATATAAAACTACTTCAAAAGAGTGTTCATACCGTGGTTGAATTACTCGTCTGCGATCGTTAGCAGGCGAGATATGTTCTTTTCAAATATCCTTATCCATTACATTTGCAATGATAAGGTTAATTGTATAACCAATCAGATTTCAGCATTTAGTAGTCGATGACCAACATTCCATGAGCGTCCCAGAATACTGAGGCACCAAGCTTACCGGGCCACATTTACGTGTTTAGCCATTCTGGACGGTTCTCGCTGAATGCATGCTGACGATCACTTTGATTCTGGAGTATAGTGATGGATCCATGTTTCATCCATTGCATAGTGGAGAAAAATGAACCAAAAACGCGACGATTTTTTTGGAGGCATGATACAGTTGACCACAAAGCACTTTTTTTGGTGTAAAATGGTCGCTAAAATTGACTCCATGTATTTAGAAGGACCGTACGAAACGCTATCATGTTCATTTTACCCCAAGTTCCCTTTTCATACTGCATTGTATACAAGCTTAACTATATAACATAACCCCGAAGAACTTGCAGAAGAGCGAATAGTGTTTCTGATGTAAAAAAAGTCTAACAAATCGATTGCATATAGTTTTAATGACAGCAGAAAACTCGTTGTACCGTTTAGTTGAAATATGATCTACAATCCAAAAGCAGATCCAATACGATCTATCAATATTTGTTCATATTACGTACAAAACATCTGTGATCCAATTATACACAATGGGAATGACAGTACTAGCCTGTTTAACCCGTTTTACCCCAATTCACACTGAGATCTCTTTTTAAGCGGGGGATACGTATCGCGAAGAAAAACCGCGCAAAAAAAATCGCGTAACTTCGGAAATTTGCGTAAAAAATTTCTTCGAACTAAAGAAAAAAAATTTTGATGCCAAATATCTTAGAAATGTATGAAACGTCCAGATCTGGTGTAATCTCAAAAAAAATTTTTTTTTGTGAAAATCGACTTTGGGACATAGAAAAATTTTGAGACTTTTTTTTATGCCGAAAAACAACCGCGTTACTTTGGAAATCCGCGTAATTTCGGAAATCCGCGTAAAAAAAAACCGCGTAACTTCGGAAATCCGCGTAAAAAGAAACCGCAATAAAAAAAACGCGTAAAAAGAGACCCCAGTGTATATCAAAAGTCGTATTTCTGGTTAAACTTTCTTCGGTATACCGAAAGCAGGCTGATTACGGTTGATGAAAATCGATTGATATTACGAAGAAAGACCTAAAAATGAGATTACACATGAATTCAATGACCGCAAGGAAGGAGGAAGATCCTTTATAGTGGAAAATTTATTTTCCAAATGAGGAGCAAAATCTTAAGATTCAGTTAAAGGATAAATTGGGGTAGAACGGTATAACAAGATTTGTACGGCCATTGAGTCCATTTGTAATATTATTTGTAGGTCTCTCTTCATAATATCAATCGATTTTCATCAACCGCAATCAGCCTGCATTCGATATGCAAAAGAAAGTTGAACCAGAAATACGACTTATGAAATAAATTGGGGTAAAACGGTATAAAAAAATTCGTGCGGTCATTGAATTCATTCGTAATCTTATTTTTAGGTCTTTCTTCGTAATATCAATCGATTTTCATCAATCAGACTGCTTCCGGTATGCCAAAAAAAGTCCACCCAAAGATACAACATATGACATACATTGGGTAAAGAGGGTTAAACGGACTAGTACTGTCATTCCCATTATGTGTACTTGGATCACTGAAGTTTTCTACGTAATATGAACCAATATTGGTAGGTCATATTGGATCTGCTTCGGGATTGTAAATCTGAATTCAATATAAAATTATATTTGTGGGAAAATAGGGGTAAAACGATATAGCACGAAGCATGCGATCACGGAGACAATCTGTTAAATCTTTTTTGAGGTTATATGCGAAACATAGAACTGTCTTGTTTAACCATAATTAGTCTAAACACCGATCAGTAGAACTTTAAGGTAAAACAGAACACAGTTATTTGCGGTCAATCTTATCGAAAACCATCCATTTATCTAACTTATGAACATGTCAGGAATACCTTCCGATTGGTCGAATTCATATTTTTCAGAGTTTCACTGTAACTAACTGTGAAGTAAAGTCAGAAAAAAGAGAAATAGGAGCAAAACGGGCATGATAGTGAGTTTTGCGGATCTTCCAACTATCATTAATCGATTCTACGGAAAAATTTGCATAAGAAATACTAATTTTGAAAAATTTACTTAGGTTTTTATAAAACTATTGAGCAAAGTCGCGTTTTTCATCGTTTTTTCCCCACTGTGCATTGTCACATATCGACGCAAAAATATTCCGGTACATTTCGGTGAAACAGTTCCAGTGCTGAGAGTCATCAGTGTGACAACAGTATACCACTGACAAATAGATGTAGAGTCCCGTAGCACTTTGCAAGCCACTACTGGGCTGTGATTGATTCGGCACCATTGTTTTGAAATTATCAAGACTATTATCCAGGGTGGCAAGTGAATTGCCGATTTCAATTTCCCGGTTTATCCCGGTTTTCCCGGTTTTTTGAGAAAAAAATTCCCGGTTTTTGGAATAGGCTCAAATCGCCTTTGTTTAGTTTTTTGTGAATATTTTCTAATTTAAACTTTAAACAGATGTCCCATGTCCAAAAAGGATCATTGTAATAGGCCCGCTAATTGAGGGTTTAATTAAATTCCAAGCATTTCGATGTATAAATAAAAAATATTCATATAAAATATTGCCTTTTTCAAGTCATTCAGGGGTTTTGGTTACACGTAACCGAAGTGCACATGACTGTTTTTATTATTTTTTTGGTATACATATGATTGAAAATAAATCAACAAGGAACAACAATCCCAAAAACGGACGCTTGCCACTCGGAAAAACAACAACAATTTATGTTTGCAACTTCAAATCATTTCGGCAGGGAAATTATAAACGGCATGATGGCCAAGGATGGCTTTTATCGTATCAAAGAACGCTCTCTACCAACTCTTCACAATATTCAATCATTGCCATCAAAGAGAGACGGATATCATCTCAGCAACAAAACACCGTCATAATTCATTCTACATAGAATGGACACCAGTGCGAGAGCGAATTTCTCTCAATGAGCTGTCTGAGCATCACGGGTTAGCACGCTGCTGTGGGGATTCTCTCTGAAGCAACAAACGGTCGTTGATAATTGCGATAGAATCATTTTACTATTGCCGCTTATTCTAACTATGTTCAATAATTTTGTTAAAAATTTTTCCTATGTTACCTTGAGATTTTGCCATAAATTTTGCACATGTGTTGAATACTTATTCAAAAATTTAACAAAAATCCAACAGAAGCATCCAAATTAGCCTTATTTTTCAAAATGAGCTTTCATTATGCTGTTATTGATAACAACTAAAAAAAACTCTGATGCTTCCTGTTTGATTTAAAACTGTCTGTCATATTTGGCATATTTCCAATGGACAATAAGTTATTTCAACACATGTACAGAACATTTCGCTCAAACACAAATTGGGTTTAGCCCCCTACTTTTCAATTGTTGAAAAAAATCATTATTCTAACAACTGTTACGCATAGGTGAAAAGGTAATATTTTTTTCGGTAAAATTAAAATTCCCGACTTTTTCCCGGTTTTTCCCGGTGAAATCAAATTCCCGACTTTTTCCCGGTTTTCCCGGTTTTCCCGATTTTCCCGGTCACTTGCCACCCTGAATTATCACATAAATCATTGCAACTCGTGAACCAAACATTAGAATGTCAAAAAATTTTGACAATTTACTCATGAAAAATTATACAGAAATCTTGTTGACATCGCCATCTATGTATCAATCCAGGAACTTACTGAGCATCGTGTTATATGTTAAAACTGCATCTGGGCTAAATTTTCACACACTTATTTACGATTTTTCAGATCGGAATGAAAATTAATGAAATATTCATCAAGTGACTCTGATTTTCCGGCGTCTTTAACATACTTTGTTTAACTGCTAATTACACTACAGCATCAGCTGAAATCATTGTTAAGCAAGGCAAATCTGTTACAACTAACAATAATTGGAACGCCTTGAGCAGCATCAAGGACAACAAAGAGCTGAGCGAAAATTCAAAATATTTTTGATCAGGCCCGTGCGCAGGAATCATCCATGGGGGGGTTTCTAGGGAAGAGGGGGGTTTCAAGGGAAGAGGGGGGTGTCCAAAAGGCGAAAAGGCGCCTCATCCACTATATTGATAATGTAAAACGAATTTTGACAGGCTCGTGCATAGAAATCATTAAAAGAGGGGGGGGGGGGGCTAAAATAATGTCAGTTTATAAATTGATAAAAAATTGAACTTTTTTGTTCAAATGAAGGCATTCTATTGTATTAAAGTGTTCAGTTACAATTCTTCAATAGATTAATTCTGCGTGGTACTGAAAAAAACTTTTCAAGAACTCTTTGGGTATCCACCTCGACATCGCGATGAATATTGAGTGAGGCTAAACCATTTAGCCGCTCTTCAGCCATTGTCGACCTGAGGTAAGTTTTGAGACGACGCAATGTTGAAAAAGACCGTTCATTCGTCGCCGTTGTTACCGGCAAAACTGCCAGAACGCGAAGCATTTGGTGGACATTTGGAAACGCGTCTTCATTACAAATATCAAGTATTTCAAGTGAATTTCTGACGTTCCCCTGCAGGTGAGTATTGGGCTTTACTCTAGAGAAAAGATGCGCGTTATTGAGAGCGGTGGTAGTCGGTACTTCGGGCACGCACCATACAAATGCGTAACATCGATGACAGCATTTCCAGTAACACTTGACAGAAAGTGGGAAAGGCGTCAAAATTTGAAAAAGAAAGTTGCGTCATCCACAATATTGAAACTGTAAAAAAAAAATCTGAAAACGTAGTATGAATTGTCAAGTTATTTGCACTTTAATATAATAAGTACTCCATTGTTCATGAAACTTAATTTAAAAAAAATTCTTCATGGGGGGGGGGGGGGTAAAAACCCCCAAACCCCCCCCCCCCCCCTGCGCACGGGCCTGTTTTTGACTGCATTTTCATTGCCACTATATTTACAAAGATTTATTGAAATGGCCTGATACTTGCTGGTTCCACAAAATTTTTGTTGCGCGTAAGAAAAACCAAAACTCAGATATTTTCACTGTGCAACATTAAGTTCAAATTGATAATACCACTTGGCTGGTAGCTCTGAGCTGATGTACCTACAGAGCAAACTCGTTGTGGCAAAGGTGAAACTTCGTCCCAATGATAACAATGTCGCTTTCAGATGAGATGTGAGCCAGTGCTCCTTCTATTCTTGTGTAGCAAAGTTAACACTGACAATTGAATGACTGCAGTTTACTCTATAATTATATTTATGCACTGTGTGTAATCTCGAAGCATTTAAAGTGCAGCACAGTACAAGTGGATAATCGTCGTCGATTCTCCGGTATGAATGAGTTCAATCACACCAATAACTATTTCAATTGCAGACGGTTGATTGTTGATTGGACGGAACCTGCCACAAGCAAGTAGACATTGCATATGCGTCATGACCGGGTAATGAAATCTAATCAAAGTGGAAATGAAAAATTGAAAAAAACAAAAATACATACAAGTGAAGCAGATTCACGTACAACCTGCGAGATGTTCTCCCTCAGCTGGGCGGCCATTCCGGGCTTATTGAGCCCGCGGGTAAACTTTCTTTCTGTCATTATGTTGCTTTCGATCGACACTCGACGAGACGAGATATTATTGTCACGCCTTTCGTCTTCAGTGTTTGTTTTATACTTTTAATTATCACCACTCTCCCTCGATGGATGATCGATTTCATCGAGCTGCATGTGAAAGCCGGTTGCCTCACTCACTTGATAACCTCTTTTTTTTCTTCTTTTTCATAAATTCCTAACCTTTCGCTACACACTTACTCGATCGTAGACCTCGCATGTAAGCTGACGTAACACATTCGATAAAAATTAATATCCTTTTTCTGTTGACTGGTAAACACTAAACTTCACTCTCTTCAAAGTGGTTGTTATTAATCATCTTTTCATCCCAAACACCACCCACTATCAACAAAACAGGAATATTACTTCACCAATACACCGGCACTGGTTCACATTCACCAGAAAGGACCTACGTACGTATGCGAGCGTGAGGATGCATACATACGGGCGAATTCCTCTCGGTAATCAGAATGGGAGTGAACCTCGAAAAAAGAAGGCGAAGCAAAACACCCAACTGGAAGATGATGCACTTTCTTGACACACACACTCAACAACTTAATCCAATGGAAGATCTTCACTTTCACCTTCTCACGGGACCAAATATGTAAAACCGTCCACGGCAGTGAAACAGATCGACCGGACGCACTTCCGATACCCCTAAACACTGGTCACCATCACGATCCTAGATTCGACAATCATCTGGGCTGCAAGCAGACTGGCTGGAGTCAAGAAAACGCTAATTTTTCACACGAGCAATACAACATCGACGTCTAACACAAACCGACCGTCCGAGTGAACTGCGGCAAGCAACGTTATTATGTTGTGTATCGCATCACTGTCGCACACTGTCATCCGGTTGGATGAACAACACTGATGGCCGATGGCTTCGTGAGCTCACCCATACACACCTGATCTTCTGATCAGAGTGGTGCTGTAGTAGAGAAATCCGCACCGCATTCGGTCGCTCATCTTCATCTCACAGGCAATGTTTTGTTTTGCTCGTTTATGTTTTGATCGGTAGCCTACCGCCTGATAGGTGGGATCTTCCAGCATGCGCACCACGTGTGTTGGATGAATGGGCAGATGAATGATAGATCGAATGAGTGATAACATGATGCAGGGCGTGATTTCTTGCTGATGGGTAGTTGAAAACAACAACGGATATTACTATAGGTACTATTAGTTATTAGCGGAACTTTCTTTGTTCAGTTGTTTGTCATTTAATAGAATGATGAATGTATTCGAACTTATTCTGTTGGGGAAAGCATTATAAAGTGACCCTGCTGGCCAAAACGCAACCCCCCCCCCCCCCCCCCATTTTCTTTTTTCAGTATTCAAGATTTTTCTAAACAAAGTGATAAAACTCACTAATATTATCTTTTCGTAAGATCTTTCTGCTATGCAAGTTTGGCAGTTTTCGTTTGCTGAACAATATGAATAAAACTGAAAAAAAATCATTGGGCAGCTTTTCGATGTAAGGTTTTGCTTCGACTATACAAGCATTTAACCGTATAAAAAGTCTAATGGTCGGTTGCTATTTAGTAATTAGCTTTTAGCAGTGCTAATGACTCTATTTCCAGTATAAAAATCCAGAGAAACAAAACCATTTCTTTGATTTACGATTTTTCTCATAACAGTTACTCAACGGACATTATGCCCCACCTTCGATTCAACAGTATGCTTCGAGTTCAAATATTGTTTTGAAGATTTATAACGGTTAATAAAACAAAATGTTGCGTTGGGTGGATCAAAAAAGTTTATTTATTTATTTATTTATTTTGGGGAGCAGGAAAAAGCCCGATGGAGATGAAATATCGCAATCTCTCTCTCCAGCAGGCATAGAACCTCCTCATCTTTTGTATCAACAGATTACAATGATCCAACAGATACATTTACGTTCAAAACTAGCAATTAAAACTAACAGGTAAAGCTAAACCACTAACCCTATAACTAGTTGATGACACAATATTACAGAATTACAGAGCAGCTTCCTTAAAAGACGAGATAAAAGAGAAAAGTGGATATAAAGATGGAAGAAGAAGGTTAGGTAGTTGAGGGAGCAGTGAGTGAGCGTGGACGAACGACGGGGTTAGAACCGGCATGTAGATCTAGTTATTGAATATACTGAATAGTTAAGGAATCGTTAAATAAGCGTTTTATCGCATTACGCGAGAGATGAAAATCAAAGACCTTCGAGCAACTGTTAAATAAACGACACATACTGAGAAATGGTTCATTATATCCGTAGTTAGTTCTAGCACGAGGGAATCGTAAAAATGGATGTGAATGAAGATTGCGGCTATGGATGTCAAAGTTGACCAATCGTAGGAGATCAGGGCAATCAATATGTGATTGTATTAAATCAGCGATGAAAACAGCCTTGTAGATGTTTTTACGAACACACAGCGGATCAAGTTCGATCAGTCGGCAGAGATCATTATAACTCGGAAGGTTTAATGGGTCTCTCCAAGATAGATTTCGGAGAGCAAACCTAATGAATTTGCGTTGAACAGCTTCAATACGATCAATATCAGTTTGATAATGAGGTGACCAAACGACAGCAGCATATTCAAGCGATGATCGAACTAGTGCACAATAAAGAGTTTTCAAGCAATGTGTGTTAGCGAAATTTTTATTAATTCGAAATATGAACCCTAAGAGTTCAATGCCTTCGAAATCACGTAGTCAATGTGATTCTTAAAATTAAGTTTATCATCAAGAATAACTCCTAAATCTTTCACGAACGATTCACGTTTAAGAACATTTTGCGAAAGATTGTAGTCATATCTTATTACTGAGTGCCTGCGGGAAAATGATATGACGGAGCATTTAGAGGCGTTTAATACCATCTTGTTGGAGTGACACCATTCAACGAATGTATTCAATTGAGCTTGCAAAAAGTGTGCATCTTCTTGTTCTTTGATCAGATGGTAGAGTTTGAAGTCATCCGCAAATGATAGTTTGAAACATTTCAGTAAGAAGTGCAGATCATTAAGGTAGAGTAAAAATATATACGGTCCTAAGTGACTTCCTTGAGGTACTCCAGAACTCACAGCAAACGGTGATGTTGTACAGTTTCCTATTTTTACCGACATCTCACGACCAGTAAGATATGAATGCATCCAATTCAGTAAAGAACCACCAAAGCCAAGTCTGTCAAGTTTAGCAATTGTTATTTGATGGTTTATTTTATCAAATGCCGCTGAAAAATCAGTGTAGATAGCGTCTACCTGTAGACGAGATTGCATGGATTGCATGATAAAAGATGTGTAAGTTACTAGGTTAGTAGATGTTGACCGTTTAGGCATAAATCCGTGTTGATTTTCAGATATATAGTCGTTGCACTTATGAGTCATGAAGTCGAGAACAATGATTTCAAATAACTTGGAAACAGCACATAGGGAGGCTATTCCACGGTAATTTGTAATATCTGATTTGTTGCCGTTCCTTAAAAACCGGGAAAATATAAGTTGGTTTCCAATTGTAATTAATGGATTATGCAATTGATTTCCGATCTTTTTTATCTGCTTTTCTTCTATATCGACATTTCAAGGGGCATATTGCATCATTGTTGGGGGGCATATCACTGATTTGTTGTTAGGCATTGTATACGGTTGCTGGGGTATTATGCCTACGGCAAGCGAAAAACTGAAAATGTGGTCGTTTTGGAAAATGTGTTTGTATCAATCAATTCTCATCACTTCTACCGAAATAATTGAAAATTATGTTACTCAGGCGTAGCGCAAAGAAATACCTACATTTTTGTTTTATTCAATATTATAATTTTTTAAGGCACACTGCTTAAGCTCTAAGGTGCCAAGGACTTTTTCTAATTTTATTAACGACTAACTTAAAACTAGGATAGTATAATTGGATAATGTTGTATTGGGGTCGCAGTGGTCGACTTTGGCAGATCCAGCCTTCAGCTGGCGATCGGCACCGGCCGGTGGATGGAATATGTCATGAGTCTTCCAGATGACGTTGGCCGCATCCTTCGGTCCGTGTGGGTCCGCGGGAAACACCCCCAGGCTATGAATACCCGGCGGGTGGCCCGCAAAATAGCTACATTCTCGAAGAAAATAAATCAGTACATTTAGAAATATCTCAATGTTTTCTTAAGGGGGCATATTATAACACTTTACCCTTCATACGATATCTAATTTGAAATATAATGTTTCATTCTACATTCAAGAGTAAGATTTCAGCGTGTTTGATGCAGGTTAAAATCATTTTGTTATTTCATTTTGGTGATAAAACGTTCAATAATTAGGTTGAAAATCCAAAGAACAATGTTTAAAGTAATGGAGAAAATAAACCACATAGGACTCACGATTTGGATTACAGACTGCGGATATATTCCTGTCTAACCGAAAATCTGCATTTGTTAAATTAGATGTCTATCATACCAGTCACTATACAATTCCCTCCGAGGTTCCTTAGGGAAGCCACCAAGATCCATTGATATTCGTTCTATTCGTAAACGACATCTGTAACATTATTGACTCTGATAAACTACTTTATGCTGACGACTTGCAACTTTTCCGTGTTATCTCGAACTCACTCGATAATCGTTCTCTCCAACAAGACATTGACGTTGTAATTCATTGGTGTGATCAAAATGGAATGGAGGTTAATGCTACCAGGTGCAAAATCATAACGTATTGTCGCGTACGATCGCCGCTTATCTACAATCACACCATTAATGCGAGTTAAAGCCATGTGAGACTTAGGGGTTCTTATCGACTCATAGGTTAATTTCAGTGAACACATACGAAGGTTGTTACTTATGTATTTAGCCTTGGAAACACTAAGTGTTTCCATCATAAAGTTTGACATTTCTTACCATTACCATCTTTGGAACATTCTGTCATTTGAGCGCTATTTGTTTTGTTTACAGTGAGTTGAACATTTTACCTCAGCAAAAATATGGAATTGAATCGTGAACATTTTCGTGCAACGATTTATTACGATTATCGTCGTGGATTATCAAGACAAGAGCACTTCAATCAACTTAGTTTAACTTTTGGCAGTGTAGCACCATCCTATGCGACTGTAAAAAACTGATATAACGAATTCAATCGTGATCGTAGTTCGCTTGCCGATAAATTCAAAAAAGGTCATCTAGAATAAGTTGTTTTGCCAGAAAACATCGATGCTGTGAAATATCTGATAATAGAAGATCGCCACGTGACGTACCGTGAAATGGAGGTAGCCTTGAACATTAATCTGAAAAGCTTATATGTTATTTTGCATGAACATTTGATTGTGAAAAAAAATTGGTTCACGTTGGATCCCATATAATTTGACAATTGCCCAAAAAAAGATTCGTGTCGATTAGTGCGAAGAAATGCTGAAAAAATACAATTGTGGTGGTTTAAATTTGGTGTATAACATTTATACAGAAAAAAATTGATCTACTCATATGACCCTGAAACAAAACAGCAGTCAACTGTATTCGGTATAACGGACATATCGCTACCGTTGCTTTAGAGGATCCGTAGACTGTCAATTCAGATTGGTGTACCACCATTTGTTTGCCAGAAGTTTTTCGTGAAATAAGGAAAACAAATGCAAGACACAAAATCATTCTTCGTCACGATAATGCAAGCTCTCACCCATCGGCTCAAACAACCGAAAATTTGAGCACCCAAAACGTTGAATTGATGAGCCACAGGCCTCATAGTTCTGATTTGGCACCTAACGACTTCTATTTGTTCCTTTTCATGAAGAATAAACTGCGTGGAGAGCGATTCAAAACTCCTGAAGAAGCTGTTGAAGTGTTCAAAAAACATGTTTTCAGGGTACCTCAAGAGAGTGGATTTTTTTTTTGAAAATTGGTTCAAGAGTTTGCAAAAGTATATTGATCATCTAGGGGAACATTTTGAAGAACCATAAAATCATTTCCGATCGATTATAATACTGTTTTCAGCTTTTAAACGAGTCTAAGTTTATCGAAATTCGTTGATTCATCTCCGAAAAATTGTAGCCTATAGAAAAAAAGAGTTGTTAGTCACCTAGGAACTAATGTATCTCTTGTGCCGAAAATGTCCACCATTCGATCTTCGAATTTGATCAACGATGCAATAGTAGCTTTCAAACGAGACTAAGCGTGGTGAAATCAGATTAGTCAGATTTAGAAAATTGAATGGAGAGAAATAACTACGTATTGTCGGTTACGTCACTCATGCTATTACATCTCCAGAACATGATATGACAGCCACTTAACACTCAAACTTGATGAATGTATTAATAGTGGCTTTCACATAAATCTTAGTTTGTTAAAATCGGCTCTGCATTCCTCGGGAAAATCGAAATGAGAGATACAAAGTGCATTTTGTCGGTTACGTCACTTAATCCATTATATTTCTGAAAGCGAAAGTATCAAGTATTCGAACTCTGAAACTTAACAAATGAACTGTTCAGGCGAGCCTAAACGTGTTGAAATCGGTTTAGCCATATTCGAGAAAATTCAACGAAAGGAAAATAAGTGCATTTTGTTGATTACCGCCATTTCAACTTCGAACTTGATCAATGACTTAATAGTAGCTTTCAAACGAGCATAAGCTCGTTGAAATTGGTTTCCGAGAAAAAGAAGAGCTTAGAAAAATTTTGGAAGGGTGCTCACACATAGAGACTTCTTCCGATCATGTCGAGCTGAGTCGAATGGTATATAAAACTAGGGGTATCTGGAGCTCCGATGAAAAGCCTTTTTTTATTCGTTACTCCTGGTGTTTCCGGAACCAGTAACCGTAGTTCAGTATAGTTGAAGTGAGACCTGAAAACTAAAAATTTTCTTGAGTAGTTTGAAGGAATCAGTTTCTTATTGAAATTTAACTTTTTTTCACTCATCACCCTGTTATTACGAATTCGGATGCAATACAAAATTTTATAAAAGGATCATAAGGTCTTCAATTAAAATTCGACGTGAGCATTTCATAAGCGCACATAAATGAATGAAAGAATCTCTTTGTTTACTTTCTCTTCTGTTAATAACTTCTTAATTTTCACCTACAAATAATTCTTGTAGAAAGAAGAAAATATTTCCAGTTTTCTAATAGTATCAGATATGTAATGAACAATTGCATAATAACGCAGAGGTTGTCGAAAGAGAAAGTAAACAAAGAGAATCTGTCAACTATTATTTTTACGTTTCGTCTTTGACTCATCAGTGCAGAGCAGTTCAGCTTGAACTGCTTAGTGTTAATCTCGGCAGTTCAATTTGAACCGCCAAGCAGACGTAAAGTTTCTGCTACTTACAGAACACTTTTTGTTTTGCAACGGAGTGCAATGTCTTTTCTGATGTGCCGAGGGAAAACGTGTTGTCGACTATTTCTGACCGATGCGGGTTTGGTCATTTAGGGGTTAGAAAAATTTTGTCCTAGGGCACATAACCGTTTTTATTATTTCTACGTTTCGTCTTTGACTCATCAGTAACAAACGGTTATGTGCCCTAGCACAAAATCTGGCTAACCCCTAAATGATCTGTCAATTGTTTTAGGCCCTTTTGAAATGTTTGCATCGAATTCAATTAGGTTTTGCACGATGACGACACAAATGAACTGCCGATGAATCAAGTTCATCTTTGACAGTTGCCGTGTACTTGTTTTGTTTTGCGACTGAAAGTTAAAAATTGAAAAAATGACGAAAAAGTGCCTGTTAAAAACGTATTCCACAGTGAAAATAACTAAAAAGATTGCCCTGTATGTGTTTCCAGCATCAAGGAGCGATTTATGAATGAATCTGTTGAGTGTGAGACGACTTGCAATTTTTGCATTCGAACGATGAACTTCTGATGAACTTTTAAACTGTAAACATGTACACGTCGACTGTCAAAACAAATTCATTCTGTTTATTTTTGTGAGGTTATGTCATGTTCGTGCAAAACCTAATTTGTTTTGACAGTCGACGTGTACTTGTTTACAGTTTAAAAGTTCATCAGAAGTTCATCGTTCGAATGTAAAAAATGCAAGTCGTCTCACACTCAACAGATTCATACATATATCGCTCCTTAATGCTGGAAACACATACAGGGCAATCTTTTTAGTTATTTCCTCTGTGGAATACGTTTTCAACAGGCACTTTTTCGTCATTTTTCAATTTTTAACTTGCAGTCGCAAAACAAAACAAGTACACGGCAACTGTCGAAGATGAACTTGATTCATCGGCAGTTCATTTATGTCGTCATCGTGCAAAACCTAATTCTCGGTTGATTTTCCAGAAGGCCGTAACAGCAAGTGACAGTTTCTCTTTGTTCACTCTCTCTTTCGATTATTGTGATGTGATCTAAAAAGATTTTCTTGGATTTCACAGTTCTGTTTGGAAGTCGAACGTTTCGAGCATCATTCTATGCAAAGAGTTAAGTGATGAACGTGTAAACCGCTTGGTAATTAATAGAAGAGAAAGTAAACACAGAGTAACTGTCACTTGCTGTTACGGCCTTCTGGAAAATCAACCGAGAATTAGGTTTTTTATCGTGACGACACAAATGAACAAGTATTCATCCTTGACAGTTCAGCGGTAGTGTTTACTTTAGCTTAAACAAAAATCGAAGAGCACATCTAAAACAATCATCTTTACACTTTGCAACTAGTCACTTTTATTTGATAAATATCAAAAACGAACCGTATTCAATCGTGAACAAATGTTCTAAAACTTTATACGGACCGTAAATGGTCTGATCCAATTTGTCAATAAACAAACAAAATGAAATTCTGTTTACAAACAGTACTGCTGAACTGTCAAAACGTGTTCATCCGATTGAGGTTAGCAGTGACGGTAAAAAACCTAATTGATTGTGAACATCGGTGCATATTGTTATTGTTTTTCTGCACATTTCACTGAAAGTTCGATCTGGATGATTATTACATTATTTTACAGTTTATAGACATTTTGCGATTATGGCGAACTGATTCGAATTATTTCAAAGCCTTTCTATATGAGGAAGGTAAAATCGATTAAGGAGCGAGTAGGGATATTGAAAAATCAATATATTTTTTTTATAAACGAACATTTCAAAAATCATTTGTCAAATTTTCAAGCCTATCGGGAAAAAAACAATAGAAATTATGGGCCTTTATTTTTTCTTATCTCATACTGCGAAGAATCAAGAGCTCGTCTCACAGGCCCAAGAGTTCTGCTCTGATTGACTTGAAAATTTGACAAAACATTCTTTAAATGCTTTATTATAACAAAACATGAAGAAAAAATATGATTTTTCGAAAATGTTATACCTTACCAGCCTACAGGGCTAAAAGAATAAATTGTTTCCTTCGATTTTATAGACAAACTAAAAACGCGTTTTTCTCGAAAGCACGTTCCATCGTCATCTAAAAACTACTTCACCTATTATTTTCAAATTTTGCATTCACTTTCTTCATATAAAATATTCTTTTTGAACGTTTTTCTTTTCGTTTTTTGTTACTTTGGAGAGGTTTTACAGAAACAGATTTCTCCTGAATATTCGCAGTTTTAACATGAAACAGCTACCAAAAAATTAAAGAATCAAATAAAAACATTGGGATCTAGGAATACATCTACTACAAATATGTTGCATTGAATTCTTTACTGCTGATAGTTCTGTGCAGAGATACAGTGAAAATAACAATTCATGTTTTATAAAACATGTCCTCGAAAATGCATCATCACCGACTCATTTTTCAATAATTTTCTACGAAAAAAATAAACAAAATGTTGTTCAAATTATACTTTGTACCATGTAAATCATTTGAATTTATGTATGCAGTGCATTAATGGTTTCATGTACCAATAATTACCCACTTAGAAAAAAAAACGTTCAACGGTGCTCCTTCATTGGTCCAATACGTTGGATCATTGGTCCAATACGTTGGATCATTGGTCCAATGAAAGTCCAATCAATCGTTCAACGGGTGCCCAACACGGGACCTTTGTTTGCCGATTTTGAAACAGACCGTTGAACCGAATGCCATTTTTTCGTTCAACAAACCCGGCAGACAGAGGTCCATTGTTGAGCCATTTTTAACATGAGGAGTTGGAGTCCCGTTGCACTAGTTTTACTGCAGAATTTCTGAAGTTTTTTCCACTTATTTGTTTAAACTAACAATACATACCTGCACAATACTTCTACTTCACGTAGAATAACAACAAATTTTCTTTCTATGTAAAGGTAACACTTAATTTTCACACTATTTTTGCAAGACAACCGTTCCAGCAAATAGAACGAATATTTCGTGCAATATGTCGTTTAACAAGCGCTCAAAAACCAACAAAATTGAACGGCCTGCTGAGAGGGTAGAATTGATTTCTATTTCGCCATTTTCGCCTGCGTAACATCGTTGCAACCCTGAAATGAACATGTTACATATTCTGACGTTTTGATGAACCGCAGAAGCGAAATGAAAAATCGTTGCGCGAGAGCGAGAGTGTAAACAGCAGCTGTCATGAATGACATATATTTGTGATCGGATTGCGATGTAGTAATAATTTTTGATCCAGGAACGAGATAGTAGTTTTTTCCGTACTTTGTAGTCAGTGCCTCAGTTATATTAGTTTAGCAAATAGTGGAAAGTGGCCTTTAAGATAATAGTGAACCACGGTCCTTGGTGTCGACTAATAGTTTCCGCGTTATTTTACTTTCAAAGAACTGAACTGTTGGGAGTAAACTTTGTATTTACACAGCAACTTCAACAAATACATCACACAGGGTGGAACAGTTTTGCGTTTTAAACCCAAAGAAGCGTATTTGACCGTGTTTCTATGCCCTCATCGTACACCCGTCTTTTGGATCCGCAAAAGGCAGTGCAAATGAAAGCAGTCGTGTTGCCTCGTTAATCCGTAGCGACGACTTCTATTTTCGAAAAACGGAAAAAATTGCCCACATACCTACTGATTGCGAGCTCACACACATCCCAAGCTTCGTCTTATTGGTCTATGCTCCCATTGCGTTGTTCAGTGTATTTTAGTTTTCTTTCAACCACGGGGGAAAAACACTTGAGCTGCAAGTATTTTCCCTACAATTTCTTTTCGAAGCTACCGCAACCAGCCACTTGGTCTGCTAGCCTCGATCGAAGAGTCTCCCGGCGCGTAAAATTTGCTGATCTGATTGTGCACGGTAAACAAAGACGTTTCCTTGTTTTCCCAGCTTAATCGCTCGGGTCGCGGAAGAGCAAGAGCCAGTCGTCAGTGGATGTGGTGCCTGAGTGGGAATGGAAGACGAGCTAGAAGATAAGATTCTCTATCAGACGTTCTTCAAATCGCACATGAAGCTCCTTTCGAAGTTCGCAGTCGGCGTATCGCCGCTCAACAGTTCGGTCGGCTACGTCTGGAAGGTGATGCGGGTGTATCTGCTCAAGCCGGAGGTGCTGATAGCCGGTCTGTTGATTTTCGTGTTTGTATTCTACCTTCAAGCGAGCGAAGTATGGAGCCGGGGCTTCATCGGGAAAATCAGCAGCAGCTTCGGACTGATCAAGGGTTCCCGGGCCAACAAGCTTGCCCTGTTGACATCAGCGGCCGAGAAGCACAGCTGGGAGGAGAAACGGGGCTCCAGTGCTGTGTATGCGGTGCAAGGACGACGGCCACGCATGGAAGATAGGTAAGTGGAAGCAATCTCTGCCTCTTCTATTTACTAAAAGACGATCGATCACAACATTCATGGTAAAATCTATTTATATAAGTATTGCGCGTACAATCAGAGAACTACTTTATGGTGTTCCGACGTATCACGTTTGATCGAATAATGCGTTTGCATATTTCATTTTACCATCAATAGATGCGACTGTTCACCGCTCCGACTTTTCATCGCAGCTGTTCGAAGGCAGCTACGACATATAAATATCACATCGATATACAATTTAACATATAAAAATAAATTCATTTCCATGTACCTATTCATAGTAATTCCAACTTTACGTATTCATGCAAATATCGATTTGAGTGCCGTCGCAGAACAGAAGTGTTTAGAAGTGACTACCGATAATGAAGATGACGTGGACACTGAAGTGATGGGGCCGCGTCTTAATCAATTGTTCTCGACGTGAGAATTTTATTTTGAAAGAAATTTGAGAAACGTATACCTCGCCTGATAGCTTAGTCTCGAATAACGAATGTTAAAATGAAATAGATGAAATCAAGTTAGCAAAATGTTTCACCATTAAGAACCCGGAATACGTAATGGGGAGCATGCCAATAATTTATTTCACCACCGTACTGCTTATTCCCGCATTTCAGTCCTATATAGAATATATTTCATTCGTGAACTTTACTGAAAAACTGAAGAAAGTCCTTATGGGACTGATATGCGAGTGTGGTCAGTGTGGCAGCAAACTTACAAATTTCATTACCATGCCATTCGCGACATTCAGAATCGAGATGTGTGGCCTGGTACAAGCATGCTAAGCGGAGCGGGTAATTATTTTTGACGCGATTTCCGTATTTATTTTTCCCTCGTTTTTTATCATAAACAAAAAATAGACTGCTTATTTTGCAAACACTTTTCCATTTGTTTCACGCAGTGGGTTATCGAGGATCAGTGCTTATCACATAATGTTGTCCTTTATTAGTAAATTAAACAAATGAACAATACGTTGATTTAATCAGTCGATTGGTACACCGGAATTTGATTGATGGGCTGGTGAATTGGCAATTGTTTTCGGTGGTTGCCTCCCAAGTTTCAATTTACGACTGACGTACGCGTGCCACACTGCTTTATCATTTAGATAGTGAAATATTGGCGAACTGTTTGCGACGTGAATACGTCTTACTTTACTATGGGGCGTAATATATCTTTACTTATTAATAGGTACTCTTCATAAGTTTTTGGTCAGTTGTACCGAACGAGACAACATCAATTTTACTCTATGCTATCAGAAAAATGACAATGACGACACGACAATGGGTAGTAACGAGTGTTTTTCACTAGGTTTTTTAATGTGGAACACATTTTTGTTTTCTATATAGGGATGCAAATTAGAAACTCAAGAAAAATACACGTAGAAATGTGGTCAGGTTTTGAACAATTACAGCTCAGTCAATTTTGTATCAAATAAGAATATTATGTCACCATTTGATTGGAAACATTTCTACGTATTGATTTGGATGTCTTTTTTTTCCATAAATACGTTTATTTCTTAAGGCAGTTTACATAAGTTTTTCTTCGCCGTAGCATCACTTTTACATAATATTCTTATCCTAATTTAATTCTAACATAGTCACAACGTTTTGAATTTATTAAAACATATTCTCTTATAGCTTAAATATCATCTTAGGTAACTCGTCATTAATTATGAAATCTACTCGGAAATATTATTTGAACCAAACGATTAACTTCTATAAATTATAAAATAAGCTGTTATTTTCAGACATTTTGTTGATAATTTCATAAACTGTTTCGAGTTTGTTTGTATCATTACATTATTTTTATTCTAATTTAGCTATTGGTTGAACTCATGGACGCAGCTGGGATCAGAACTAAGTCTTGAAAGGGGCCTTTATTAAATTGAAACTCCAGTTTTCTTTATGAAATGATAAATAAGTTTCATGTATGAAAGGTCACGACAAGCAAGAATGTCTCGAACTGGGATATTGGATAGTCTACCTTGGGTACGCAAAGAATTTATTAGTTGAGATCTGACATCACGATACTCCACGCATGTCCAAACTACATGATCAATATCCCGATAACCTTCTCCGCAAGCACAATGATTAGTCTCGGAGAGCCCAATTCGAAGGAGATGTGCATCTAACGTGTAGTGATTGGACATGAGTCTGGACATCACACGAATGAAATCCCTACTCACATCCAGTCCCCTGAACCATGCATTTGTCGATATTTTCGGAATAATTGAGTGCATCCACCGACCCAGATCATCTCTATCCCAAGATGCTTGCCAGCTGGCAAGTGTTCTTTGGCGACACGAGCTATAGAATTCGTTGAAAGCAATCGGTCGCTCATAAATTTCACCCTCAATAGCACCACGTTTGGCTAAAATATCGGCTCTTTCATTGCCAGGAATGGAGCAATGAGCCGGGACCCAGACTATAGTGATTAGATAATTATTGTTCAGTATGTCGTTCAGGCACTGTTTTATTTTGCCCAGGAAAAACGGTTCATTTTTGCCAGCAGCGTTTGAGCGAATGGCTTCAATTGCACTCAGACTATCTGTGAAGAGGAAATAATGGTTTGGAGATAATGTGACGATTACACTCAAACTATAATGAACTGCTGCTAGCTCTGCTATATAAACAGATGCAGGTTCTTGAAGCCTAAATGAGGCCGAAACATTACTGTTGAACATACCAAACCCTGTCGCTTCTTCAATTCGCGATCCGTCCGTATAAAACATTTTCTCAGAGTCAATATGCCTGAACTTACTTGAAAATATTTTTGGGATTTCCGTCGAGCGTAGATGATCCGGGATTCCACGCACTTCACGCTGCATGGATGTATCGAAAAATAAAGTTGAGTCAGGGGCACTTAGGATGCTGACACGGATAGGAATATATCTTGAAGGGTTGATTTCCTGTGACATATGGTTAAAATATACTGTCATAAATTTTGTTTGAGATCGAAGCTCGACTAGTCGTTCGAAATTATTAATTACCATGGGATTCAGCACCTCACATCTTATTAGCAGGCGTGATGAAAGCTCCCAAAATCGATCTTTTAATGGAAGAACTCCCGCCAGAACTTCAAGACTCATTGTATGTGTCGAATGCATGCAGCCTAAGGCAATTCGCAAACAACGGTACTGAATTCGCTCAAGTTTGATAATATGAGAGTTTGCAGCGGAACGAAAACAAACGCATCCATATTCCATCACTGAAAGTATCGTTGTTTGATACAATTTTATTAGATCTTGCGGATGAGAACCCCACCAAGATCCTGTTATTGTTCGAAGAAAATTTACTCTTTGTTGGCATTTCGTTATCAGATACCTAGTGTGTCCTCCCCACGTGCATTTGGAATCGAACCACACCCCGAGGTATTTAAAAGTTAAAACCTGTTGGATCATTCTTCCCATCATATGGAGCTGAAGCTGCGCGGGATCATGCTTTCTTGAAAAGACGACTAACTCTGTTTTCTCCGCAGAGAATTCGATACCAAGATGAACAGCCCAAACGGACAAGTTATCTAAGGTATCTTGCAATGGTTTATGCAGATCAATAGCTTTGGGCCCAGTAACTGAAACCACGCCATCATCTGCCAATTGTCTTAGTGTACATGGGGTTACTAGACAGCTGTCAATGTCATTCACGTACAAATTATAGAGGAGCGGACTGAGGCATGAGCCTTGCGGGAGACCCATGTAGCTAATTCTGAATGTTGCCAAATCGCCATGTGAAAAATACATGCACTTCTCTGACAAAAGGTTGTGCAAATAATTATTTATAACCGCTGGAAGTCCATGTTGGTGGAGCTTGTCTGAAAGAACATCAATGGAAACTGAATCAAATGCTCCTTTAATGTCTAAAAATACAGATGCCATTTGTTGCTTTTGAGCGAAGGCAATTTGGATGTCAGACGAAAGTAATGCAAGGCAATCATTCGTCCCTTTATTTCTACGGAAGCCAAACTGAGTATCTGACAACAAACCGTTCGTCTCGACCCAAGTGTCGAGACGTCGCAGAATAATTTTTTCGAACAATTTTCTGATGCAGGACAACATCGCAATGGGTCTATATGAGTTGTGATTGGAAGCTGGTTTCCCCGGCTTTTGAATAGCGATAACTTTCACTTGTCTCCAGTCAGGTGGAACAATATTTTGCTCAAGAAACTTGTTGAACAATTCCAACAAACGTCTTTTTGCGAGGTCGGGCAGATTCTTCACCAAGTTGAATTTAATTCTGTCCAACCCAGGGGCGTTATTGTTACAAGACAAGAGTGCTATAGAAAATTCCATCATTGAAAATGGGTTATTAATAAAACCATTATTTGTTGGAGATTCCCGTATAATGCTCTGCGTAGGAACAGAATCTGGGCAAACTTTCCTAGCAAAGTCAAATATCCATCGGTTCGAGTATTCATCACTCTCATTGCCCACGTTACGATTCCTCATTCGTCTGGCCGTATTCCAAAGAGTGCTCATTGAGGTTTCTCTTGACAAACCTTCGACAAAATGTCTCCAATAGCTACATTTTTTGGCTCGAAGTATGCTCTTGTACTTGGTTTCTAAAACCATAAGTTTTTCAAAATTCTGAGGAGTTCCTCCTCCCCGTTTTAGAAACGTCTTGCAAGCATTTTGTTTTGCGAGTTTAGCCTCTGAGCACTCTTTGTCCCACCAGGGGTTGGGAGGCCTTCTGTTAGTCGTTGGCCCAGGAAAGCGTTTAGTTTGGGATTGTTATGCGGCCTCCAGAATCGAACAAACGAGGAAGTCATATTCTTCAAGTGGAGGGAGCTCTTCCATTGAATTCAAAATACTAGAGATTCTACTTTGGTATTGAATCCAGTCGATATTTTTTGTCAAATCATATGGAATACTAGCTGAATTAGCAATACATTTGTTACAGCTAATTGAAATGGTGATTGGTAAATGATCGCTACCGTGTAAATCAGGCAATATTTTCCAGGTGCAATCTAGTCGAATTGATGTTGAGCAAAGAGATAGATCTAATGCACTTGGGCGTGCAGGAGGTCTTGGGATCCGTGTCATGCTACCCATATTTAATACCGTCATGCTAAAATTGTCACAAATGTTTTGTATTAAAGATGATCTGCTATCATTGTAAACGGAACCCCACATCATTCCGTGCGAATTTAAATCCCCCAGAATCAATCGTGGAGCAGGAAGGGCTTCAACCATTTCATTAAGCTGTCGCTGTCCAACTTGTGCTTTTGGAGGAATATAAACCGAAGCTATGCAAATATCTTTGCCTTTAATGTTTATTTGGCAAGCAACAACTTCTATACTAGAAGTTGAAGGGATGTTTAATCTATAAAAGGAACAGCATTTCTTAATTCCCAAAAGCACTCCACCATACGGAGAGTCTCTATCGAGACGTATAATGTTAAAATCATTAAAATTTAAAGCTATGTTTGAAGTAAGCCATGTTTCGCATAAAGCAAATACATCACATTTTTGACTATGCAATAAAATTTTAAATGAATCAAGTTTTGGCATGATGCTTCGACAATTCCACTGCAGGACAGTGATTGTATCATTTGCGGCGGGTGATAAATTATCCATCAAAAGATACAAAACCTGAGACAATTGGCCATTGAGCTGATAACTGCTTCAAAAAATTTCTAGCTATTGGAAGGAATGCCATTATGAGGGTCTTTAAGGGTTCAGATATATTGAATGCTGAGAAAATCCATTCAACAATTTCCGAAAACTTCAGTAATCCTGTTGGTGGCTGTGAAATGGAGCCCACAGGATTATTACCTTTTTCTGTGCTAGATCCTGGATTGGTTTGTGAATTTGACAAACCAGGAGGCACAGTCTTTGGTTTTGACTTTTTTTGTTTAACACAGGGATCTTTTTTTGAAGATGAAACTTTAGGTGTCTTTTTTGGTAATTTGGAAGAAGACTTCTTTCTCTTAACTGACCCTTGGGTAGTGGTAAACGAATTACCTTCACTATTTTCGTCAGAGTCAGAGTCCTCTGGTTCCTCTAGATTTGAAAACCCGTTTTCGGTTTCCAAAGGGGGGACATCAATGACCGTTTTAAGCATTTCTGCATATGTGCGCTTAGACCGTGCTTTTAAAGAAAGCTTAATTTTGTCTTTGTGCACTTTAAATGCAGTGCATACTGAAATATCCTCATGAGGACTTTCCCCACAATAAATACATTTTTCAATTTCCTTGTTGCAATCATTATCTTTATGAGGTCCTTCACACTTAATACATTTTGGTTTATTGCTACAGTAAGTAGCTGTGTGTCCGAATTTTTTGCAGTTCGTACAATTCATTACATTTGGAACAAAAAGCCGAACAGGGAGGCGAATTTTATCGACATAGACATGGGACGGCAACGCAGACCCGGCAAATGTCACTCGAAACGAGTCTGATGGGCGATAAACTTTTTTTTCCTCTTCATGAACTACTGAGTACAGTTGTTTGCACTCCAGTATTTTCACACCCTCAAGCATAGAGTTCTTGAAACGACCAACACCATGCTTGAGTAAATCATCTACCGAAAGACTCGCTTCGGTAACAACACCGTCAATTTCGACATCTTTGGAGGGTATGTAAACTTTATACTCTTTATTGAAATGTTCCGAAGAGACAATATCATTCGCGTGTTTCAAATTATTTACCACAATACGAATTTTATCGTTATTTACTTTTATGATCTCTTTGATTGAAGAGAATCGTGATGTCAAACCTTTAGAAATTTGGTAAATGTTTAATGGCTTTGATATACGTCTAAAAAAAACTATCCAAGGCCCAGAAGAGCTCTCCTGATATTTTTTCGTTCGTGGGGGTATAGGATTCATGCTAGGATTTACGTCCATGGATTCATCCATCACATTAAAATTTTTAATCAAACTTTAAAATAAAAAATGAAACCAACACTACACAGTACTCAATCAAAAGGAAAAGAAAAAACTTCTACCTTGAAATTGTTGTCTATCTCCGTTGCACTGCCGTGTAGATCCTCGTTGCTCTAGATGTTCTTGTTGGATGCTGATTGTTGGATGTGATGCTACTGCTACCTGACATCCAGCGCCACTCGATTTCCGATTTACTTTTGTCTTCGCCAGCTGCAACCAGCGCAGGTCACCGGTGTATACCTGCGTGTTGTATGGCAGTGGAAAGACCGAGTTGTCTTGTCTCCTTCTTCCTTGTGCTCCGCATCGATATGCTTCTGCACCGAAGTGCCTTCGCACCGGTGTGCCTTTGCACTCTCCTGCTTCTGTGTGCCTTTGCACTCTTCTTCTTCAATGTGCATTTGCACTCTCCTGCTCAGCACTTGTGGCTGTATATTGTGGCCTGGGTAGAGCTTAGGAAACGCCCTTTGTTGTTTCCTTCACCAGCTTGGCCCAGCACTAGGGCTCTCTTATGCAGCACGATTTTACGTTTTAACGGCTGCTGCCAACAGGTCTCTACCTGTAGTTCAACCGTTGTCGTATTTAACGCGTGTAAACTAACCAGCGTTATTAAACTGTACGCTTCTATACACAACCTTCTCGGTTGAACGGCTATTACTGAATCTATTTGGATGTTCATAGCCATGTATTTTTAATTGTATATCATTGAAATTTTGATTAATAGCTAGCAGTGTCGTATTTTGTCTGCAAAAAATCTCCGGCATACCGGATTTCCCTGCCATAGTCGACGGGTTTGAAGGAGTAAGCGATATATCAAAGGGAAAGCATTGCTCTGATTGGTCATTCGATGTAAAAGCGAAGCTGTTGGACGCACGCGAAGCTATGAATATAAGCGAAATTATAGCTAACGTTTCAGTCCTACGTGTAGCATGCTAGAGGTAGGTTGTTGCTAGACAGCAAGACAAAAAGTGCCATAAAACGATTTGAAGCTTTAATTGGTATGCTCTGATCTTGTGTCATGCAAGCTCGGACGAAATTCCATGTTATGTCTTTTCGCCTGAGAAATTGACAACTACTCCAGGATGAATTTTGAGTGCATAATATTAATTTATAATTTATATAAAATGAATTCGATTGATAATGAGAAAAAATTATCGCTTCAATCGAAATCGCAGAATGGTAGTAATGGTAAAGAAACGCTATAAAATAACTGCTTGCATACAAAACTTGAACACAAGCTTGGCGAAGAAAAGCTTAAATATCGATACCCGTATCGCAAGCATGTACATACAACCATATAATTGCATACATTTGGGATACACACTTAGTTTTCTTTACCGACTTCAGCAATATTTTACCGACTTTTACACAGCTGAACGTACGGTAATCTGTTCAGTAATTTATTAATTGACGAACGTTCAGTAAAACTGAAGTTTGTTCGAATTGTCATTTTTAGCTGTACTGGTCAGCAAATGTTGATGAGGATTCAGTAAATATTGCTGTTTAGTCAGCATTTGTTTTACGTTGAAAAGTTACCGAACCAGCGGTTAAACCAACTGATTGAATCAGTAATTTTTACAGTTCGCAGAAAATTAATTTTGAATGATTAAATTATTTCATTTGAAATTTCGGAAAAAAATATTTTGAAAAACTAATTGCTCTACGTCCGTTTTACTTTTGATTTAAAAAACATTAATTTTCTTCCATCTCATAGCTTCGGCGAAAGTTTTCACCCGTTGTAGTAAGAGTTCCAATACCATATAAAGTGTTCATAATGAACAAATAAAACAGTTTATCTGCAAGATGGCTTTTACAGTTGAATACTTCAAAACACTGGCACAGCAATCGGAAGCAGTACAGAATATCTCCCTCTACTGGAATTTTATGATCGCGCCATATAATAGTTCCCCCTTCAGCTTTGTAAAGTAGTATCGGGATATAGGAATTAACCTCAGGAAACGGGTCATCAACCTGGAATAACACATATAAATTCACAGATATAACAGCGTAATTAATTAATACTAATATTATATTCGTTCTTTGTGATGGTATTAACAAGACGGAATTTAAAAAAAAAAAAACAAAAATACAGTTATTCACCTTTAACCACTGATTTATACCGTTTAACTTTGTTCCTTCAGCGCCACGAGAATTTTTAATTTCATCCGTTTCGGTATGTTTAGTGTCTTCATTAATTGAATCTACTGACTATTATCCGCTAGTTCCGCATATTCAAATGCAGATTGAAATGACGGAGAATTCACGAGAAATTGCGGTTCTCGGGGATGTTTATCCAAAATATGTCTTTTTAAAGACCAGAACCGACTATAACGCATATTATATTTCGAAAATGTATAGTCGTAATGTACAGCCTCAGGAAGTAAAACGCGATTTCGGATATGTGAAGGGCCATGGCATCCAAGGTCTTCTACATAACCGGAAACTGCCTTTCGACAAAAAACAAGTGATTGCATCCATTTATTGTAAAACTGAAATGTTAGAAGGTAAATCATATTACTGAATAGTTCGAATAACGATACATCCAAAGATTGAATTTTGTTCAATATATATTCCATTCTACTCACTTCGATCACAGTATACAAAAACCAATATGGCGTGCTATGTGCTTGCGTTTTACAAATTGATTCGGTACTCTTTACCGAACAATTCGCTAAAAATCGATAAATTACTGATCGATCAGCACGATTTCTATTAAATTTACCGAATAATTTCAAAGTGAAGACAGTTCGGTAGATAATTGCCAAATTTTCAGTACATGTTTTTGAAGAGCTGAATTTCGGTAACAAATTATGCTGAATACGTAAATTTTTATAAGAATAGCAGACTAATCGGTAATTTTGATAAAAATAACGAATTTTCCAGTAAAAATATTACCGAACTGAAAATCCGAAAATAAGTGTGTAGTGGTGTAATTTCGTCGACTGTAAAACAAATACATAACATGACAAATAGAGTCTATATTATGGGTTCGCGGGTTCGGTGTTGGTTCCTAATAAAGATCAATCTAAGCAGACTATCGTGCATTTGCGGGTTCAAAAGTGTGACGATTAATTGAAAATGTCGATCATTAGAAATTTTAATTGTCTTGTTCCACATCAATGGCTCGAACAACCCCATGGGGCTGATCCTTGTAGTTTTTTTTAATAGGGATTACTCTATTATCTGAAAGTGGTTTTGATAGTGTAAAGTGACGCGTCTACTCAGTATTGCTAATCAAAACATTTTTTTATTAACTATTTATTGCAATATGAATCAAAATCAAATTAAATTATTTAGATTTAAATTGGGTGTTCAGCCACAAGGGGTGACTTTTCAGCCCTATTATATAAATAATTTGGTTATTACCATTAAGACATCATTTGCTTCCGCAATTCTGTGAGTTTTGTGTAGGGAAAATTCTAAACCTACTTGTATTGTGTAATGGGGAAAAGGAACTATATTTGTGAGTCTGTGTAACTCATTTGTACTAAACCAGGGAGGACGCTTCAAAATCATTTTCAGAATTTTATCCTGAATCCTTTGAAGTGTTTTCTTCCTGGTTGAACAACAACTCGACCAAATTGGTACTGCATAAAGCATGGCTGGTCTGAAAATTTGTTTATAAATTAACAATTTGTTTTTAGACAGAGCTTAGAATTTCTGTTTATAAGAGGATATAAACATTTAATATATTTATTACACTTTGCCTGGATTCCTTCAATGTGATCCTTGAAAGTGAGTTTTTTTGTCATACGTTAAACCTAAGGATTTAGCTTGATCAGACCATGTCAATTCCAAGCCATTCAATTTGAGAATGTGATTATTGTTTGGTTTAAGAAAAAAAGCTCTTAGCTTATGAGGAAAGATGATTAATTGCGTTTTTGCTGCATTTGATTTAATTTTCCATGTTGACAGATAATCATTGAAATTATTTAAGCTTCTTTGTTGGCGACTGCAGATGACTCGTAAATTTCTATCTGTGGCTAACAGACTTGTATAATCACAGGATTTCTGACAACCAAGGGTAGAATTGGGAGATCAAAACTGAAAATATTGTACGATATTAATTACAATTATACAATGATTATTGAAAAAAAGTTACTATAACGCTCTGTTTATATTCTATTATCCTTGAGCTTTATTGACGGTAATTGAATAGCCAAATAGATGATTAATCGACGTTTAAATTCAAATGGCATATCAGTGGGTATCATTATCAGGTGTTCAACTTTGCTTCCGCCGTTTTGTTTCTAAAATTAAAAGCTTTATTGCGAAAAAGTGCTTAAAGATGTATTATTCAAAGTATTGTCCGTCGCTGAGGACAACTTTCTCCCATCTTTCCGGCAATTTCCGGATCCCGGCTCGAAAAAAAGAGTCCTCTTTAGACGCTATCCATGAAGCAATCCATTTTGCCAACTCTTCGAAGAATTGAAAAAGTTGATCTGCCAGGCCGTGCGCCTTCGAACGGAATAGGTGGAAGTCAGAAGGGGCGACATCTGGGGAATACGGCGGGTGGGACAAGACTTCCCATTTCAGCGTTTCCAGGTACTTTTTGACCACTTTTGCGACGTGAGGCCGAGCATTGTCGTATTGGAGGATGACTTTTTTTTTTATTTAAAAGATATTTTTTATTCAGGCCTATTTGCGTACAAGCTTTACGTGGCCGATTGAGCCGATTTTTTAAATAAATTTTTTGAGTTGGATCTCGTTGTCTCCCTTTTTCTAGGGGGAGAGGAGCTTCCATTTCCCTCCTGCGAGGATTGAGGGGCACTTCGTTCGTGGTTCGTCTCGTCATCCATTGCCACATCGATGGTATTGTTGTAGCGCATGTGTAACAAACGTACGCCATTTAGAATACCGGGGAAAAAATTCTTCCACTTTTCTTTTTCGATAGGGAGAACCTCCCCGTATTGGGACACTATCATCTATAGCACTATCATCTATAGCACTATCATCCATATAGACTGGAATGTTGTACCTAATGTTCTCGTGTTCCACATACAGGGTCCGGCACTCGAAGTGTAACCAATTAAAAAGACCATAAATTCAGTTTGGAAAATTACTTTTACTTAATTCAAAGTACAAAATGTGTAAAAATAATACAAAATTCAGAATCAATTCACTTTTGCTCGATATGACCACCTTTTGCCTTGACTATGGCCTTGAGACGGTCAAAAAACGAATCGCAAGTTGCCGAATGTGACTTGCAGGTATTTAGGCCCACTCGCGGACAATAACTTTTCTCAGCGCCTCGAGACTGGTGTATCTTTTAGTTCGGACTTTGCTCTCCAAAATGGCCCAAAGAGAATAATCCATTGGATTCGCATCTGGTGAATTCGAGAGCCATTGTGTGGACATGATGAAGTTCGGAACGTTGTTTTTCAGCCATTCTTGGTTCACTCGAGCTTTGTGAGACGGTGCCGAGTCCTGCTGAAACGTCTATGGTCTGCCACCGAAATGTTTGTCTGCCCACGGCTTCAAAGCAACCTCCAGAATACTTTCCCGATAATATGTCGCATTTACCTTGACGCCAGGCTCGATGAAAACGATTGGAGAGCGCCCATCTGCGGTTACAGCGGCCCAAACCATTATCTGTTGCGGGTGCTGCCTCCTGGTGGCCAATCGATGACTCAAATTCTCGTATGAACGGTCGGTCAAGTAAACCCTATCGTTTTGAGAGTTTACGAATTGCTCAATTGGAAAAATTTTCTCGTCAGAAAATACAATGTTCGGAAATTGACCGCTTTCGGCCAAACGAAGCAACTCCTTCGCTCTCTCAAGTCAAGATTTTTTTTTCGCGTTCACTTTTGGCAAAATGCTTTCTTGCGCTTGTAAACAATACAACTCCGAACTGTCATTTAGCAAATTTCTAGAGAGCTGATGCCCGTGCGTCAGCTGCGCGAGCGGTCTGAAGTTGGTTACACTTCTAGTGCCGGACCCTGTAGTGCACATTGTTATTGTCTTTTGCGAATTGAATTGCATCCAACTCTTTATAAAACTGGATGTAAACAACATTATTCGTCTTATTGCATTGAAGTAAATGCACACGTTTGATGTCCAGCTGCATTTGCTCCTTAAGCAAACCTTCAAGTTCTCGTATCGAAGGTCGAATTTTGCACTGCCTGAAGTCAACAATAATTGTATTCTTTCGTGTCGGCGGTAGCTTTTGTTCGTTTGTTTCACTCATTTTCGAGGTCGTTCTATTGTTCACTACACAATACTGTACTTGGTTTCTTCTGTTTCCAACGTAAGCGGTTTTGTTTCATCGACTGACTTGGATGAGATGTAAAACCGAACTGAGGAGGATGACTTTGTCATGTCGCTCTTTATATTGTGGCCGCTTTTCTTTCAGCGCGCGACTAAGGCGCATCAGTTGCGTTCGGTAGCGATCTCCTGTGATGGTTTCACCCGGTTGTAAGAGCTCGTAGTAAATCACACCGAGCTAATCCCACCAAATACAAATCTTAACTTTGGCGCCGTGAATATTCGGTTTTGCCAGGGCTTTGCCCATGATTTTCTGCGTTTGGGATTATCACTTTTCATGACCGGTTACGATTCGATGTAAAAACCCCTTACGATTTTGTCTTTGAAGCAGTTGCTCACATACAAATTGACGGTGTTAGATGTCCCTCGGTTTCAACTCGTACGGCACCCAATTTCCTTCTTTCTGAATCATGCCAGGGCCTTGAGACGTTTTGAAATGGCTTGCTGACTCACTTCTAACGATTCTAACGACAAGCTCTTCTTGGGTTTGGCACGAATTTTCATCAAGCAATGCTTCTTTGAAGGTTTTTTCTCTTCCACCACCATGTTTGTCTTCGACATCGAAATCACAATTTTTAAAACGTTGAAACCACTCCCAACACGTTCTTTTACTCAGAGCAGCATCACCGTAAGTTTCTGAGAGCATTCGATGCGCTTCAGCTGCATTTTTTTTCGAATTGTTACAGAAAAGTAAAACTTCCCGCAAATGGCGAGAATTGGGCACATAAACAGACATTTTCGAGCGTTAATAGTACGAAAACAAGAACAACTGTCACTGAAACGGCGATGACAATTCGTTAGGCACTGTACACACTCACTTTAAAGGCATTATCATCAATGTATTTTGACCAGCCTCAGCCGGTACAACCACCTATCGGAAAACGGCGGAAGCAAAGTTGTACACCTGATAGAATGCGCAGAATAATAACTTTTTCATCTTTGAATTTCCCAGTCAAAATAGTTACCTCGTTACTTTTGTTATTAACTTTTAAACTTTAAACTTTTTTCTGTGCTTGTTCCTGTATTTTCTTCTGTACTTCCTACACCTGTTCCTGTATTTTCTGCACTTGTTCTTGAACTTTGTGTGCTTGTTTCCGAATCGTTCATACCAGTTCCTGTAATTTCTGCAGCTGTTCCTGTACTTTATGTACCTGTTTCAGTGTTTTCTGCATTTGTTACTGTATCTTCTGTGCTTGTTCCCGTACTATCTGCACTTTCTGTACCTGTGTACACTATAAAAATCATTCCAGTTCCATACTATTCATTTTATTCTATCAAAAGCGCTGTCAGTTTTTTCATTGCTAAATTTATATATAACAGGTATGATATCCAAAAGTCGAAACAGTTTGTGAGCAGAGAGTGAATCGTTTCGAAGAGGTGAAACATTTCGATGAGTTCTCAAATCTCGGTTCTATCTATGTAATGTCTTATAACGAGACAAAAGGGATGGTTCGAGTATATCGCACGAAACTGTTTTTGGCCAGTTAAACGGATATATTTCCAAATTTCGAAGTAATCTCCAAAAACCCATGTTGAGAGAATTTGAATTTATATCATCACCCTGAGAAAGCACGGTAACAGTACTTTCGGTACTTCTAGAACCGGTGCAGCCACTTCGGTTGACCATATCAATTAAATATTGGAATAGTTGCTAGTACAGTTTCGCACGTTCTTTGTAGTCACTTGAATGATGGTTGGAAATTTGTATTATTTTTCACCATATAACTCCGAAACCGGAAGTTGGACTTGAATGAATTTCTATGATAATCTATGGAATAATACGATGTTTCTTTTGAATTTAGGTATGTAAGCTTTGTAGCTTTGTAGCGTTTGACTACTATTTCCGGTGCTTCCGGAACCAGATACCTTGAACCGAAATGAATTTTTTGCCATCAACTAATAAGATCTGCCAATTAGGAGACTTCACAAACATGTTTTGGAATATTCCGTTTCTTTTTGCATGGTCACCTAATTTAAAAAACACTCTTGAAACCGTTTTTTTACACTTATCATCCTGTAACTTCGGAACCGGAAGTCGGATCTAAATGACATTGAATTTGAAATTAATATTCATAAACAAATGTTTCTGTACGCACAAACCAAATCAAATTAATATTGTCATTATTTAATTCATTTTTTCAATATTATTGTCCACTCAACACCTAACGTTTTTTTCAGGTTTGTAATAGACGAAAACTTCAATGAAACTGGCATATCATTATACGCGATATTCGACGGACATGGCGGAGAGTACGCGGCCGATTTCGCCAAAGCAGTCCTAGTGAAGAACTTGAATTCTAAATTGACGCAGTCGTGTAGTATCGCCTCGGGAAAAACACCGGCACCGGCTGCGTCGGACCCGGTAGCAGATAGTAAACACAACGATTGCGATGAGGACAAGGAGATCGAAGTGAATGAGCGTCATAAGCTAAATTCGAGCTCTGCAGCAACCGGTAGCAGTGCGGGCGGAGGTTCACTAACACAACGAAGACAGAGCTTTCGTAAGTCCAAGACGGAAGACATCATCGACAAAACCAGTAGTAACGGTAATGGTAACGGAAACAGCAATAACAACAATCCAAATAGTGCGAACCAAAAACTCGAGACGGATTTGCTCAGCAAGTATATGGGGAATGCGTCTCCGATGAGGCAGATTACGAAGGAAAGTCTACTCAACGGGACGACTGGCCAAACATCTAGCCCTAAGCCTAAAACGTATGAGGCCAAGTGCTACGTACAGAATGGCAGTATTAACTACGGCAAGATTATCACTGATGAGGTGCTGGCTGCCGACTATGATCTTGTGGAAATGGCGAAAAAAGTCGTAAGTGCAAATTTTGTTTACACACTATGAACACTAATAGTAAGTAGATCAAAAGTCGCTAACCATTTGATTCATTGCAGTCAAACTTCGCCGGAACGACAGCACTGATTGCGGTGATGCATAACACAAAGCTGATCGTAGCGAACGTCGGAGACTCCCGAGGCGTCATGTGTGATCTCAAAGGAAACGCCATTCCGCTGTCGTTCGACCACAAGCCCCAGCAGGTTCGAGAACAGAAGCGAATCGCCGACGCGGGAGGTTTTATCTCATTCAAGGGTGTCTGGAGGGTAGCGGGAATACTGGCCACGTCTAGGGCACTCGGCGATTACCCTCTGAAGGAGAAGAATCTTGTAATAGCTGAACCAGATATACTATCATTCGATTTGGTATATCATCGGTACGCTATTTGAAAAAATAAAATGGTTAACCTTGTTGCTCAGTTCTAATGTTTTTTTTTTGCTTATCTTCATCAGGCCGATGTTTCTGATTTTGGCCACCGATGGACTGTGGGACACATTCACCAACGAAGAAGCAGTTGCATTCATCCGAGAACGAATCGATGAGCCTCACTTCGGCGCAAAAAGCATCACACTTCAGGCATATAATCGGGGCTCGGTCGATAACATCACTGTGTTGGTGATTGTTTTCAAGAACGGTCGATATGAAGTCGGTTCCTCCAACGGGAACTGAGCATCGCACCGTTTTAACAGAATCTTCAGAATAATCGAATACCGATTGAAAAGAGTGACACTTTTATTTTAGTAAGCGAGCACTAAACAGATTTCAGTTTTTTTGAAAACAACATTTAGCAGAGAATGTGTATATCTAACATTAGAATCGGAATGTTTATGACTTGACAATGTGTGCTGTGTTTCGAGGATTTATACGATCTCTCGCGTTGCTCTTCCTGAACAGGAGAACTATCAAAAATGCTGTACTGAAGAGCAACGGAATAGGTGCATCATGGTTTGCCCCAAAAGTTGATTTTATTGTGTTTCTGTTTTATCGATAGATAGTTTATAGAATAATCCCGGTTAGTTCGTTAGAAAATCACATTTTATTTTCAACTAGACTGCTTAAAATCATAATTCATTTATATCGTGTACGCGAAAAATAGTACTTGTGATTATCCATTATTTATTTTCTGGTTTCTCTCGAAACTGTTCGATTTCGTGAAAAATTGACCGTGCCCAGACGAATAACTTTGAATTTATGTATGTTATATCATTGTGCCTAAGCAAAACAAGCCTGAAAAGAGGAAATAATATGCGGAATGACAGGTGCCAAAATTCGCACGAGTGCTCAACCAGTTTAAACTAACAAAAAAGAGAATCCAGTTTTTCGAATAAGAAACATGTTATGCTACTTGATTTACACTTAGCATACTCTAATTATATTGCAAACAATATGATCAAGAGTGTGAAACACACGCCGTTATAAAAAGAGCAATTTCCCGTGTGGTTTATCAAATACCAAAAATTATATCTTCACTGGAAAAATAATGCTGCACGATCACAAACGATAAGTTCCAATAAATTTTCAATTGTATTATAGATAAATTTTGTAAAGGAAATTGTGATGAATAAAATATTCTGAGTCTAAACTAAATTTTGAGTATTTGTTTTTAGAGGTTTACTGCATTTTCTTTTCTCTGTTCGTGGGACCCGGCGAACGACCAAAATTAGGTTGAAGCCGGGTATAAATAAACGATAAAAAAATTCTCTGTTGAGAGTAAATATTATTTGACGATTTGTTGTTAAGATCATAACCGTGGATCAAATTGAGGTCATAATTATCTAGCACATCAATCTATCGTCGAAAGTATGTCACTGAAACTGACTTTTTCGTAAATCTTTGTAACTAGTAGTGTATATTTTAGTGTTACTTATTATAGAATTTAGGCATGCATTTCAAAGATGGGCAAAACCGTTCGTTTTAAAGAACTGCTAAGAACTCGTTAACTCTACTAAAGAAACAATTTCTTCTGAACCGTTCTTTCGTTATTTTGAAACTTTACACTAATTTTATTTTGTGAAAAAAAAACAATAATAGGAGTATAATGACTTTTTGTATGTACTTGAATTAATGATCATAAACATCGAATTTTTTTTTACGAAGGTCGCGCATTTTTTGCAACTTCTATAATGTTTTTAAAAACTGGGACCGCATCGAACCTTACACTTTCTTAACACTACGAGTACCGAGGGGGTAAAAAAAGTTGTAACACGGATTTTGACTGACTATTCTGTGTTTCGATCTAACCGGATTTCTTAGAACAAATGTAAAAATTTGCATTCTGTAATTCGATAGAGCGATCCTTTTGTATGGAAAACTCGAAATCGATCGAGATACAGAATGCAAAATTTCGTATTCGATCGAAGCAATCCGATTCGAACGAAGTGCAGAATCGGAGTTGTGAGTTTTCTTTTATTGAGAGTCTGGAATCACCCAGCCAAGCTGAGACAATTTGATAATGCGTGTTACCTGTTCAAGCGACCAAAGAAGAAAGAGGACGAGTTAGTTCGTTGATCGCTTACTACGATTAAATAATAATAAGCGTGGTATCGCCATGGATACAAACAACACATTGCCATGGGTACAAAACATCACACTACCTCGTGTTATTTCCAGGGGTGTATTGTTGTTACTAGTTTGCTTCCAACGAATGTCTAGATATATTTAGGAAGGTATTCACAACCCCACAGGAGTGTAAATCTAAATTGTTTTCGGATCATTAGAAAGGTAAATTCATTTGAAATAAAATGCTCTAAGAGTAATGGAAAATAGAGTTGTTAGGCAAAAAATATCTTAAAAACTACAAGGATCAGCCCCATGGGGTTGTTCGAGCCATTGATGTGGAACAAGGCAACCAAAATTTCTAATGATCAACATTTGCAATCAAACAGTTCAATCAACCGTCAGACTGTTGAATCCGCAACTGCACGAGATTCTGCTTAGATTGATCTTTATTAGGAACCAACACCAAACACACGAACACAAAATATAGACTCTATTTGTCTAGATTTGTATTTGTTTTGTAGCCGACGAGATTGCATCAATATCCCAAATGTATGCCATTATATCATTGTACATACTTGCGATACGGATTTTGATATTTCTCGGTTGATTTTTCATTAGGGCGTATAAGCAAGTGACAGTTTCTCTTTAATCACTCTCTATTTCGATTATTGTGATGTGATTAAAAAGATTTTCTTTGATATCACTATTCTGTTTGAAAGTAGAAAGTTTCGAGTATCATTTCATGGAAAGAATTGAGTGATAAACGTGGAAACCGCTTAGTAATTAATAGAAGAGAAAGTAAACAAAGAGAAACTGTCACTTGCTTATACGCCCTTTTGAAAAATTAACCGAGATTTAAGCTTTTCTTCGCCAAGCTGTTTGTTCAAGTTTTGTATGCAAGCAGTTATTTTTATAGCGTTAAGTTTCTCTACCATTCTACGATTTCGGTTGAAGCGATAAACTTTTTCTCATTATCAATCGAGTTCATCTTACATAAATTAGAAATTAATCTTATGCACTCAACATTTATCCTGGGGTAGTTGTCAATTTCTCAGGCGAAACGACATAACATGGAATTTCATCCGAGCTTGCATGACACAATATCAGAGCATACTAATTAAAGCTTTAAATCGTTTTATGGCACTTTTTGTCTTGCTTCCTAGCAACAACCTACCTCTGGCATGCTACACGTAGGACTGAAACGTTAGCTATAATTTCGCATATGTTTATAGATTCACTTCCAACGGCTTCGATTTTGCATCGATTGACCAATAAGAGCGATGCTTTCCCTTTGATATATCGCTTACTCCTTCAAAAGCGTCGTCTATGACAGGGAAATCCGATATGCCGGAAATTTTTAGCAGACAAAATAAGACGCTGCTAGTTATCAATCAACATTTCAATGATATATAATTGAAAATACATGGCTATAAACATTCAAATCAATACGTAGATATATTTCCAATCAATTGGTGAAATAATATATTTGATTGAAACTAAATTGACTGAGCTGTAAGTGTTCAAAACCTGACCACATTTTTACTTGTATTTACCCTTGAGTTTCTAATTTGCACACCTATATAGAAAACAAAGATGTGTTCCACATCAAAAGTGTAAACCAAAGTTTCTTGAATAAAAGTTGGAAAGCTTACTTTGGTGGCTATATCTCAGTCGTTATTAGTAGTCCGATTTTAAAAATACATCTCTCACAAAATGATGGTAATGAAATATTTCCCAGTTTAAAATATCGAACAAAAGTTTTCGTTAAAAGCGCAACGGAAAGTCCAAGAATAAATAATTGGAAACTTCGTATTTTTGACATATCATTAAATTCATAAATTATTTTGTATACCATTAGATTGCATTAGACACCAGCTATAACTTTCAGAAGAAAATAACTTCAAATTTACCAAAGAAATCAAATAATTATCATTATTCGTGATTTTGTGACCAAAAAGATTCGAATCATGAGCAATACAGTATGCGTCAGAAAATTTTCGAGACTCTCACTAATACTACCTTACCGCTCAAGGCACTCAACCTAGTTCTACAAAATTTTGCTCCAGATATCAGTTATTGTTTACTAACAGACTGGTATATCTGAATTTGTTTTTATTAAGGAAGATTTTTTTAAAAATGTACGACAAGGATGACATCCTCAGATTAATTTGCACCCAGAAGTCAGTTTCAGATATCATGGCTCTTGTAAAATATTCAAGGGCTATTGAATTTCGTATCCAGGCGTCGATTGGATCCCAACAGTACGAAGTAAACCTGGAAGTGGTCGGAAGCGTTCTGTGAGAACGCGAGGGTTGTTACAATCCATTAAGATGAAAGTAACTCGTCCAACGGTCCAACGTCATTCCAACACTCGTACCAACTGGTATAAAAAGTTCGAAGAAAGCATATGAATTACCTGATAGCATCAAATTCACGTTTGGATTGATTGTTTACGATGGCCAAGAAATTAACCCCGTTTTACCTTTTTTTTCAAAGAAGGCCTGAAAGTGAACACACATGTGTACGTTGAAATTCGTAAGGATCATGTTTTGTCTTGGATTACATCTGCCTATGACAAGGATGCAGATATTGTGTTCCAGCAAGACGGGGTCGCTGCCCACACGTCAAAGAAAACACAAATGTGGTTGAGGGACAACATGCCTCAATTCTGGTCCAAAGGGAGGCCACCTAGCTCGCCTGACTAAAATCCTCTGGATTTCAATGTATGTGCGAATATTGAAGCACGTGTATGTGAACATCCTCACTCGAATTTGATCTCTATGCGGACCTTCATAACAAAGCAAAAGCTTCAGGCGTCGTCTAGAAGTGCTCATAAATGCAAATGGTGGACATATTGAACTTCATATTCAGGAAGCTTAATCTTCTACAAACATTTTATGTTAATACAGGTTATGTTTAAAGTAGATAATTGAGATACTAAGCCTGAATGAAATTATAAATGACTTGAGTCTCATTATTTTCTGACGCATACTGTAAGTCTTCTTCCATGAAAATTTATCATGGTAAGAACATGCGTTACTTGCGGAATGTATTTCATTCGAAACTCGTAACTCCGATTTTCTACCCGGATATCTTTTTGAAACTTCTAACTAATGTGATGTGATGAATTGAAAAATAGATAAATGGGAAGGCAAAAGCAGGCATTGAAAAACAAGACAACTACTTAAATTGTTTAATCAGAAATTGTGTTTTAATGTGGAACACATTTTTGTTTTCTATATAGTGGTGCAAACTAGAAACTCAAGAAAAATACACGTAGAAATGTGGTCAGGTTTTGAACAATTACAGCTCAGTCAATTTTGTATCAATTATTAATATCATGTCACCATTTGATTGAAAAAATATCTACGTATTGATTTGAATGTTCATAGCCATGTATTTTTAATTGTATATCATTAAAATGTTGATTATTAGCTAGCAGTGTCCTATTTTGTCTGCAAAAAATCTCCGGCATACCGGATTTCCCTGCCATAGTCGACGGTTTTGAAAGAGTAAGCGATATATCAAAGGGAAAGCAGCGCTCTGATTGGTCAATCGATGCAAAAGCGAAGCTGTTGGAAGCACGCGAAGCTATAAATATAAGCAAAATTATAGCTAACGTTTCAGTCCTACACGTAGCTTGCTAGAGGTAGGTTGTTGCTAAACAGCAAGACAAAAAGTGCCATAAAACGATTTGAAGCTTTAATTGCTATGCTCTGATCTTGTGTCATGAAAGATTGGATGAAATCCCATGTTATGTCGTTTCGCCTGAGAAAGTGACAACTACCCCAGGGTAAATTTTGAGTGCATAAGATTAATTTCTTATTTATATAAGATGAACTCGATTGATAATGAGAAAAAGTTTATTGCTTCAACCGAAATCACAGATTGGTAGTAATGGTAAAGAGACGCTATAAAAATAATTACTTGCATACAAAACTTGAACACAAGCTTGGCGAAATGAAGCTTAAATATCGATATCTGTATCGCAAGCTTGTATAAACATATAATTGCATACGTTTAGGCTATCGATGTAATTTCGTAGGCTAAAAAACAAGTACAAATCATGACAAATATAGTCTATATTCTGGGTTCGCGTGTTCTGTGTTGGTTCATAATAAAGACTAAGCAGAGCATTCAAAAGTGTGACGATTAATTGAAAATGTCGATCATTAGAAATTTTGGTTGCCTTGTTCCACATCAATGGCTCGAACAACCCCATGGGGCTGATCCTTGTAGTTTTTTATCCTCCACCTGACAGAATTGACAACATAAAAGAAGTGAAGATCTTTTGGCCAACATACAAGTTACACTTTGTATGAATATATCTGATTGCATTCATCTACATGTTAGAAAAAAATTTTGAGAACTTTCGTAAACTGAAAAACCAATTCGACTATAAATTTTGAACACCATCTAATGGAAGTCAGAAAAATTACCTTTTGTAACCAATTTGTTTAATTTGTAGAAATAACAAAAGACGACACATTTTATTTAATTGAAATGACTCAGATTAATGGATTTGAAATTAATCTTTAACATATATTCTCTGTACTATTCACTATTTTCTATGCAAAGGCATATCAAAACGCCTGAAATTATGCAGCAAAGATTACCATTGTAGAAAAGATCCGCCTGAAGTTATACCCATCTAAATGAGGTGCGTTACGCTTAAATTTCAATGAAACGAGCCCAAATGGTTCACGATTCCAGAACTTTTAGTCATGGTATATTCCCACTCAGCAAGCGATTATATTTTGCTGGTCGTTGAGCGTTTGTTCATTCATCAAAATTGTGCAGTAAAACTAGTCCAACGGGGCTCCAACTCCACATATTTAAAATGGCTCAACAATGGTCCTCTGCCTGCCAGATTTGTTTAACGAAAAAAATGTGCTCGGTTCAATAGTATGTTTCAAAATCGGCAAATGAAGGTCCCGTGTTGACCTCCAGTTGGACGGTGATTGGGCCAACAAAAGACCACCGCTGAACGTTTTTTTTCTAAGAGGAAGTGGTCACCACGTAGAGAATCGCCTGTAGAGGCGCTTTGAGCAGCACAGTAATCGCTTATAGGCTTTTTCGTTCGAGCTTGCACACAACGGTAATTTCAACGTTCAAAATCCGACGCTACAGTGGTTTTTTGCTAATTTTCACAGGTTTTTAAAAAAAAGTTTGTATGAGCTTGGAAACCTGTTCTCTGTTATTGAAGTTAATCCTATTACTTGCAGGTATGTACATTAGTTACTTATTACACATTCTTTGTACTAGTCTGTAAAGCTTTTAGGTAAAGATGTTATAAGAAAAAAAAACGATATCATTCTATCTATTTCGTATTATTTGATATACTTAAGCTTTATTACATAATCGTTCGTTAATATTCATTTCAAATACATTTGATTAAAAAAGGTGGTGGTTATTCTTCACTGTCACAGACAACAAGAAATCGTTAATATGATGAAATTATTATGCACTAATCACAATTGCTTCAATGAACCGGCTTGTAGAGATATCACTGTTTGCTTAATACGCTTGATATCACGTGCATAGGTTCGACAGCACCCACCGATGAATCGTGCCCCGAGCTCAATCCACTGAGGCACGTAGTATTCCAACGGTACGCAGTCTTCTTTTCCTTGCCAACTAAAAAAAACTTTTTATTCACATTGCCTCAATTATGTTACCATGTTTCAAAATGCTTACCCCGTTTCAACGCTGTAAACTTCCCCAGAGTTGGGATACACGATCAGAGGAATTCGATCTTTTGCTAATCGTTTCTCATTCACCGATTTGAACAGTGGCGTCACAAACTGCGGATTGACACAATTAACACCAACGGCAATCAAATTGTCGGCTCCAAGCCGTTTGGCTTTGGTCCAAATGTAGGCGGCCGTTTCGGCGAAATTTTCTCCGTGTGCTATGCGTGCACTATCTCGGCATTGGAACGAGATCCAGAATTTGACTAGGGGATACTCCTCACACATCATCTCGAGCATTGCGTCGGCTTCTACCTGAAAGAAAAACATGGTAGTGTTTTAGTTTCAATATACATTGAAAATTAAGAGGATCAACAAAAATACTAATAATAATGATAATAACAATCGAAAACCCAGAAGTTTTAAAATAATCGATTCTATTTTTATTTCTAAATGATGCAATCACTGTCATATTCCAGAATCAATCCAGCGTGTACACCAGCAAAAATTAACACTACAAGTATAATTGCATAGTATATTGCCTTATGAAATAAACGTATTTATGAAAACACTTGTAGTAGGTAATGTTAGAGACATAACCGTTCGATTGACGTAGGACTGCTGTCGACAAGGAGCAGATCACTTTAAAAATGCACACTTATTTTGGTACATTGTTCTACTAATAAATTATCCATTTCAAGTAAAATCTCATTAGATCTTCGTGAAATGTTTGGGATTTCGAAAAGAACCGAAGATTGCCATTACTCCTACTTTCAACAATTATTTCCACGAGCAAAATTCCGAGTAAATCGGTTGCCTCTCGTTTGGCGAACGGCGCACAAAGTAAATCTGCCAAATTCTTGTGTATCCTTCCCTACATCGTTAATGTTCCGCAAGCGCATCGGGTCGTGGCACCCTTAAAGTTGGACGTCGTATGTATTAGTGACGACACTTATTCTGATTAAAAATCAATTTTATAAAATCAAATAATTGTATACGAGGAAATCAAATTAACTCTTTACTTGATTCTATGTAGAGACACTGAAAATGGTTTGGAACTAAATGATTTAGCCGTATTTGCGGATTTTTACACTATCATTTATGGCCCTTAGCACTGTCGAGTTGTATATGTATTCTCTTCAGAGATGCCAGATTTCTTATATATCTAATTATATATTTTTTGCCGACTTTTCAAAATCGAGTTTTCAGCAGACTTTCATAAAATTTACAGACTTTTGAAATTGCCGCGACGCCAAGTCAGTTTTGTGGATCATACTTTATAGAGAAATTGCAGCCTGCAGACATTTTTTCAAATTTACAGACTTTTGCAACCTTGTCTGAAGATATATGAAATTTTTACCTAGCATCTTTGATTCTCTCCATTGTGTCCATACTTTGATGAACTTTCCGTTTGGTGCGAATTTCACTCAACGAAAAGTGCACAACCTATCAAATTATTCTAGGTTTGAACTAAACTGATAATTTTTACTTTTGAAAGAAGAATTGAGAACATAATCTTAATAGTTCTTTATATAACATTCAGAGCCATTTGATTGGCTGATTTAGTATAATGTTCTCCATCGTTGTCCACTTTTCGTTTTCTTTTCCTCCAATGCAAACGACCAGAAGCAGGATGCCGCAATAGCTCTTGCTTGAAACGAAACTCACACTGCGAACGTCCAACAGCAGATATGCTCACAGAAGAGAAAGTTGCTGTTTTTCTGCGTTTAGGCTTTAGGAACGGAGCCTCATATCCGTCATTGACTGAAGCACCAGTTGGATACACTGAGGTCTTTTTTACGCGGGTTTTATTCAGTTTTTTCACGCGGCTTTTTTTCAAAAACAAAATTTTTTTAAATTACACCAGATCTCAACTATTCATTTCTAAGACATTTGACATAAAAAATATGTCTTTCATTTTGCGGTTTTTTTTCTACGATTTCCGGAGTTACGTGGTCCCAAAGTCGATTTTTACAAAAAAAAAACATTTTTTCGTGATTACACTAGACCTGGACGTTTCTTGCATTTCCAAGGGGGTTTAGTTTTTTTACGCGGATTTCCAAAGCGATTTTTTTACGCGGTGCATATCCCCTGGTAAAAAGAGACCTCAGTGTAATACCTGGTGTAGTTCCACAGTCTTGGCGTAGACGGCAGCCTGCGCACCCGATGTATCTCCTGGATTATTATAGACTGAAGTTAGAAAACGTGGATTATTATAGACTGAAGTTAGAAAACGGATCTATTTATAGAAGATCCGGTTGATTTTGATGTTTCGTGTTTGGGCCTATTTTTTCACTATTTAAACAGTGTTGTCGTAATTAAAGTAGCATTAAAAAACAATCTTACATCTTTTTCCATTCGTTTCGTGAAAGAAAACAAAGAAAAAAGTTATTGAGAAAATGAATCTGGAGTAATTTCGTAACGCTTCCGTGTTGTGAAATTTTCAAAATGCACCCAGGGGTGCATAGTAAAGAAAAACGTAGTCCTACGTCAAAAAAAAAGTATAATCTATGATTAATCTTTGGTTTAAAATAATATAAATTGGCCGCACCCGTAATAAAATAAAATCTAAGTTTTAGATTAGCGTGTTTGTTGTTCTTCGAATGTTCACACGAATACTAAAAGCTTTATGTTAATGATAAGGATCGTCAATTCATATTCATATTAATAATCAACCACAAGTGGATGATTCTTGTAATGATATAAAAACAATAATTTGATGTATTCGGATTTAGCGGTCATTTGAATAAGAACAGTTGTTTTTTAGACCGATGATTTGACCACAGGTTTTGACTCGTCTCGCCTCGAACGGTTAGTTGCATAGTAACACTTCAACTGGTCATACACCTAATTGTTCACTTCCTGAAGATACCCTCTTAGAAAACTACAAGGATTAGCCCCATGGGGTTGTTCGAGCCATTGATGTGAAACAAGGCAACCAAAATTTCTAATGATCGACATTTTCAATTAATCGTCACACTTTTGAATCCGCAAGTGCTTAGTCACACTTTTGAATCCGCGAGTCTGCTTAGATTGATCTTTATTAGGAACTAACACGCGAACCCAGAATATAGACTCTATTTGGCGTGATTTGTATTTGTTTTGTAACCGACGAAATTACACCAATAGCCAAAATGTATGTAATTATATGTTTGTACATACTTGCGATACGGATATCGATATTTAAGCTTCTCTTCGCCAAGCTTGTGTTCAAGTTTTGTATGCAAGCAGTTATTTTTATAGCGTTTCTCTACCATTACTACCATTCTACGATTTTGGTTGTAGCGATAAACTATTTCTCATTATCAATCGAGTTCATCCTATATAAATTAGAAATTAATCATGCACTCAATATTTACTCTGGGGTAGTTGTCAATTTCTCAGGCGAAACGACATATCATGGGATTTCATCCGAGCTTGCATGACACAAAATCAGAGCACACCAATTAAAGCTTCAAATCGCCTTGCTGTGTAGCAACAACCTACCTCTGGCATGCTACACGTAGGACTGAAACGTTAGCTATAATTTTGTTTATATTTATAGCTTCGCGTGCTTCCAACAGCTTCGCTTTTGCATCGATTGACCAATCAGAGCGAAGCTTTCCCTTTGATATATCGCTTACTCTTTCAAAACCGTCGACTATGGCAGGGAAATCCGGTATGCCGGAGATTTTTTGCAGACAATAAAGGACACTGCTAGCTATTAATCAACATTTCAATGATATACAATTAAAAATACATGGCTATGAACATTCAAATCAATACGTAGATATTTTTTCAATCAAATGGTGACATAATATTAATAATTGATACAAAATTGACTGAGCTGTAATTGTTCAAAACCTGACGTCATTTCTACGAGTATTTTTCTTGAGTTTCTAATTTGCACCCCTATATAGAAAACAAAAATGTGTTCCACATTAAAAAAAAAGCGCTCAACGGTGGCCCTTCGTTGGTCCAATGAACGTCCAATCAATCGTTCAACGTTCAACAAACCCGGCAGACAGAGGTCCATTGTTGATGCATTTTTAATATGAGGAGTTGGAGCCCCGTTGAACTAGTTTTAATGGAAAACTGTCGAAGTTTTTTCTACTTATGTTTTTTAACTAACACAACATACCTGTACAATACTTCTACTTCACATAGAATAACATCACATTTTCTTTCTATATGAAGGCAGCTCCTAATTTTCACACTAATTTTGCATAAGAAAAAACAACAGCGTTCCAGCAAACCGAACGATTATTTCGTGCAGTATGTCGTTCAACAAACCAGAGGTGGAAATAAGCAGATTTTGCGCATGAAAATGTGAATCAAGATTTCTGATTGTGAATCAAAAAACCGATTCTTATTTATACTCATTCGATTCGTCATATGAATCGTCTACTTCATAGAAGTCATATGGAAATTTATAATCTTTATTAAAAATGTACATGAAGTCTAAATCCATTAGATTTGTTATGTGGATCTCATGCAGATAGCAGATAGAAACATAACCTTATTGGAAGCGCACATAAAATCTTTATCACGGAAGAAAAAGAGGTGCTGTTTTCCGATGCTCCGTTGCTGAATAAATTAGCAAATTTTATTGAGAAAAAAAATTAACTTAGCTACCTTATGGGGATTGTTTTTTTTTACATAGGAGTGATTGAGAATCATACTACTTATGGATTCCGAAGGCAACAACCGATTGCAACTTGGATCGGTTCAGATTCGGTTGTTGCATCTGATTCGAAATCCATTTGTAAATCATACTGAATTCCGAACCAAATTCCAGACTAGTTAACAGGAAGGCAGTTATCGTCTCAGTATTCTAAAGTTAATGATTAGGCAATGTTTCACTCGCTATAAAAACTATCTCACAGATCTTAACAGATTGATAATTGCAATGCAAAGAAGCTAAAATTTAATAGCACCTACCTTACAGGGGATCGTTTCGATTCCGATCACGTCCACTCCTGCCTCCAAGCAGGCATCTATCCGATTTCTGTGCCACTTCTGAATGGTATCGGGGGAAACATAGTCCGCATATTCCCCGGTGTATTCCGATCCATCGTGTAAATGTGCTCCATATGGTCCAACCGACGCCACAACGAGCGGAACCCGTCGAACGTCGTCGTTTTCTGCCAGATATTTGGTCCTTGCCATTTGAGCCAGCTTAACTGTCGATTTTATTAACTGTAGACTGGCCTCTTCACTCAGATCCAAATACTCCATGTAGCCCTCGATACTGGCTTGATACGTGTTGGTCATAATACATTCGGCTCCCGCCTCCAGGAAGTCCAGGTGGGTTTTGAACACAGCATTTGGATTGGTGGCGTTGAATCGAGCACTCCACAATGGATCTCCGTCAATGTGTGTTCCGACGTGAACGGAAAGCTGGGTGGCAAACCCACCGTCTAGCACTGTTACTTTTTCCATCTCGCTATGAGCAACGTTCTGTTACGAATAAAAACACAATTCTGTCTACCGTCCGGATTGGAACTGAAAGTACAAGGAAGATTGTTTGCAATTTAAGAAGAAAATATATAATCGTTATCTGTTGAAACGGGAGTAAGGGCGATTTCGATTAGACTTTAAGTCGGCACTCAAGCGGTACAAAGAGATGCCATCCTTGCTCGAGTGGCCTGGAGGGGGGTGTCGGTTAAAAAGTAATACTGCTTGCTGTTAGATGTGGTGCTCCATAGCGGAAGCGGGGATTCTGTGCGCACATATTTTTCACTAATGGTGGTCGTCACATGTGCGCTTGATTTAGATCGGTTAGTTTAAAAGGTTATCAGTGAGCACCCAGTGAACGAAAAAGTACACCAGCGAAGGTGCATCTAACAAAAAACACCTATTCAAACTATCGTCAGCTGTATTATATAAACAACAAACAAGCCACAATGTATGAATCGTAAACTTTGTTGTTTGCAGGTATTTGATGGTTATCTTTTTTTATTAGATGTCTAATAGAATATCATGTTGTTTATATAATGTGTCTTGGTAAGTTGAACTTAATTTTCCTCAATATGTATATTTATCACTGCAAAGGAGATATTCAAGCAAGTGTAGCAGTCGTCAGACTTTGCACACGTCTTCTACCGTTTATATTTCACACATGGAGACTTAAAACTGTCTTTTAAAAAGGTACTTTTTTTTTACTATAAGCACTTTTTTTCACAAATTATATTTTTGAGCAGTTAGTGAAACGAACTGAATCGCTTGAAAAGAAAATGAAATTTTATTTTAAATTAATGAAATTTTAGCATAAAACTCTATTACTTAGAAAAACAATATTCAAAAGCTTTCTGGCTGATGAACAGACCCTTCATTTGTGAATCAAAATCGACTCAGTTACCTCTGAGATCTCGACAGACAGACACACATACATACATACAATTTTTCTTAAGTCTAATGTGTCATATTAGAAAAAACCGTTTTAGAAAATATTAATACCGTGATATACTTCCTAAATTCAGGCAGGAACCAAACGATGTACGTAGTGTTACTAAACTCGAGTGTTTTCAATGAAACAAGCAGTCTACGAGCATAATCTCGGTTTCCGTTCCGTGGCATGCTTTCAAAAGCAAACTAATCAACGATTCAAAGATCACTGCTATTAAAGTGGTTGCTAGCCCAGATAAGCTACAAAGACTTACTAGAATGAACTGGACAGTCGGCAGGCAGCTGATTGAACAGTATTTTCCTAAAGAGTAAAAACGGACAAAATGGGTCACCGTAATATTTAAGAAAAGAGAAAGAGGTTTTTTTCTCTTAAACTTGATTCATTTTATGTTTAAGCAAAAAAATATGTATTGATAAATTAATGTGAAATATCGTCCAAGTAATAAGACACTGTAATATAAATGCCACTACACATTTTAACCCATTTTCCTTGCATGGATTTTGTGTTGTTGTAATACTGGTATAGATAGCCACAGCAATAACCTTGCAAATAAATTTGTCTGATGCCCTGATGCAGTGGAATGGCCTCTTGTGACTCGTTACGGAACTGATAACGCACAAATCGGTTTTCCAGACTAAACCAACCCATAGGTCATATGTCATCTATGCGAACACTTGCCAGTAAAAACAGAGTTTCATGAATTTTTTTTTGTTTCACAGTTAATTTTTCTCGTTTCTACACGGAACCAGCGGCGATTGTAACACAACTAAAGTATTAGTTGTTTTTCAGAATTCTAGATTCTACAACTAATTGATTATTGTTTTTATCAAACTGCAATGTTTGTTTACAAATCTACAGAACTGCTAGTCAAAACACAAACTGGTTTAATTTTTGATGCTGTAGCTCGGCAAAACGTCATGTCACGATAGATTTATTTTGCCTGAAAAGACATATTTAATCTAAATTGTACGGAGTATTGCTCAAAAATTGTAAATAGTGAAACAATTTTTACCCAATTTAATTAAGAGTATGATTAGTTATGATTTTTGGTTTCTATATTACCTTATTCCTATTATCGCCTCGTTTAATATCATGCATACCATTTTTAATTTGAAATACAGTATGTGAAAAATATCAACATTTTCATATTGGAAAGTTGACGTGTTCCATTTAATAATCATCCGAAATAATTATAAAATGATCGGCTTTTAGGCTAGATGGTAGTCCGATTTGAGTTCTGGCTAGTCGATTTGGAAATACCCATTTTAGACCCTGCACAAAAGAAAAGAATTGGCGAAAATTTGCACCAGATTGCATCAATTTGTACGTCTTGGCAATAAACGACTGACCGTTTTGCCTATTGTCAAATTGGTTTTCCATGCCCGGTACGGAAAGTTCCATAAGTATCGGTTAGAAGAGTACAAAATGGAACTAATATTGTTGCACCACACCAGTGTCAAAAATATTATCGAGAAGTTCGGTAAGACCCTTTCCATGAAGGATTTGCCCCGATCCGGTAGGAAAACGGGTCCCAGCCAGCCCGGCCGGGACTTAAAAGTGGTTGAGTACATCAGGAAAAACCCATCGGCGTCGACGCGAGATTTGGCCAAGCAGTTCAACACCAGCATCGGGATGATTCAACGGATCAAAGTTCGGAACTCCCTGAAAACGTACAAGAAACAGAAGGTGCCGAAAAGTCCCTGGTACAGCAAGTTCAGGCCAGAACAAGAGCGCGAAAACTGTATAACCGGATTCTACAGAATAAAGACAGATGCATCCTGATCGACGACGAAACCTACGCCAAGGAAGACTCTCGAGCGCTGCCCGGACCACAATATTATACGAAATCGGTGTACCAGAACCTAGACGACGCTGACACCACGGTGGCGATGGAAAAGCTTGGGCAGAAGGCGTTGGTCTGGCAAGCAATTTGTACCTGTGGTTTGCGGTAGTCGATTTTCTTCACGAAGGGCACAATTAACGCCAAGGTGTACGAGGAAGAATGTTTGAAGAAGAGAATGCTGCCACTGTACAGAAAGCATAAGGCTCCTCCTCTCTTCTGGCCGGATTTGGTCTCAGCCCACTACGCCAACTCCGTTCTACAGTGGTTGTCAAAAAATTATGTACAATTCGTGGAAAAGGACATTAACCCACCGAACTGCCCGGATCTACGGTCAATTGAAAGGTATTGGGCAATTGTCAAGCGGCACTTTCGGAAGGAAGGTACATTGTCCCAAAACATGCAGGAGTTAAAAAAAAACTGGACAGCTGCCACCAGGAAAGTCACAAAAGTAACTGTGCAGAATTTAATGAAGAATTTCAAGTCCAAAGTGAGAGCGTTTCACAGAAACTAGGATTTTCTTCAATATAATCAGTGAAATGCATAAAAATGTAATTTTTCTACAATATATAGAAAACTGATGCCAAAATATGTTTTTTTTTTCGCTTATTTATTCAATACTCAATGTTGCGATACACTCCTTAAATATTACGAAATAACCAGCATAGTTCTTCATGATAAAATAAAGGGTGATTTTTTAAGAGCTTGAGAACTTTTTTAAACAATAAAACGCATAAAATTTGCAAAATCTCATCGGTTCTTTATTTTAAACGTTAGATTGGTTCATGACATTTACTTTTTGAAGATAATTTCATTTAAATGTTGACCGCGGCTGCGTCTTAGGTGGTCCATTCGGAAAGTCCAATTTTGGGCAACTTTTTCGAGCATTTCGGCCGGAATTTCTTCGGAAATGTTGTCTTCCAAAGCTGGAATAGTTACTGGCTTATTTCTGTAGACTTTAGACTTGACGTAGCCCCACAAAAAATAGTCTAAAGGCGTCAAATCGCATGATCTTGGTGGCCAACTTACCGGTCCATTTCTTGAGATGAATTGTTCTCCGAAGTTTTCCCTCAAAATGGCCATAGAATCGCGAGCTGTGTGGCATGTAGCGCCATCTTGTTGAAACCACATGTCTACCAAGTTCAGTTCTTCCATTTTTGGCAACAAAAAGTTTGTTAGCATCGAACGATAGCGATCGCCATTCACTGTAACGTTGCATCCAACAGCATCTTTGAAAAAATACGGTCCAATGATTCCACCAGCGTACAAACCACACCAAACAGTGCATTTTTCGGGATGCATGGGCAGTTCTTGAACGGCTTCTGGTTGCTCTTCACTCCAAATGCGGCAATTTTGCTTATTTACGTAGCCATTCAACCAGAAATGAGCCTCATCGCTGAACAAAATTTGTCGATAAAAAAGCGGATTTTCCGAATGGACCACCTAAGACGCAGCCGCGGTCAACATTTAAATGAAATTATCTTCAAAAAGTAAATGTCATGTACCAATCTAACGTTTAAAATAAAGAACCGATGAGATTTTGCAAATTTTATGCGTTTTATTGTTTAAAAAAGTTCTCAAGCTCTTAAAAAATCACCCTTTAATTATGGTTCTAAAAAAACCTTTTATGAAGGCGTTCGTGATGAAGAGTGACGAGTTGAGTTCGAATCTAATCAGCAGAAAATTCTACTACAAACTACAAATGATTGAAAAATGGGCCGTATACAGTATAGTGAAGGAAAATTCTAAATAACAACATACAGATTTTGGATATCGATGATTTCATGTTGGATTTGAATATTACAGTGAAAGAAACTATCGAAGGGCAGTACCGGATTAATTTCTGGCATTCAGAAGGGCCAAATTATGTAATCCTCTAAGATATAAAACACTGTTTGAATACAAACAATATTAAACACTATTGCGAATTTTTCACTGTTAAAATTGCACAAAACTAATAAAATTATCCCAGATTTGCACTACATTGATGGTTTTATTTACCGATTTGCAAATAAGCAATCTTTAAAGTTCCTTAGATTAAATTTGGAGCCATCAGAGGTTCTTCCTGATGTTGGTGGGAGAGAACCTCACCTCGACATCTAGTTCCATCTGAAGCACTAGAAGAAATGAACGATTTTCAACTAAGGAACAAGACTCTTTGCAAGCGTATGAGTAATGTCAACAATGTGTGCGTGAAAACAAATTCCGGCGCGTCTTTTCCTGATTTTAATCAATAAATCTTCCATATGGTTGAAAAAATAAACCAATCAGTTCATTCTGCTTAAAATTGCAATTCAAGAAAAGCGAAAATCTTACCCTAAAACTTTTCCGTTTTCCTTAAAACTGCTCATGAAAAATTATTTCTGTTTCAGCTTACTCCCTCTAACACATTTGATTAGCAACAAACAGATTCCTATATGGATTTCCTCTTGCAGAAATTATTGCGATATTAAGATTTATGTACCTTCTATAAGTAAACCCGGAAAATAAAAACCTTTAATTTAACAAGCGAAAGGCAATGGATGTTGTAGAACTATTTTTTTTTCCAGAAAACTTTTTAACAAAAAATATTTAGTTTTGATTATTTTGTGTAGCGCAATCCAATACAAATGTATTGAAGCAGTGTTGCTAACTTTTGTATTAGGGAATTAAAATCTTCATTCATAAAATGTATGTAATTTTATACTCGTCCAATAGATAATCGGAACTGATATGTGCTTGACTAGAGTGCCTATAACCAGAGTGACGACATCTCATCCGTAATTTTGGCAACAATTCAAAACATTCCATTAGCTTTACATTGAATTGACAGGTCGTTTGCTCGTTTGGAACTGGGAGCTGTAATTCCAAACGAACAGCTGTCGCCACTCTGATTAAAGTCACTCTATGCTTGACTACCTGAAAACCGTCATCCGAGTGGGAAAAAGGCAAGCAAACGTGATGACTTTTCCTCATTTTCTCCAAAAGTTTTAGAAAACGTTGTTTTTCAATTATTTATGGTTATCTCACACTGTTGAAAATTTCATATTTCCGATAGCTTGTAGAAATTTCCGGTAGCTTGTAGAAAAAATTATGTTGTTGGGTTGAGTACATCAAGGGTTATTCGCGATGAAGTTCTGCTCATTCTTGTACAGGGTAAATTTTGAAAAACCCCATAGTAAAGAAAGTCGTATTCACGACAAAAATCTGATTTAAAACCACACAGCAAAAAATTATGAAATTTACAGGTGACGCAAAATCTACATATGACACGAATCATAGCACGTAATCCGTCAAACAACTGAATTTAACAACAATGATATAAATATACTCCCGTATTTTAAGCAAACGTGTAAATTTACATGTTTCAGCGCTTAAAAGTATGTCGGAATGAACTAAATACAAGTTATATTTACTGTAAAATTGAGTTATTCTTGACGCTCATACATATCGGTATCAGAAGACGTACATTTACACGATTTTTTTCTGGGTGTGTATGATCGATGTAAAACTGAATTGCAGTGCAATGATTTTTCAATGAACAAGACTATATATATTAAAAAAAAAACACTTAGCTTCGCTTCCAAAGTATATTGAAAAATGAAGTAACTTTCCATGTTTGGCTGCTCCAAATATGTGCATGAAAATTGATATAAATTCACAAAATATTTTTTCTATGGCTCTATGCATTGAACCACCAATCCAGGACCAAAATTCACAATAAAGGGGAATTTTGGATAGTTCCGTGTTTGCTAAGAGTTAGTCATCACAATAGATAAATAAAAAAGAAAGGCTTCCTCTTTTGTCTGGTGTCGACATTGATACTCGATCCAAATCCACTTTGAAAAGTGTGTTGAAAGATGGTTTATTGGCCGTTATCAGAGACGATGAACAATAGCTTTCGATAGTGTTCATCGCACGTGATCTTGAAGAAGTACGATCATCTTTCAAGTTCACGTTCGATAAATCGTCATTTTATTTCCATCTAGCGTTGTATGTGCGCATATCTCTGAGCGCAAGGTTAACGAACCATCTCAATAATACAATGTAGTAAGTTTTATTTTAATGTTTGTGTCTACTATCGGGAAATTAATGAAATGAAATGTAACAATGTAATATGAAGCTTTTACTGAGATATCAAATATTGTAGCCCGTAGACTAACAATGTTGATAGCAAGGCTAATGATTTTGCACTGCGTTATCATAATATTGCTGTAAAATATGTAACGTAATCATTACTCCCCGCCAGTGGCTACATAATACTTACATCACAACAGCACCAACGCAAATAACAACTATATTAATTCTGAATGTAGACAAACAAGTACACAAAACTATCGACAGCAGTTTCCATTTCTTATCACTTCACTAAGCTCAATCACTTTGACGGTCGAAAAGGAAATAAACAAAACCCATCTCTGGTCGTACACGGGGGGCTACTATGACTGTTAAGCGTACACTAGATGACTATTGAATGTGTGTACTACAGGGTTTATTAATAGTGGGTTACACTTACAAGGAAACGAACACGAACGCTGATAACTGGCTCACAGGAACACTTCGACCGTTGATTGTACGAAAATACCCCACCGACACTTTACTACAAAGTTTATTTTTAATCGGTTTTATGGCTCCACACACATCCATATAGGATGCACGTGAATTTTAATATATAACAAAAAATAAATTATCAAAATTCAGAAATCTTTTTGATGCAAATCTAAGTGGCGGTGAAATGTTACGGGTTGCACACTAAGATTTAATTTCTTTGTTCGGTAATAATTTTGACGAGAATTTTCGGTAATCTATAGAAATGACCGACATTTCTGTACATGAGTTTTCTTTTACAATAATTATGCAAATTTTTAACGGACGATCAGTCTTACGTAAATTTTCATTACAGAATTTTGTAAATAGATATACAATTCATACGGTAAATCTGAATAGTCGCCGAGCACGGTAAAAACCATACTGTCCGTATGGTAAACTTCTGTGAAAACTGATTGTCATGAAACTAACTGTCAAACAGTTTTTAGTAGGTGTCACTGAAGCATGCTTTTGTGACCTACTCGAATCAATCTGAATTAATTCATGTCAAAAATGAGCCCAAATTAGAGTCAGAAATTACTTAATAAAAACTACTACTAGGTGGATTAAGAAGGGTTTTTTAATTTGTTTTTATTAAATATTTAGAAGTCTGTGTTGTATTATTTATAAAACAAATTAAAAAAAAAGTTAGACAAGGTAATTTTTATGACTTTCTTTAGAAAACGAAAAAAACGAAAAACATAAGAACATCTTCAGATGTAATCATACAAAACCTTTACTAAATGAAAGGCCTAATCATGATAAGTTAATTCATTACCTTTTCGAATGTCATTATCTGTCAGTCGGGTAATAACTAGAAATTGATTTTCGAATTATTAAACTAACGCTTCTCAGAATCAAGTAAGTAGCCCTGCCTTTTAAATTCTCATTAATCTATTACACCATAAATCCCATTATCACTTGATTCAGAATGTTCAAAATGATATCCGCGTAGAAAATTAGAGTTATGAGTTTGAATGAAATACATTCTTGAAGTAACGAATTTTTTACCTTGAGTTCCATGGAAGAAGACTTTTTGTTCATGTTTTGGATCTATTTGACCATAAGATCATGAATAAGAACTATGACTTCATAAATAAAATGATTAGTTTCATAATTTTTGTCTTTCTCATACAGAAAGGTTATGCAATCACTGTGAAAATCGTGTGTGTGTGTGTGTGTATGTGTGTGTGTCGGTATGCGTGTATTTGTGTATGTAAGTAATAAAAATGTGCATTCGATCTTCTCGGAGATGGCTGGACCGATTTTCACAAACTTAGATTCATATGAAAGGTCTCTTGGTCCCATAGGGCGCTATTGAATTTTACCTGGATCGACGTCCGGTTCGGCAGTAACGGGGTAAAATGTGCAAAAAAAAAAGGAAAAAGGGCACTAAATTTTCTTAGAAACCACTCAAACCGATTTTATTCATCTAAGATTTAAATTGAAGGCCTTATAGTCTCATAGGTTGCTATTGAATTTCATCTGGATCCGACTTCCGGTTCGGAAGTTATGGTGTAAAATGTGTAAAATGAACTAAAAACGTGCAATCGGTTTTCTCAGAGACCGCCCATCCAATTTGTATAACTTAGATTCAAATGAAAGGTCTCGAATTCCTAAAATTCATCCGGATGCGACTCCCGGTTCCGGAGCTATAGTGCAAAGTGTGTTTAATATTATACACCGTCACTTAAATCGATATCCATTATCAGTAGGCTACTAAACAAACCGATTCCGGCTATCTTGGTTCCCGGTCTCCGTAGTGGTCATATATTCCACAGTGGTGTGCCATACGGAATTCCAGAATTTCATTCTTGTCCGAATTCCGGATCCGGAGTTATAGGGTAAAGTGTGTTGAATATTGTACACCGTCACTTAAACCGGCGAAACGAAAACCGCAAATTTTTTTCTAAATAGGACTCAAAACTCCACAAAACGATAGCCATTATCAGTAGACAACTAAACAAACAAATTCCGGCTTTTCTGGTTCCCGGTCTTCGGTTCCGGAAGAACCGGAAATAGTTATCATATATTCCAAAGTGGATCTCACTCATTTTTCTCAGTGAAGGTTTGACCGATTTCCACAAACTTTTATTCAAATGAAAGGTGCCATACGGAATTTCTGATTTTCATCCGGATCCGACTTCCGGTTCCGGAGTTATAGGGTAAAGTGTGTTAAATATTGTACACCGTCACATAAACCGGTGAAACAAAATACGCAAAAAAAATTCTAAACTGGTCTCAAAACTACACAAATCGATAGCCATTATCAGTAGGCAGCTGAACAAATCTATTCTGGCTATCTTGGTTCCTTGTTTTCGATTAACGACGGGAGAAAATAATCATATGCTCAAAAGTGGATCTCACTCAGAGTTTGCAGAACCGATTTTTCCAATCTTAGGGTCAAACGAAAGGTTAGGTCTTATGGTCCTACCAAAAATTACTGCATATTTTCGGATTTAACAAAAATTTAAACCGTCGTTTAGAGTACGATAGCAAATCGTATAAAAACTTCAAAATTAAGAAAAAAAAACATTAGTAGAGTTTTTATGTCATGTTTGTTGGTGGTCGTACGAATCGACTTGGATTTTACTGGTTCTCGGGTTCCGGTGCTGGAATTACTTCGTTTCATTAAGGATGATCTACGCGAACAAAGCACTGTTTTATTCTGTAGGTTATACTAGTTAATGCACAAACAATCCCTTGGATTCTTTCGAAGAGAAACATTTTGAAAAGAATGCCGCAGTATTATATATACGAGCCCGGTTTAGCTTTAAAGCTTGCTTCAGATAGAATTGGAACAAAGACAATTGCCTGTATTTCAATTATTTATTATTTAATTCAAGATCCTATTTAATACAAACGTAGCGTTTTCTTCATACTTTTAAGAAAAATACGGATAAAATTATTCGTCACAGTTTCGAAGGAATTCTCGAATTTTTCTTGTAACACGGCTTATTAGGCGGCGCACACCTTCTTCGTCCATCGTTTTAGCTATCTTATTCCACCAGGTCGTCATCTGATTGATTTCTTTGACAACCTTTCCCTTTGCCTTGAGTTTCCTCTTCATTTTAATTTTTTTGGATTAGAAAAAAAATAGTTTTTTTTACCATTTCTTTATATTTTTCATATTTTTCATTGATTGCCCAGTATTTCTCAATAGGGCGGAACTGGGGGCAGTTGGGTGGATTAAGGTTTTTCGGAATAAACTGGACCTCTTTCTCTGCATACCATTCTTGAATGACTTTGTTGTAATGACAGCTTGCCAAATCTGGCCAAAACATTACGGGATGGTTGTGGGATCGAATGAACAGCAAAATTCGTTTTTGGAGACACTCTTTTTAGCATAGTTCCGATGTCATTGTCTTATTTGTAACGAAAACTTTCGTTTTTTGTCACAGCCGCAAATGCCCTACCAAATCATAAATTTTCTTGCAAATTTGTCGGCGAAAACAAATTTAAATTTGGCTGGAACATCCCCCCGAGAAGTTGCCAAGTAAAATTTTTGACCTGGGATTTGCCCGAAGTCAGCCTTGACATAGCTCCGTCCACCAGGAGCGCCACAATATGAGCAAAAATTTGTTCCAATTCTAAATGAAGCAAGCTTTAATACATCACTCAAGCAGACTGAAAAGATGATTGGTAAAATGAAAATAACGAAATATGATATAACATAAATTCTCATGACGAAATCTTCTCTGATCCAGGGAAATCGTTCTGCCAGTTCAACTATTGTGGATGTGATGAAAGACATTTTAGAAGACTTCCCGGTGGAAAAGAACTTGGTATATAATCAGACTATACACGGCCGGTGTGGTTTAATTATTAGTCTCAATTTCATTTTAATTTTGTTGGATTAGGGAAAAATAGTTTTTTTTTACCATTTCTCTATATTTTTCATACGAAACTCAAGTTAACTATCAATCCATCAATCTAAATTTTGAATTTTTCAACTTGGTGGGTAGTAGAAATAATAATATATCCAAAGTGGGCATTCGACTCAAAAAGTTTGGGAATTACTGATCTAACGTTTTGCGTTGGGTGAGAATCTTCAAAAATCGCCGGTCGCAAATTTGTAAGATGTTTGAAACTAACAGACTTCATTTTAAAATTGAGTATCTAAAGACTGTCCCAGAAAGTATGGCCGCAACCAAAAACCGCTGCCATTTCGCAATGGTTCAGAATCTGTCAATTTTTATGGCTGCGTCCTGTTGTTTACACTCTTCTCTAACCACTTGTGCAGTTGTTTTTTCGTTTCCATTAGTTTGTTTCGAAATGCGTGGACTTTCAGCAGAACAACGTCGAAAAATTGTGTACGAATGGTGCACAGAACGCGGACTGTCACTGAGAAAGATAGCAAAAATGGAAGGAGTAAGTGAAAAAGCCGTGCGAAATGCAATCAGGAAGTTCGGTGAGGATAACACCTTTAAGGATAAACCGAAAACGGGTCGAAAAAAAGGTCCTGCTAACCCTCAGTTGGATAAACGTATGCTGAAGGCGTTCGAGCAAAAGAAAGAGGTTTCAGTTCGGGATGTGGCCAAAAAAGTGGGCACTTCGAAGTCAAATGTTCTTCGTGCTAAAGAACGTTTGAATCTTCGAACCTATAAGAAGCAGGAACAACCAAAACGTAGTCCGAAACAAAAAGCATCGATCAGGCCGAGGGTTCATAAGCTGTACAATACGATACTTGCTGGAAATTTGAACTGCATAATCATGGACGACGAAACCTACGTGAAACTCGATTACAAATCCTTGCCGGGACTACAATATTATACGGTGCGAGAAGGGCAAGTGTTAAACCAGTCCGAGACATCGATTAAAGTCGAAAAATTTGGTAAGAAAGCTATGGTATGGCAAGCAATTTGTAGCTGCGGTAAGATTTCAAAACCCTTCATCACCACTGCTTCAATGAACAGCGTAATATACACCAAGGAATGTTTACAAAAACGACTTCTACCCATGATTCGAAGCCACAAGGATTCTGTTGTCTTCTGACCAGATCTTGCTTCTTGCAACTACTCGAAATCAACGGTAGAATGGTATACTACCAAAAATGTCACTGTCGTCCCAAAAGACATGAATCCAACAAATTGCCCACAAATTCGACCAATTGAGGAATTTTGGGCATTAACTAAGGCACATCTTAGAAAACATGTCTCGGCAGCCGAAACCATTCAACAGTTCGAAAAAGATTGGAAAACTGTGTCAAAACTTGTCGCCAAGAAGTCTGTACGGAATTTAATAAGGAACGTTCGCAAGAAGGTGCGCCAGCTATTTTACAATGGCTAAGTAGCAAATGTTGAGAATAATATTCTGTTGTTGTAGTCTAATATTATCAGTATATCGAATAAAAGTTGAATATCTAACACTTGTGAATTATTCACAGCGAAATCAAAGTGCGTCCATACTTTCTGGGACAGTCAGTATATTCACTTTAACCTGTTACACTCTATTATGAAAAGGATATCTTTTCAAATCAACAGACGAATCACAGTTGTTTCACATGCAATTTTATTCCATGCTATTATAGTTGGTTTCACAATAACAATCTTATTATGTGTTCTTCTTTGTGTGATATATTGTTTGTTGGAGTTTGAAAACGAAAACACTTTTACGATGTTTCGTTCTACACCACTTGTGCATATGAAAAGTTCAAACACGTTTTTCAATATCATTAAACCAGGTGGATATGACAAATTCATGGGTTTCTTAATATTTTAGAATCGAAACGTTGTTCAACTGGTTAATTGGTAACATTTGATATTCTGAAGAACGCTTTCAGAGAAATTAGTTTACTATGCTTGAAGTACAGTTGTTATTCGAGATAAAAGAAAGATAGGGTAAAATGTTAAGGTTATTCCAGCTAGTTATGATTTGATCATCGCGACCTAAGCGTATGACATAGATTTGATAGACAAGATGTGTATGTTTTTTTTTCTCAAGATATGATTGTTTAACATTACTGTTAATATAGGATCGATAGAATGATATTAGGTCGGAATAAATAAACATATTTCCGTTTATATTTTCTTCGGTTTGCATTTGAATAATATTTACAACAATACTGTTTTCTTTAACGTTGAGCTTTACTTATAGGCTATATGTATACATAACAATTGCAATATTTCTACATATTTATGGAAAGTAAACTCGTCAAATAAATTGCTTTGGGAGTGACCTCTAATCTTTGGTACTATTAAGTGGTGTCATCTAACGTACCACGTTTTATTCTGGATGGCGTCAAATACTAGCTGTGTCATCTTCTACAGGGTAAAACCGTTTCAAGTTGTACTTTCTTATAAAACACTAAACCATTATATTTGCGTTGTGATGACATTTCTTAGCTGTGTTTTGTCCTGTATAAACTTCACTGTTATCACAAAGTAGGTTCCTTTTGAACTCGGAGTATCCCTTCTCAGTATAGTTATATTTCCTCGTAGCTTCGACACTGCGGAACCGGTCCGGACCAGTCGCCCTCCGGGGTGCAACGAGGACGCTCTGGTGGTCCACCGTTCGCTCCATGCTCGACGAATCCTGGACGACATTGGACGGTCAAGTAATCTCCCGGATCGTAGTGGAACTTAAGGGGAGCAATCAGCCCGTTCGGCGGATCGCCAGGATATGGACATTGAGCCTTACCTGGTGAAACAAAAGGTAGTAGTTATGGGTTCGAAGCTATCCCGGACAGGAATTCCAATCGTGACACTAACTAGGTTCACACGCCGAAAGCCCGTGAAACTGTCGCGTGCGAGTCTCGAACCAATCGGGAATTTTGAATTGAAAATATTCGGTTAGATTTAACATTCTGATGGCCGCGAGGAAGGTGTCGAGCGAGCAAGCAACTTCCTTCTGAATACGTGCGAAGGGTCGGGTTTCAATTATTGCATTTAGAGGTCTCTTACATAGGAACTATCTGGAGTTGTGAATTAGTTTAAATTGTGTGCTATTGATTGGTTTATGTTTCGGTCACTCTACAGCAATAATACGAGGACGATAGATATGATGCGTCGAGAAATGGTTTACTTACAAAACGGCGGTGGATGGGACCAGAAGCCGGTTTCGGTGCAAACTATCGACGCTTCTCCCACAAGTAGATGACCCTCGGTACAACTGAACGTAACCAATGCTCCGACGGCGTAACGACGTTGGCCAAACGTGTTCAATCCACTAGTGCCATCGATGCGGCCATTTATCGGTACCAGCGGCTGGGGGCATTGAATTGCTGGTTGAAATAGATGAAGAATTACACATATTAATAGTGGTATCAAGTAACGGAGAAACGTAACTACATGTGTTGATCGCAATAATGCGTATAGATGATGAAATAAAACACAAATTATACCAAAGATATCGTTTTTTTTTGCTTTGGTACAATATTGGTAACAGCTTCCTTCGTCTTAGGCGTCATGCACAAGTTATGACACGCCAAATTTCAATAAACTAATCCCCGCTAAACAATTTTGTAACGGCTTTCATAACCCCTCTCTGCCTTTTCTAAAATTATATTATATTTTGAATTATTGTATTGGTACAATGATGCCTTTCGATGATATAAAATACAACAACAGTTATTAACTACTTTATATACTACCTTTCATTTGAATCTATGTTAGTTAAAACCAGTCCGGTTATCAACAAGAAATCAGTGTGAGACTTTCAACCGGAACCTGGTAATATGCTGAAAATTTAGTCAATTCGTTTTTATCAAATATTATATTTGTGATTGACGATGTTTTTGTTATCGTCTTCAACATAGAACTATCGAAATTTTTCATCATCGAATAGTGTATAGTAGCTGTAAATGGTATCTGTGGATTGGCATAAAGTTCTGAAATCATCGCTTGAATTTTTTGGAAATAGCGTCTCATTTAACAATGCATGCGTTTTCATGAATTCTTGTTGAAAATGTTATTCTTGTGAAAATTCGTTAACTCACAATTAGTAGTCATATCTTAGCACAAAAAATATATGAAACATAGAATACAATGAATGTAATGAAATTAACCATAGATTTCTTGGAAGTCGTTCAACACTGATATTGGTTGTATTGGTAACACGAAATGAATGTGTAGACAGTTCGAAAAATTCTTGTGATTTTACATCTTACATGATGCACATAAATGGAGCGTCATATTTCACACAAATTTATATTCAAGAACATGTAAAATTGTGTTGTGATTTAAAAATTACATGACTTTTAAACGAATGGAATAAAAAAAATCAAAACATCGACAGCAACAACGCGACTTGAACCGAAAAACATTAGATCACAAAGCACACCAGTTAGCCTACTGAGCCACAGAAGCACATATCTGCTTGGCCGGTAAATCGTGCATATAAGTTCATACAGTTTCACTTGCTAGCCGAGTGCAAATTACACTCAGAGCCAGTAAATATCTGTACTAATGGAATATTGCATCATTTGAGAAGTTAAGTAGTTATGAATTGTATGGTTTGTAGAATTATGTCAGCTTTAAAATTCATAATTTCTTTCTGTGTAACCATAAGAAAACCTCTTTCTTGAATTCATAATGAGTAACATTCAAAGTAGTAGTAGCTGGAACGACATCCGATACTTTCGTGACGTTAGATGGATTGAAACAGGGCGACACGCTCTCAAATTTGTTGTTCAATATAGCACCCGAAGGTACCATACGAAGATCCGGCGTGCGAAGAAACGGAACCAGCATCAATAAGTCTCATATGCTTCTTGGTTTTGCGGATGACATTGATATTATTGGTGTGGATCGTAGAGCTGTGGAAGAGACTTTTATGCCCTTCAAGAAAGAAGCCGCGAGAATAGGGTTGACGATAAACTCTACCAAGGTTAAGTACATGATGGCTGGTAGAGAACGATGCAGCCCAAACGATGTGACCAGTTACAGCCGTTTCTTATCCATTTGAAACTCTAGATACAAAACATCGTCATTGCGTCATATATTTCATATGGAAGGAATAAAATAAATCTCAGAGCACCTCAGCATAAAAAAAAATCAGGAGAATTTATTTCTCTTTTTCAAAAATCTCCAAAATTTCTAACAACGATTCTTCATTTATTGACTAATTAAAAAGCAATAATGTGTAGTATGAATTTAAAAAGTCAGGGTTTCTGCCACATTGACATTGCCTGGCCGTTGGCGAAATTCCATTAATTGTAATTCGAATTGCTACCGCAGCCAGCATCTTCACCAGATTTTGCCCTCAGCTACTATTTTCGGTTCTCTGAATTAAAGGAAAATTCAGGAAGCTGTGTTGTCCGATCGTTTACTTTTTTACCGACAAATTTACAAATTCGAAATTTCGTTTTCCTCTGCACTAGTTTTGAAAGATAGATTAAATGATGAAGAACCGAAAGAAATAAACAAAACGGTAAAACCCGAACGAGAATACAACGATTGCGTAAATTTCGTCTCTAAACACTTATCCAATGGAATTTTGGAATAATAAAAGCAAGGATGGCTTTTATCGTATCAAAGAACGCTCACTAGCAGCTCTTCACACGATTCAATCAGTGCCATCAAAGAGAGACGGATATCATCGCAGCAACAAAAAAACCGGCATGGTTCATTTAAAATAGAATAGACACCAGTGCAAGAGCGAATTTCTCCCGATGACCTGTCTAAGAATTAAAGGTTAGCTCGCTGCTGTGGGGATTCTCTCTGAAGCAACAAACGGTCGCTTATTCTCGTTTCACGATCCGATTCTATACGAGCAGTTGATAATTGCGATATAATCCTTTTACTATTGCCGCTTATTCTAACTGTGTACATATAACCTTCGTATAAGTTGTGTCTATGAAAATGTATGTGAATGCTCCATGGTTTTGAAATATTGGTTTTGAAATATTGCAACCTAGTATGAGAATCATCAAGTCGAATCATCGATTCGACTTTCTGCGATAATTGTCAACTTGCGATTCTCTCTTGATAAATTCCACACAGCACCATTTATTGCCAGACTGAAATTTGTTTGAGGGGCCTTGAAATATTCAGAGTATGAAATGGAGAGAAAAAATATAGAAAAATTCTCTCACGGTTCATGTATTGAGAGAAACGATTTCTTGTAGCATCTTTTACCGGATTGAAAATGTTGTATACAATGTAGAGAAATATCGAGCACCTTCTGTCAAACTCTCGGGAATCACCAACACCGTCATCTTAGACTCGTCAGTGCGTAACAGTTTATGTTAAAGTGTTATGCAACCTAGCAGTTCAACATAAACGTTTTGTTTTACACCGAAGTGCAAATGCCTTTACTGACGTGTCGAACGAAAACTTTGTTTTCGGTTTATACTGGCCGATTTAGGTGGTGGTCATTTATGGGTTATCCTACACAGTTCGAAAAAATCTTGTGATTTTACATCTTATAAGATGCACATAAATAGAGCGTCGTATTTCATACAAATTTCTATTCAAGAACATGTAGAATTGTGTGATTTGAATATTGCATGTCTTCCATTCGAATGAAATAAAAAATCAAAAGATCGACAGCAGCGGCCCGACTAGAACCGAGAATCATTAGATCACAAGCACATCGGTTAATTGACTGAACCACAGAGCTCATATCTGTTCATTGAATAATTGATGAATATAAATCCATACAGCAGCACTTGGTAGCCGAATGCAAATTACACTTGGAGCATGTAGAATTCTGTGAGAGTGGAATATTGCGTCGCTTGAATAATTAAGTAGTTGTGAATTGTATCGTTTGTAGAATTCTGTCACCTGCAAAATTCATAATTTTTTTCTGTGTATGTTTGTGTTTAGGGAGCATGATTGTATTTACTTTTCGTTTTAGACTCGTCAGTGCTTAACAGTTTTTGTTGATTTGTTATGCCACCTAGCAGTCCAATAAGTGTTTTGCAAATATCATTACCTTTACATTATGAACTGACGAGTCTAAGACGAAACGTAAAGAAAAGTAAATACGATTATGTGCCCTAAGCACAAACAAAGGATAACCCTCGAAAAGAATAAAAGTATACTTAGTTGCAGAATAAGTCAAAATTTACTCACAAATTATGTTTCATCGATTTCTGAGATAAATATGACTTTCACTGGGTTAGTTTTCGACGAACAGACACAGATTTTCTTAATTTGAACTAATTAAGTTTTGGTTAGAAAAACTTTATTCCTTTGAAAGCGCCCATCTTGCAATGCATTGACGATTGGTAGGGAACATAATTTCTTTATTGTAAAAATTTCATCCAAATAATAAATGGTATTATTTTTGTAAATCGACTATACATTACTAAAATCGATTTTTTTCAGAAAATGTCTTAACATTCCCCAATATATATGTAGGATCCCTAACATAATTCAATATTGATCAAAATAAGTGAGAGAATAGAAGCAGACAAAACTTTTTTAAGCAACTTTACACAAAGTACTGAAACATAAAAGAACGGAGAGGTCTCCTGATACAGCGTTCCTTCAAATCAAAACTGAAATTCAAACCACTAAACAGATTAACAATATCTAATTGAAGAAAGCATCGAAGACTTCGTCTATTTTCAAGCAATTATTTTTACTTCTGTCTGCAATGATCAATTGCTCCTATTTCCACGTTTACTTTGATCGATATTGAATTTATGGTGCAAGGTTGATGAATATTGTACATATTTATAGCGGAATGTTAGGACATGCTTTTTTAAAAGTGTGTTTTCATATAAATTCAAGCGAATTTAAATTGTGACTACTAATTTTTCTAATAGTTTCAAACTTGGTTAAAATTGGTTTCACATATTCCCACATTTTCAAGATATTGATACTTCAATATGTAGTATTTTGTAATTAAATTGTTCAAGAACTTTTAATGTGGAACACATTTTTGTTTTCTATATAGGGGTGCAAATTAGAAACTCAAGAAAAATACACGTAGAAATGTGGTCAGGTTTTGAACAATTACAGCTCGGTCAATTTTGTATTAATTATTAATGTTATGTCACCATTTGATTGGAAATATTTCTACGTATTGATTTGAATGTTCATAGCCATGTATTTTTAATTGTATATCATTGAAATGTTGATTAATAGCTAGCAGTGTCCTATTTTGTCTGCAAAATATCCGACATACCGGATTTCCCTGCCATAGTCGACGGTTTTGAAGGAGTAAGCGATATATCAAAGGGAAAGCATCGCGATTAGTCAATCAATGCAAAAGCCAAGCTGTTGGAAGCACGCGAAGCTATAAATATAAGCAAAATTATAGCTAACGTTTAGTCCTACGCGTAGCATGCTAGAGTTGGGTTGTTGCTAGACAGCTAGACAGACAAAAAGTGCCATAACACGATTTGAAACTTTAATTGGTATGCTTTGATCTTGTGTCATGCAAGCTCGGATGAAATTCCATGTCGTTTCGCCTGAGAAATTGACAAACTACCCCAGGGTAAATTTGAGTGCATAAGATTAATTTCTAATTTATATAAGATGAACTCGATTGATAATGAGAAAATGTTATCACTTCAACCGAAATCGTAGAATGGAATTGGCGAAGAGAAGCTTAAACATCGATATCCGTATCGCAAGCATGTACAAACATATAATTGCATACATTTGGGCTATTGATGTAAATTTGTCGGCTATCAAACAAATACAAATCACGACAAATAGAGTCTATATTATGTGTTCGCGTGTTCGGCGTTGGTCTGAATCCGCAAATGACTCTCGTGCATTTGCGGATTCAAAAGTGTGACGACTAATTTAAAATGTCGATCATTAGAAATTTTGGTCGCCTTGTTCCACATCAATAGCTCGAACAACCCCATGGGGCTGATCCTTGTAGTTTTTAATTTGAAACTTGAAATTATGTAACCTTTGCAATTTGATACCAATATGTATTTTGATAGTTAAAATATAATTGTAGAACATTTGAAAATTCTAAAAATTCTTTGAGAAAAGTTAAATGGAAAAACTTGATTTTGGAGGTTCCCAATAACCAATGCATCATATCTCGATACCAATGCATTTTGAAGTGTTCATGTCTTCGGCATATTTTCTTGATAAATTTACAATTTAAAAAAAATAATTTTTTTAACTCACTTGTAGGTGGATTAATGACAATTTTAATTATATTAAATCAACTTTTGAAGAACAGATTAAAAAGCGTGTTTCGACATGATTGGGACCGCTGTACATTGGCATGGTACCACCGAAGTTTTTCTCGACTGTAGTGGCAGCTAGCCAAATCTAGCCCAAGCTTTGTAGGGACATTACACACATTGACAAGTGGTGGGAAGTGATTTTTCAGACACCTTGTAGAGCTTCGAGTTCATAGACTCAAACCTGAAAGTGCAACGATCAATCGTTTACCGAATCGGAATTTTTCTTACTAGCTTATGACGGAGTTAACCCACATAAAGCATGTTTTCCCCAGGAGTTAGATCATCTTTACAGGCTGCATCATTATCAGTATGCATCCGTGAGAAGTTGTCTTCATAACTTTTGAGCTTGTGTTTTAGTTGTTATGTTTTGTTCCAGTGTCCAATTTGGCTGCTTGACAGCACAATAAAAACGTTAACCTTCGTGTAGACGCAGTCTCTTGACGCTTCTTTCGTTGAAATGGATTTTTGGCAATATCGACTTCCGAGAATGCTGAGTTTGCTCTATTTGTCCTCAATCATCATCATGATCACCCTTTCGAAAGTTTCCTAGATTTTCAACAATTTCGAAATTTTCGAATATGATCAAGTTGAATTTACACTGTGGGTGCCTAATTTCATCGGATTTCATCCGTAACAGTTCAAATTCTGAAATCTTTACCGAACGTGTCAAATTTTTAACATTGAGATTATGAGATGATTGATAATGTGATAGATTTTTTTTCCCCGAAAATAACACATACCGCGACATCTTGGAATAGGACCACTCCAATGGCCATTCGGTTCGCATTCCAATCCGGGCGGTCCACTAAGCCGGTAACCCCATGCACACCTGAAAACCGCTCGTCCCCAAGCGGACGTGTTTAGCTCGACCAAGCTGAGGTGGGGATCTTCGAGGAACAGAGGAGGGCATTGGATCGAATGACAATTCGGTGGTGGAGAAGACCAGTTTCCTATGGTGGAGGAAAATTTATTTATAGAACGAATAATTGACGTAATTGATAGATTAGTTTTCTGAAATGAGTGAAAAATATACTTCGTTTTATCCCTGATTGTGTCCAACTCACCCGAAGCCAAACATGTTGCATTCGCAGTGCCTTGCAGCGTATAGCCAAGAGGACATCTATACAGAGCTCTTTGTCCTAGTTTTATACCTTCCAGTCGTAACGACAGAGGTGGTTTAGGTTCCGAAAGTGCCATACATTGAGAAACTGATACAACTGGTTACAGAACATCTTAACAAGCTTCATTATTAAACTTACTGGCAACAATAATCACAATACTGTTTGTTAGACCGCGTGGTGACGCACAGGTGTACGTTCCGGAATCTTGATTTTGAATGTCCTTAATCGTAAGCCGATAACGGGATGCCTTCTCTTCCGGTACAGCTGACCAACCTACATTGAAAAAATCAGGAATTGGGTTGAATTGGTTAACGATAGGTTCCCTTCCGGGCATGTCTACTGGGTTCGCGGGTGGATTCCGAAAGAAAAAGAAAGAGGGAAATAGTTAAAGGAGAACTGTCCAAACGAGTACGGTTTGAACATGGGTAATAATGAGGCACGGAACTGATTTGATGAGTTTTTGTGTGAAACAAATTGGTCGCCAGAAGCACTCATCCTACCGGTCAAATACTGTCGGAACCAGCCTGTCCAGGTCCACTCCGGCGAACCTCGTCGTCGTGGGTACATGCAATCCAGATGAATGGTACTGGTAGGTAATACGGCTAGCACTCCGGATGGCTCATAAGCGGCTGATCCAACACCTACCTTAATTCGGATGGAAGGTGGGCTATCGTCTAAATATAGGAAGTAATTTTGACAAACTCAAATTATTAGCAGAACATTTAGTGAGGAAATTATACCCGAATAGTTGGTCAATAATGTTGTCGGTACACATGAGGGCATTTTAGGGGCCCAAAGTCCATTTGAGCAGAGCACTTTAGTCTCGCCCAGCAACTTATATAATCCTAAGTCACGACATCGGGCTTGAAGAGTATGGCCATGTGGTAAATCCCAACCAGAAGTCTAGAAACGAAAATTGATACAGTATAACACTCTACAGCGGCTAATTGGAATCTTACCACAGAAACATTTTTATAACTTAATAATAAGTGAGGCGGTATGCGATCCACCACACATCTTTTGTACAGTGGTTCAAACTTCAGCTGACCGTGTTCGTCCTGTTCATGTTCATTCATGGCGCACAATGGGCCAACCCAGTGACCCCTTATACACTGGATCTTACACAATCGGTGCCCTCCGAGAGGGCCAACCTCACCGGGGAATCTTACTTCGGAAACCTCTCGGAATGCATGCAGCTCTGGACTCTCTTCGATTTCTTCGCTTTCCTTTTCCTCGTCCGGACTTTCACGGGAATCGGGTAACGGTGGAACGTAACTCCCGTCTTCGTCGTATTGACCTATACATGGGGCAATTGAAAGCGATTAGAAGGAATGCCATGGTACGGTACTTTGAAGCGATCACAAGCTAAAGCGTAATGAAAACGGCAAACTTGGTAATTCACACAAGCAAAAGGAAAATCCTTGTCGTCAATCGGAAAGGATTATTATGTATGGCATATGAACGAAATGCAAATCATTGAACCTAGCAATCGAAGCGTGGATCATGTAGTTGATGGTCTCCACTCTGTAGCGCAGGCACAGCGATATCAATGCGTTGCAATGTGAAGAAGGTATGAATCACTAAGTGTAATAGCAGCGCTCACCTTTGTTGGCATTTCGACTGATACTCTTACTGCCACTATCGCTACCGCCTTTCGGTCTGAGCGCACCGGTTGCTTTACCAGACTTACGCTTCGCCCTAACCATGGAATCGACCTGGTAGGGCTGGGCGTCGTCCACTGCGGCAACGCTCTCGTCATGCAATTTGCGGCCATCTTGTTCCGTGTCCGAGATATCTAGATCATGTGCTATGTTCAGTATTGGTTAAATATGTTCTCTTAGCTACTAACTGCGCTAGCACTAAAAGAAATCAATCTTGCCTAAAATCAGTCAATCCATGGCATTAAGTAAGCTCAAATTTAGAATTTCGGATAGCCTATTTTCGAATTGGTAACATCAGATCAGCATTCTGTCTGGATTGCGATTTCGCACTTCTGCATCTATCGAACTTGAACAACACTCAAACTCTCGGGTACTAACACTACACTGAATACTTAACTAAACTGCGTTCTACAAATGCACAACTTACCTTGCTTGTTGTGTCTGGTAATACTTTTGCTTCCACTGTCTCCTCCACTACCCTTAGCCCGACTTAATGCGCCCGTTGTTTTACCCGACTTTCGTTTTACTCTCGTCTTAACGCTATGAACGCCAATCACCTCTGCTTCGATCACTTCCCCAATCTCGTTTCTATCAATGTATCGATCTCGACCATCGGCCTCGTTTTCATCATCTTCTTCTTCCTCCTCCTCCTCCTCTTGTTCCAACTGTTTACTGTTCAAAAATACATTATCAAACACGCTGTGATCGCTGTCGTTCTCGTTAAATATATTGTTGATTACAATCACCGGCGTCAGTTCAAGATGAAGTGCAATGTCTTGCCCATCTTGACCGAAAGGGGACCTACGATAACGCCCGGGTCGCACTGCTCTTCTTTTAGCCCTTTTCTTATACGAAGGAAACGATGCCGCTGCCAGTGATGCCCTTGCTTCCGCATTCTGGATTCCCATCTCCCACCAAAACGGAGTATCGTGGGAATCGTGAAGTTGGGCATGCTCCATATTTATGCTATGACCCACCAATGCAGCTGCTTTTCCCCCGTCCACAAGCTCAAATTCAGCCGTTGTGAAATCCTGCGGTAAATTAACTTGGGTTGTTTCGAAAGTAACGATAGGTGGCTCTGTAATGTCAAACGATTTTCGCGGTCGTGAGATTTTGAAATCCGGTGGAGGACATCCGGTTGCCGTTTCTGAAATAAAACATAGACGTTGGTCAACTTTGTACTATCAGATATTCTCAAAGTCTGGTGGATTTGGTTTTAGGATTTAACATCAACATCCGATTGTCTTGTTTGCTCTGTAGCAAATTGTCAGTTTCAGAACTCATCATCAAATCGAGTGCATCAACCTACATGCAAACACAAGAGCAAATGAATATGCAACGCTAGCCCATGCTAAACATCCATCTGCTTTGCCGAGATTTGATGTGCATATTTACATTCCATAGCTGGGCTGCCTCATCTGCAGCAGACATCAGGAACAAGACACTACCCATAATTCATCAGGTTGTAAATCTAATTACTTTGAAGCACAATTGAAACTGAAAGACAACATACCACATCGTTGCATCGTCTGGAGCTGGCAGGAGACTTAGCTTGATGGGAAATATGCCACTGCACATCTTCCTATGCTCGGAACCAGAACGTTCCGAAGCTTCCGTCATTTCGAAGAAGTAAAATGGCTCCGTTGTGTATGATACCAGGATGGTATCGGAGAAAACTTGAAATAATAACGTCTTTAATATGTCGTAATTACTTTAGCCATAGGGTTCAGAATGATGAATTCCTGAGTGATATTGTGAGTTTGAGGAATTGTTTTATAAATCAGTTCTCATTAGTACTATAAATAATACAAATAGCATCTACTCTTCTAATAAATTGGCCCCAGTATTCTAATAAGGAGTATATATTATATCGATAATAGCCTCATACATTACAAACATTAAATTGACTTCAAATATGGGTTTAAAGTGCTGGAATTCAACAGGATAGTTATAGTACCTATTATTTTTCTCCGGACAGGATCAGCCGTGGCCGTGTGAAATTCCGGCGGAAAAAATGCAGTCAAGAATAGATCCACTGGGTCCCTGCTTCCATGTCGTAAAAGGCCCCAATTGCAGGAATTTCTCTTTTCCTACTCTAAGTTACCAGAACTTTTCTTTTTTACAAAAATTTCACTCTGTTCAACAAAGTTTTTTAATTTATTCTTAATTTTTCAAAACAATGCCTCTTTTGCTAATTGAAATAAAAATATGAATCTATGCTAATGCACATTCTAAGCCGTCTAGAATAGCATACATGAACTTCTTATTAAATTAGTTATTATAATGTTCTTGCTGAATCATACGGCATGATTGACAAAGATATGTTTTAGTTGAAATAGTTAGAGTGTCTGGGTGGTTAGTGTGATGCCAGGTATGAGGTACAAGATCAGATACAAGATCAAGACAAGCTCAAAGATTGTTTTGGAACTGTTGGGATGAGAGTAGCAACAGTATATAAAGTTTCACTGGATCACTAAACTAGATCGATAGTTAGAATTGGTTTCTTACGAAAAAAAAATCAAATATACATAAATTCAAATAAACCATCTATCGTCTTCTTTTATTATAACCACAGCACCTCGGTTTAGAAATACTTGGCCGTCAATGAAAATAACTCCTTTTTGCCTCTCTCATATAAAATGGCTATGCAATCATTGTGAAACACGACTTTTTAACCGAATGTCATATACCATTTGACTCAGCTCGACGAACTGAACTAATGTCTGTGTGTGTCCGTATGAATGTAACAAAAGTATACACTCACTTAATTCAGAGATGGTTGAACCGATTTTCACAAAGTAAGATTCAAATAAAAGTTCTCATAGTCCTATAGCTTGCTATTGAATAACATCCCGATCCGACTTACGGTTTCGGAGATATAGGATGATATAAACCAAAACATGGAAAAACTATGCTCTCATTTTTGCCAGAGATGGCTGAACCGATTTGTACAAACTTAGATTCATATAAAAGGTCTTATGGCCTGCTATTGAAATTCATTTGGATCCGACGTCCGGTTCCGGAGTTACATAGTAATATGTGAAAATTAGAGAAATAGTGCGCCTCTGAAACGGCTCAACCAATTTTCACAAACTAAGATTTAAATGAAAGGTCTTATAGTTTCCTAAAAGTTTGTAATAAATATTATCCGGATCCGACTGCAGGTTCAGGAACTAAAGGGTGACAAGTGTAAAATTACCAATTTCATTAGTATTTCTTCACGAACGATGGTTAAAAACAGGTACAAATCCCATAAAACTGTCTGATAAATTCTTCTAGTTTGCAGAACTTGTTAGTTTGAGGGCACAAAAACTTTATTCGCACTATTGATCAACCCTTTACCTGTTCCGGAAGCGCCGAAAGTGGCGAAGAAAAACTCCAAAAATACAATTTTCTTCAATTCTCGGCGATGCTTGAACCGATTTTCACATATTATCTTCAAAGCTACCGTGAAATTTCATCCGGATCCGACCTCTAGTTCCGCAGTTACTGGGCGATGAGTGTCAAAGTTTTAAAATCGCCATATATGTACAACACCGGTACGTGGTGGTACGGTGGAAGGAGAAAACACAAAACGAACGATGCGTGCTTTGTTCTATTTAGTACACGCTATAAAGAAAACGAAACGATTACGAATTTCTCCTACTAGTGTGTGATATTGGTAAAATATAGGGTGCTGCGGTTGATAAATATTTCATCTATTTTATGATAAATGCGACCGAGTGAATAAAAGAATGTAAAACGGGATAAAATAAATGATATAGAAAAAAAGAATATCTATGAGTTGAACATTTAGGGGTTTTTTTGGTTTATACAGAAAAGCAGATATTTCATTTCAGCTTTCTTCACGTTTCCCCTTCGGCTTATTAGTGCTGAAATCAGTTCAATTTGAACTGCCATCTCACTGTCAGTCGTCACTCGTTTTCGTTCTAGCCATCAGAAAGGATATTGCATCTCAGTACAATATCCAAAAAGTCGTAACGTAAATAGTGTAAACTTTGCGTCTGCTTAGCGGTTCAAATTGAACTTTTAGGCGGAGATGGCCGTTCAATTTGAACTGCTTTAAGCACTGATGAGCCGAAGGCAATAAGCAATTTCGACCAGTTTCTGATCAATCACGGGAAACTTATGGGCGGTCAACTAAACTAAATTACCTTTAAATGAAGGTTTGATAATACCGGTTATAATACCGGAACCGGACTAGGATTCGGATAAAAATCATCGCCCAAACTGCAAAATTTTTCACTATTAAAGACTGTCCCAGAAAGTATGGACGCAACCAAAATACGCTACCATTTCGCAATGGTTCAGAATCTGTCAATTTTTTGGCTGCGTCCTGTTGTTTACACTCTTCTCTAACCACTTGTGCAGTTGTTTATTCGTTTTCATTAGTTTGTTTCGAAATGCGTGGACTTTCAGCAGAACAACGTCGAAAAATTGTGTACAAATTGTGCACAGAACGCGGACTGTCACTGAGAAAGATAGTAAAATGGAAGGAGTAAGTGGAAAAGCCGTGCGAAATGAAATCAGGAAGTTCGGTGAGGATACTTTTGAGAATAAACCGAAAACGTGTCGAAAAAAAGGTCCTGTTAATCCTCAGTTGAATAAACGTATACTGAAGGCGTTCGAGCAAAAGAAGGAGGTTTCAGTTCGGGATGTGGCCAAAAAAGTGGGCGCTTCGAAGTCAAATGTTCTTCGTGCTAAAGAACGTTTGAATCTTCGAACCTATAAGAAGCACAAACAACCAAAACGTAGTCCGAAACAAGAAGCATCGATCAGGCCGAGGGTTCGAAAGCTGTACAATACGATACTTGCTGGAAATTTGAACTGCATAATCATGGACGCCGAAACCTACGTGAAACACGATTACAAATCCTTGGCGGGACCACAATATTATACGGTGCGAGAAGGGCAAGTGTTAAACCAGTCCGAGACATTGATTGTAGTCGAAAAATTTGGTAAGAAAGCTATGGTCTGGCAAGCAATTTGTAGCTGCGGTAAGATTCCGAAACCCTTCATCACCACTGCTTCAATGAACAGCGAAATATACATCAAGGAATGTTTACAAAAACGACTTCTACCCATGATTCGAAGCCACTAGGATCCTGTTGTCTTCTGGCCAGATCTTGCTTCTTGCCACTACTCGAAATCAACGGTAGAATGGTATACTTACAAAAATGTCACTTTCGTCCCAAAAGACATGAATCCACCAAATAGCCCACAACTTCGACCAATTGAGGAATTTTGGGCATTAACGAAGGCACATCTTAGGAAACATGTCTCGGCAGCCGAAACCATTCAACAGTTCGAAAAAGATTGGAAAAAGTGTCAAAACTTGTCGCCAAGAAGTCTGTACGGAATTTAATGAGGAACGTTCGCAAGAAGGTGCGCCAGCTAGTCTACAATAACTAAGTAGCAAATATTGAGAATAATATTCTGTTGTTGTAATCTTATATTGTCAGTATATCGAATAAAATTTGAATATTTAACACTTGTGAATTATTCACAGCGAAATCAAAGTGCATCCATACTTTCTTGGACAGTCTTTACCACTATTTCAATTAAATAAATCGTTGTGATAAGGCTGAATTTGCTTTTTTCACAGTTTTACTCCATTATATAATTATAAAAATAGATATAGAATTCTCTCAAACATTGGAAAAATTTCCCGAAGTACAGAGGGCTGAGTTTCATATACCAACCAGTTCAGCTCGATGAGCAGAGCAAATATGTATGTGTGTGTGTGTGTCTGCAGGTGTGTAAAGAACAAAAAAGTGTGTCTGTAGGTGAGTAAAGAACAAAATGAATAAATGGGGGAAATTGGAAAAAATACCGTTAAAGCGAAGCAGTAGCTTGATATGAATTATGGAGACTCCGCTCCATCAGAAACGTTGATTTGATGACATCAAATGTGGTCGGAGAGACACCGATGATGCAGAACGCAGTGAACGTCCAAATGAGGCGGTAACACCCGAAACATAAAAAATATCCACAAAACCGTTTTGAATAATCGAAAAGTGAAGTTGCGAAGTTGAAGTATCAAAAGAAAGTGTTGGCTTTATATTGCATGAGCATTTGACTATGAGAGAGCTCTGTTTGAAGTGGGTACCGCGTTTGCTCACTGTTGACCAAAAACGAAAACGTGTATATTGTTTGGCAATGTTTAAACGTAATAAACCGGAAGTTTTGCATTGATATATGACAATGGATGAAACATGGATTCATCACTTCACTCTTAAATCAAAACGATGGACAGAAACTGGTGAACCTCGTTCAAAGCGCCCGAAAGCACAACAATCGGCTGAAAATGTTATGGCCTAGGTATTTTGAGATGTGTGTGGTGTCATATTTATCGACTATCTTGAGAAAGGAAATACCATTACCAGTGAATATTATATAGCGTTATTGGAGCGTTTGAAGGCTGAACTGGCAAAGAAACGACCGCATATGGCAAAGAAAAAAAATTTGTTTCATCAAAACAACGCACCGTGTCACAAATCAATCAAAACAATGGCAAAACTACATGAATTTCTCCCACATCCACCGTATTCGCCAGATTTGGCTCCCAATAACTACTGGCTGTTCGCAAACCTGAAAAAAAATGCTCGCTGGTAAGAAATTTCGCACGAATGAAGAGTTTATTGCTGAAACTGAGGCCTATTTTGAGGCAAAAGATAAATCTTTGCACAAAAGTGGTATTGAAATGTTAGAGCGTCGCTGGAATGATTGCGATGCTCTTGATTGAGATTACGTTGATGAATAAAGGTAAATTTGAACCAAAGAAAAATCGTGTTGTTTTTATTAAGTCCGGGACTTTTCAGCCCATGTGTTATGCTAGTTAATATATCTATTTGTATAGTGGTCTCAGGAAGTAATAGTTAGAGAAAGTCCCGTGGGGAAGGCAGAAGCCCCAAGAATTGACAGCCACCGAATGCTTTGAGTTATTCCTATTCTTACATTTAGGCTCATGAAAACAGTAGACTAGCCAAGTTCTGGACTTAAGTTAGCTCATAAAAGAGTGTATATTATTAGAGAAAGACATCTCCTGAAAAATTTGGGTGCACACACACAGAAGTTTTGTGATATCGACGAACTGAGTGGAATTGTATATACCTTCGGTTGAAAAGTCAGTTTTAACAGTGATTGCATGGTCTTTCTATATGAGTAAGGCAAACCACACACACACTCACAAACTTCGTGATCTTAACGAATTGAATCGAATGGTTCAAAAGAAACAAGAAATTCATTTCAATGCACGGAGAACCCTTCGATCATAAAATTGCGATATCGCAGTTTTTGATTTTTACGATAGTTGATTTAACTAATTTCTTTTTGATTCAACCAATATGGTTTTTGATTTGCATATATTCAAGTAGTTGAAAAATATGTTGTTTTGAATGCTGTCAAATGCCGGAGACAGTTGAAAGCAGAACAATAATCGCAATGCAAAATCAACAACTTTTTTAGTTGAAATCTGTTCGCGTCGCTTCAAAATGTCAATGAAAACAACATCGATGGTTAAAGCGTTTGGTGGAATTGTGTTAATTCGATTTGAGAAATTTATGATTCCATAACAAGTGTTTATCTAACAGCGGTGTTGTGATAAAGTTAACCTTGTTTAAGATGAAAAAGATTTGGTGACAAATTAGAAAATGTTAAAAAAATGATCATCTCGTAATCTTTCTGGAATGCGCAGAAATTTTAAGCTTCAAATTCGATCATTGATTTCCAGCAGACTGTTTTACTTCCAGCTGTTTGATACCGATGATGATTTTCATGCATTAGCAATAAAACGCTTTTTGACATGAATTTAATTTATAAAAGTACACACTTAAAACCGATTCTCGAGCTCGGCATAATGAAATGCCGAATTATATCGGCAACACTTAATTTTACTGACTATTCAGTAATTAATATGCTAATTTCCGAAAATTGTTAATGCTGATATCTCAGTAAAGCGAATTCTTTTGCTAAAGTTTGGCAAAATATTATACTGAACGTTGTTTACTGACACGACAAATACACCGAGATCAGCAAAACCATTTGCCGAGATTTCGAACAGCGACTTAGCTTTTACTGAAACTCGGTGAGACACTTATCATCTAATGTTCCCTTTCGATTTTCCAAGCATCACGTCGCCATTGCTCGTGGAACTGGAAAACATCTAAATTGGATGAAGGAAAAAGATTTGTATATTTTGTTAAAAGATAAGTAAAATCGAAAACTATCTCATTTGCATATATATATATATATATATATATATATATATATATATATATATATATATATATATATATATATATATATATATATATATATATATATATATATATATATATATATATATATATATATATATATATATATGTATATCCGCTTATTTACAGGTAAAGGCGTGAGGAGCACTAGAAACAATTGTCTTTAGCCGTGATGTTTTCTTTTGGTGTTTGCACTTTTTTGGTTTACTGAATTGAAATGAACATCAATAAAATATTCCTTTCACCGTCATTAGCTTTTGTGATATTAATTTCATACAAAAATAAAAATAAAATCTCCTTTTTTCGATTACTGATGAGTCGGCAATTCATGATTCCATCCTGATAACTTTTGCCGAGCTAACAGCAAAATTTCTGCTGACATGTTAGGAAATGATTGACAGTTGACATATTTTGGATTGCCGTGATTCTCAGTAATTATACATTTTGCCGAGACGATTACCGAGCACTCGGCTGTGCAAATCTCGGCATTTTTTTACCGAGATTCAGCAAGAAATTTTAAGTGTGTAACAGAAGCGAAGGGTTTCAAACACACAGAACGCGCTGCGATTGAATGGCGCGTTTGAATTGCCGTAGCAAAATTCCAATTCCCAACGGTTGATGCACCCAAGCTCATATGAATTGACTAAAATTATCAGTGCATAACTTTAGTTCAACCGTTTGAAGGCATCATCTTTCAATAGTCATTTTAAGTAAATTTAATAATTTCGCTAATTTACTCGCCCCTCCGGGCGCTTTTTGCTAATTAAAAACGTTTTTCTACATCAATCATTTCCGATCGAATCAGAAGTATTTTTTTTAGAATTTAGATCTTTACTGATCTCGACTTGACATGATCATGATCATACAAAAATCAAAATCACAGAGATCAGATCAGTTCTGATTTCGTAATGATAATTTATTCCTTGGTTAAGATCACTTGAAATCAGCAGTGATCGGTGGTTTTCCCAGCCCTAATGATATTACATGTCAATATAAAATACTGTTTATATTTTAACAACGATATTTATTTCATGAATCTCAACATACCGAACTTATTTCAAATAGATCATGACGTGTATCAGTAAGTATATTTTGATTATTCTCGCAAATCAATATCATTGTTCGAATTAATTCAACTATTTGCAATGTCTAAAACAAATAAAACCGATTTATTTTTCAACTAACAGAATTTTGTTTCAATAACAACACCAGTTATTTCAACTAAAATATTTGTTGAAATTGAAAGGTATGTGTCCTCACCAATTGACAGCATTTTTTTTCAAACAGTCAAATTAGTTGTTTCAACCATCGTTTCTGCTAATCGAAAAACAATAATGACAGTTTAGTTAAAACAACAATCGATTAGTTGTACCAAGTTTTAACCAATCGAATTCAGAAAATCAACTAATATTCTGGTTGAAATGGGATCGCGGGTGGTTCCGGGTGGATAGTCATGATATGAGTGCCTATACGTAGGGCGTCTTCTTTTTCTTGTTTTTATTCTTCTTCGTCTTCTTCTTCTTCCTTTCTAAATGGCGTCACTTCACTTGAGATGACACCGATTGATAGCACAGCAACTTAAGCTATATTGCCAGGTCATTTTCGTTTATTGTCCAATGGACTTTCTTTTCATTGGGTTACGAGTGAAAACCTCGCTGCGTGACTAGGTGGTGTCGCCAAAGTACGGAAGAAAATCCTTTGTTTCTCGTGAATTACTCACACTTACACCGCACTAACACGATACAACGTGTTCACTCGTTGAGGGTTCCACTGGAAATTACGTAGAGCGTCGACATCTCATCCGTAATGTTGACAACAACACAAACCATTTAATCCGAAATGTTGACAGATTCCTAAGCAAAATATTGAATTTGACAGCAGGATTACCTCGTTTAAATCTGTATTTTTCAACAGAAAAATCTGTAAATCTGTATCGTATAATCAAAAATCTATATTGAAAATCTGTGTTTGAAAATGATCGAAGCACAACGAAATGAAATAGTCTTCAGAAACCAAATTTTAAGACACCAAAACTTTTCTTCGTCTGAATTTTATGATGTTGTAGATGAAACAACGTTGAAAGTGATTCTTGCGTTTGATGATCTGATGAAAAAGTACGGGTGTGTAATGTCAGAGACATAACTGGATGTCGTGAATAAGAATAAAACTGACACTCTTTCTTTATACTTTCGAATATCAATTAGTTGATCGATTGTGTGAATTGTGCAAGCTTTCCTCTTTTTCACTACTAGAATTGGAAACGATACTTCTAAACTAAAGTACTGATTAGTTACATTGAACATTCTGACACACAATTAAATATTACGAAATAACCAGTATAGTTCTTTATGATAAAATAATGGTGGTTCTGAAAGGAACCTTTCATTAATGGCTTCTAAGTCGGTGCTATGCATTTTATATAGCGAATCAGCAGAAAGTTCTACTACAAACTACAAGTGGTTGAAAAATGGGAATTATACAGTATAGTGAAAAAAATTCGCATAATTCTTTGGGTATACAATTATTGTTCTAAATAGAAACATACAGAATTTTGATGTCAATTATTTCGTTTCGGATTTAAATATTTCAGTGAAAAATTTTCAAAATGCCGTACGATATAAAATTCTGCCATTCAGAATGGGCCAAATTGTGTAATTCTCTGAGATATTAAACACTGTTGCGAATTTTGCATTGCGAAATTTGTACAAAGCTAACCAAATTATCCTGAAAACTGGCTCTGTGATCTGAGCGTTTGAGGTAAAAGGTCTACTTTCATTGCCGACTGCTCCTTCTGACGACCGAAGTCCAAATGGGAGGACGTTTCACGCTTTATACATGGTTTGTTCTTACTGATGTTGATGGGAAAACCTCACTTCGACATCCAGTTCCGTCTGTACCAATAATAGAAATGAACAGTTTTTATTCAAAGATTACCATTTCTATTTGTTCAGTAGATTCTGATATGTGCCTGATATTCCCTCAAAACCGTCGTTCGGATGCGAAAAAGACAAGCAAGCGTGATGAATTTTCCTCATTATTTCCAAAAGTTTTAGAAAATTTTGTTTTTCAATTATTTTTAAGGGTTTTTCACGCTGTTGAAAATTTAATCACGAATTCCTGATCATTTTTCCGATAGCTTGTAGAAAAAAATAAGTTGTTGGGTTTAGCACATCAAAAGATATTCGTGGTAAAGTTCTGCCCATTTTTGTATAGGGTAAATTTTGAAAAGGCGTCCCCATAATAAAGTAAGTCGTATTCAGGACAAAAGAACCGATTTGAAGAATTCTGGAATTAGGAACTGGACCTGAGCTCAAGAACTAGATTCAGAACTTATAACACTCAGAATTTAGTTGGATTTTAGTAGACTACAATGTCGAAACTGAAATCAGTTCCGGAATCTTTTTTCCAAAATCCAGTTCAGCACGCCGGCTCCGAATTCTAAACCCATATTCCGGAACTAAGCTCTGAAACTTAAAGACGATTTCTCGCCACGACTACCAAAATGGGTTGCATAGAGTACAGTAAAATGTCGCATAATTCTTTGGGAGTATTATTATGATTCTAAAAAGAACCGAATAGAAGAATTCTGGAACTGGACCTGAGCTCAAGAACTAAATTTAGAACTAAGAGCAGACTCAGAGTTCAGCTGCAATTCTAGAACTACAACTCCGAAACTGAAATCAGTTCCGGAATATAGTTCCATAATCCAATTTCAGAAATGCAAATGAGAGTTGCTACCTGAGCGTTTGAGGTTTTAACCACGCAGAAGGTGCACTCTTCGTCGCTGTTGGTTGTTGATATCGCTCCCTCGACGACCGGAAAGCAAATGATAAATCATTCTCACGACGTGAAGACGTGACAGAAGAATTATGTGCCTGACTACCTCAAAATCGTCGTCCTTGCGCGAAAAAGCCAAGCAAAAGTAAAGAGTTTTCCGCGTTGTTTTCAAAGTTTTAGAAAACTTAATTTTTGAGTTGTTTGTGGTTATCTCACACTGTTCAAAATATTATCCAAAATTCCTGATCTTATTTTTGATGAAATGGTGGAAGAATTATGTTGCTGCCGTTAATACAAGTCGAGATATTCACGATTAAGGTCTGCCCATTCTTCCATATGGCTAATTTTGAAAAAGCACCCCATAGTAAAGTAAGTCGTATTCACGACAAAACATTTAGAATCCCATCTGAAAATGGAAACTAATTCTGTTTATTTTCACTTTCGTTCATTGGATATTATGTAATTGGCAATCTTTCTTTTTTACAACCTTACATTATGACCGAGGCCATTATCTTTCCGTTTTATCAGACGGAATTGTTGATAAGCATATGTTTTTCTAATTGCAAGAAAAAGTGAACATAGAAAAATCTTAGCCCACAAAAATCGTTTCGCCCGGGGAGGATGCCCCCTATGTTAGATACACCACTTCTCTGCTTGTTACTTTGGCAAAAAAATTTCTTCAAGGCGAGCAGCTCTAAATACTTTCCACATAAATTCAACCTTAGGAACGAATGTGAAATTCACATATGAATATGAATGAAGTTCTTTTACAGTTTGATCATGTTGTATATTGGTGCACTCTTTTCACATCGTGCAAGAGTTTCATTTTCATGTACGCATGAGTTTTATGCTTAGAATTCAACTGAAGCTATTGCGCCTCCGATGTTTTTAAATACTTTCGCTAGAAAAGGGAAAATTGATATGTCCTGTAACTAAAAATAAAAATGTGTATTCGCTAGAACAGGCGGGAACGAATTTCTCCCAAACAAATATAAACTTTATCTGATAGAACAAAAATAAACACCACATGAATGTTCTGGTTTGAGATCAGCTAGATTAAAATTAGAATGAAGTCACCCAATACTACTTTCTGTTTACTAGAAAAAACTTTTGCCAGCCCAGTAAGCCAGAAGGGGCAAAATGAAATTGATTCCAAAGAAGAGTGCTCCAGCTTCAGCTCAAGCAGCACAGGATTCGACGAAAGTTGCTTTTATGAAAGGACAGTATCCCTGGCCGGGCACATCAATACGATCTGTACCTACATCATCACCAGGAGAAGTAAAAAAAAGTAAAACAAAAACTTACCGGGTTCATTTGTCGTGGGAGGGTGAGCATCTGATGCTCCCTCGTCGGTCCGGATGGCTCGAAAGCAAACACTCGTTAGCAGTGTGACGAAAAGCAAACATTTTCCGATTTCAATTTTACATATTTTTCCTGCCGACCGGTGATAGCAGGTCGTTGCCGAATGGGGCATCATTTTCTCACTTGAGCACTTTTTACCAGTGATTCGTTTTTTTGTCCTGTTACTGCGAAACTGACTGGCTCGTTTCGGTATGCTTATTTGGTGAAATCTGATTTCTTCCACTTGGCAGACAATTTAATGCGCTCTAGTTGGCGGGTGACGGCGAGTGCTGCAGCGATCCTACGGGCTGTGATGGCTGCTGGTGGCAACATTTACTCATGCGGAAGCCGTTGCTGATTGTGCAAACATCGGATGACAATAATATTCCAAAGTGATATGGAAATATAATCTGCGCTGTCTACGGCCACAAAACTACTGTGCCGACAACCGTCCGGTGAGGATTTTCCTGGAAATGGAGAGAACCGGAAGAAAAGAAAAGAATCGCTTTTTAGTAGATCCAACGAAGAAAACGATCGTTTGCAACTCCTTAAGCCCGAAGGATATTTTTAGAACGAGGGATATGGATTTTCATCGACATCTAGCAAAGTAGAAATTGTTTGCATTACGGGCTGTCGGGTACCACATTGTGGTGCGAAAAAGAAGTGCTTGGAAAACATACGGAAGGATATTTTTTTGGTTTCAATTTAATACCCAGAACCGAGCACGATGCTGCAAAATAACGTTATATGAAAAAATATTGCTATCGTTACGGTGAATCCTTTCTATTCAAGAATAAGGTGCATTCGTTATAAAACTAGAACTAACCATCATATCACAAAAAATCTCTTTGGAGCTTACAGACTATAATAATAAAATTATTTTCGTTACAGCTGAACGTTTTATTCACACCTCGAAAAGAAATTTTGAATAATTTCAAAGTGTCATAACCGTAGCAAGAAGGCTTTATCACTCATAAAAACGAACGTAGGGAATTGTAGTCTAAAACGTTGAAGCCTTTGAGATGAAATGCAATGGTACAGATTCTCAGCGTTTTATCATAAAGCTCCGTTCAAATCTACCTATTGGTGTATTGAGGTGTGTTTTATGTATACGCATAATAAATTTAATTTAGCTATAAATTTACTTTTCTTTACGTTTTGTCTAAGACTCGTCTGTGCAGAGCAGTTCAAATTGATGCAAGATGAACTGTTTTGCATTCAGCAGTTCAATTTGAACTGCTCTGCACAGACGAGTCTTAGACGAAACGTAAAGAAAAGTAAAAAAGATTATGTGCCCTAAGCACAAACTTAGGTTAACCCCTAAATGACCATAACTGAATCGGCCAGTATTTGCCGAAAATAACGTTTTCGTTCGGCACGTCAACAAAGACATGGCACTTCGACGCCAATTAAAAGGTGTTTCTCAAATAGTGTTAACTTTACGTCTGCTTAGCGGTTCAAGTTGAACTGTTTAAGTTTGCATTAAGCATTTCAGTTTGAACTGCTCTTCACTGACGAGTCTCACACGAAACGTAAAGAAAAGTAAAAACGGTTATGTGCCCTAAGCACAAACTAAGGTTAACCCCTAAATAGCTATACATGTTTTTATCGAACACAAAGGAAGTCATTTAATAGTGCAATTCTATCGGAAATGATATTCTGTTTTGAAATTTTATTATTGTTTTTTTTTTTTTTTTTATTTGGCTCAAATTTTGTCATAAGCGTTATTTATGGCCAAACAAAACAATTGGCATCATCAGTTTGCCGTTTTAAGTCTAGCCTTACTTTTGAGAAGGGACGAAATTTCCACGAGGCGGTGAATATTTCATTTTACTACAGCCTTTTCAAAGTCAGATATAATAAATTTAGGCTGAAGCACTATTCTAGCTTCCTGGCAAACATCAATCAGAACTTCGAACGCATATTTATATCTTCCTTAACTTTTTACATTTGCGCTAACTTCAAAGGAGCGGTGGCAAATGTTCCTTCCACAAACCAATATCTCGAATTGGCCAAATGCTGCAAATTGGCTGCTGTTGCAAATATTAGAATGTGGCTTTCATCATAACGGATATACTTTTGGAGGAAAAGTTGCCCATTCATAGTTTTCTTCAGTTCTTCCGGGATAACGAATACGCCGTCCTGTTGTTCAATACGCAAATCACGCACGATTGAACCCCCTTTGTCTCGCAGTAATCATTTTTTGGAAGCCCGAGTCTGTATTATTGGAGGATACAGAGACCATACCTCTCGGATAATCTTCGCAGGAACATCCGCGGACTCCTCCGATTTCCGTTTGAGGTCCGTTTTGTATCGCTTTTCTATGACGTCTGAGTGGTTCACATCGTGATGTGACATCCAGCATCACGAACTAGATCCATTTTTTAGCTCTGTGATTACAAGGCTTTTACAACAGTATTCAATTGTTTTTGCCATACTGACGAGTCGCGCAGTCCTAATAATAGCGTTCGTTAACCTAATTTACAATCATTCATTAATTAATTCCTACATGATAAAAATAATTAAACATACCTTCTTATTCAAGTTAAAAAGATATACCTGTATATTTAACATTAACTCTCCTTCCGTAACATTCGCTTGAGCTGCTCATTTTCTCTAGGTGTTTCTACTACAGCTGTAACCAGAGCTGCACAATGTCACTATCAAGTAGCAACTTTGCACGACGAAGATTGGAAAGCTTATGTCACTGGACTGCTGGCTCTACCAATCATCATATATTCAGTGTCTGAGAGCCGATCTGTCATAACATAAATTCTCTTGATATTGCACTCACCAGGACGCTCATTGATGGCCGATGCGATTGATATTATCTTCATTTCTCCTGTCACTGCTTGATTACGATGTGACTAAATATTAATCAAGCAGCATAAACATTGAATTAAATTCATTTACACCAATAAACTCCGAAGTCCGATGATTTTTTGCAAAGAACAATAAACTTTATCAATTTATGTTTATGTTAGTACTCTCATGGAATTTTTTTACTTCAACAGGGAATAGGAGAATGAGAGAGAAAACAAAAAAGTCGTCTGTCTTTGACTGAGTATACTTCTACTTGGTCATAGAACTATCGAGTAACTCATTTGACAGACACTTTGACCGTACCGATTACAGTTGACGACGATTTTAGTCAGTCTGTCAAGGTCATTTGCAAGGATGGCTTTTATCGTATCAAAGAACGCTCACTAGCAACTCTTCACACGATTCAATCAGTGCCATCAAAGAGAGACGGATAGCATCGCATCAACAAAAAACCGGCATAGTTCATTTAAAATAGAATAGACATCAGTGCGAGAGCGAATTTCTCTCGATGACCTGTCTGAAAATCAAAGGTTAGCTCGCTGTTGTGGGGAACTTCTCACTGAAGCAACAAACAGTCGCTTATTCTCGTTTCTCGATCCGATTCTGTATGGGCAGTGGATAACTGCGATAGAATCATTTTACTATTATCGCTTATTCTAACTATGTGCATATAACTTTTTGTATAAGTTGTGTCTATGAAAATGTATGTGAATGCTCCATACAAGGGTTTTGAAATATTGCAACCTAGTATGAGAATCATCAAGTCGAAACATCGATTCGATTTTCTGCGATAATTGTAAACTGGCGATTATTTCTTGATGAATTCCACACAGCACCGTTTATTACCAGATTGTATTTTTTTTTCAAGGGCCGTGAAATATTCAGAGTATGAAATAAAGATGTATGTAGAAAAATTCGCTCATGGTTCATGCATTGAGAGATACGAGTTCTTGTAGCATCTTCTACCGGATTGAAAATGTTGTGTACAATATATATAAAAATCGAGCAGCTTTTGTCAAATTATCGGGAATAACCAACACTAGTCATTTGACATGACTGACAATTTGCAACACTAATGGACGAAATAGTTTTTTAAATGGGAATGAAATTATCTACCAGTATTATAAAATATAAATCGTTAGAACTCCTACCAAATACTTTGTACCACAATTATAGCACAGCACTTTACAACGCTAAAAACTGGTGAAAAATTAGATCAGCAAAAAGAACTCACAAAGTTGATCACGAAAGACAGTTGTTGGTAGAGGAAGAATGAAAAAAGGTTGTCTCGGATCACATAAACAATAATAAACTTCACTGCAGGGATGCCAGATTCAAATAAATATCTGTTCTCCTCAGGTAAAAGAAATCAATTTTTTTATAACTAATATGTAGTTTAATTATAGACAACTCGTGGATTACCGCTAAAAATGTCACTTTTTTTCGTGAAAAAATTGAACAATATCTTGTAATTCACTCACTCGTCATCATATATACAACTTCGGAGTGTTATGCTAGGCCTTCCGAAGTTTTGGTTTTATGTGGTAGATAAGAACATCGTCGGCCTTATATATTTCGGCCTTTCGTTATTCTGCCTTTTGTATTTCGACCTTTTTTTAGACTCCTGTAAAAATAATTAGTAATGTAGACAAATTTGTTTTTGTTTTTATTCTAACAGTTCGGCTGAAAAGTTCGTATCGTTTAATAGAAACACACATTTTTTTGCCAAAATTCGTTTTTATTATTCAACATAATTGCCATCAGAGGCGATACAGCGATTATAGCGATCTTCCAACTTTTCGATACCATTTTTGTAGTACGATTTGTCCTTTGCCTCAAAATAGGCCTCAGTTTCAGCGATTACCTCTTCATAGCTTTTAAATTATTTACCAGCGAGCATTCTCTTGAGGTCTGAGAACAGGAAAAAGTCACTGGGGGCCAAATCTGGAGAATACGGTGGATTAGGTAGCAATTCGAAGCCTATTCGTTCAATTTCAGCAAGGTTTTCATCGACTTGTGACACGGTGCATTGTCTTGATGAAACAAAACTTTTTTCTTCTTCAAATGAGGCCGTTTTTTTTAAATTTCGTCCTTCAAACGCTCTAATAACGCTATATAATAGTCACTGTTAATGGTTTTCCCTTTTCAAGGTAGTCGATGAAAATTATACCATGCGAATCCCAAAATACAGACGCCATAACCTTACCGGCCGATTGTTGAGTCTTTCCACGCTTTGGGTTCGGTTCATCGCGTGCAGTCCACTCAGCTGACTGTCGATTGGACTCCGGAGTGAAGTGATGGAGCCATCTTTCGTCCATTGTTATATATCGACGAAAAAAATCGGTTTTATTTCGATATAACAGCTCCAAACACTGCTCGGAATCATCAATTCGTTGTTGTTGTTGATCGATTGTGAGCTCACGCGGAACCCATTTTGCACAAAGCTTTCTCATATCCAAATATTCGTGAATAATATGTCCAACACATTCCTTTGATATCTTTAGGGTGTCAGCTATCTCGATGAACTTCACTTTACGGTCATTGAAAATCATTTTGTGTATTTTTTTCACGTTTTCATCGGTAACAGCCTCTTTTGGACGTCCACTGCGTTCATCGTCTTCGGTGCTCATATGACCAGTACGAAATTTTGCAAACCACGAATTGTTGCTTCGCCCGGTGCAGAGTCTGGATAACACTCATCAAGCCATTTTTTGGTATCGGCGGCACTTTTTTTCATCAAAAAGTAGTGTTTCATCAATACACTAAATTACTTTGTTTCCATTTTTTCACAATAACAAAAGTAGCTTCACTCAAAATGCAATATCTCACAAACTAATAATCAGACAGCTGTCTAATTTATACACGTATCTTTTGAAGGTTGGTACTAACTGAAAATGGTATGAATTTAATTCTAGTGGCGCCCTCTCATAGAAACGATACGAACTTTTCAGCCGATCTGTTGAAAATAACACTTAAGATTCAAGCATCTCATGAGATGAATTTTTGATTTTTTTTTCTTAAAATGTTGTAACTGTTGTCCAAAATAAAATACTTTCTTTTTTTAAATGGAGAAATAATATTTGAAAACGCTACAAAAGGTTTTTAAATGTTTGTATATAAAACAATCTGGTACTACGAATAAATAAGCTAGTGAGAAACAAGTGATAGGCAAATGATAATCAAGTGAAAACAAGAAATCGTTCAGAATTGAAGAATGAAGTACAAAATGAATAAATGTGTTTTTCAAAATTGACGAGATCTCTCGGAAAGTAATATTGTCAAATTAGTTGAACTAGGATTTATTGAAAAAAATCTGCTTAACAAAAATCTAAAATTTGCAATTCATGTCGTTTTGAATTGAACAAACAAACTGGTATATCTAGTAGCGATGAATTATCGAGTAGTGAAGAGGAAGATGCTTGTATGGATGTTCAGAGTTAGGAAACAACACAAGCAACAACAGAAACACGAATAGAACTTTCTATACCCTTGTGGAAAATCACTGACGTTAAGAGTCTTCTGCCTAGAAATTAAATATTTCGTTAAAAATTCAATATTTCGCTGGGATATTTCGCGATGAAAACAAACATCATATGTTATTCGGCTAAAGTACGATTTACACGTTATATCAGGTGACCGTTACTGCCAAGGAATGGTAATGGAAAGGAGCTGTTTGTAACGCTTATTTAACACTATGTTAGCCTCACGGAACGTTTTCACTTCCGAACCGTGTATTCGTGTCAATAATGAAAGCCTTAAACTAATCTACACTACGGGCAAAGCACCGTTAACGTTGACGGAAGTTGAATGATCGTCTGAATTGTACTTTCATCTGTTTGTTGTTAGGTGTATCGTGATAAAAACAACTAATTTCAAAATGGCAAATGTGCATTTGTGGTTGTAAGTGAGCTGCCAGTTCTCAGATTGAAAACATTAGAAGCGACGTCAGCAACATCAATAGAGACAACGGTCTCAAACGTTCATTCCAGAACACATCTAAAAAGTTTATATAAATCTTGAGTAATGCCGGGGCCCCCATTTGCCAAAATAAAAATTAGTTCTGTTGAATATATCATTGAGAAATATCACGAGATAATAAACATCATTAAAAGTCATATATTTGCACGAAACAAAGAGGTTAGTTTTGATGAAGGAGGAATCGACAAGGTGCATGAAAGAATTGAGCAGCTCAAAGGAAAGTTTTCCACTGAAGGTAAGCCAAGAGCTGAACAATTTCAACTCTTAACTGTACTGCCTAAGCCATGAACAGCCGAGAAAATTAGAAAAACATTAACATTATATACGGAAACAGAAGCAAAAATATTACTGAATGAGAGCAGTGTGCATTTCACTATTGGATCGAGGGCAGCCAGTGAACTAGATGAAAATATTAAAAACACCGTTATGAAATTTTACGAGGATGATGAAACTTAGCTGATCAAAGCCTGGTCAACGTGATTGTGTACCAATTAGGAAAGACGGATACAGCCAAGCTGTTCAAAAAAGGCTAACGCCCACTATATTGCGAGAAACCTACAACCGATTGAAGGAATTGAACACTGAAATACAATTTAAATTTTCATCCTTTGCTCAACTCCGGCCTAAGAACATCTAACTATTAACAGGGTCAAAAGCTCAAATGAATTTTCAGTTTGATAGCAAATTATGCCATTTTTTCTGATTTACACGGAGGCCCCATCAACCAGAAAATTGCAATATTGCAAATGTTGCTTTTTCCATGGCAATATAAATTAAACGTTAATAAATAAACTAACATTTCTGTTAATAATCACATAATCCAATAGTTAAGAAAGTATTAGTTTTCACTTGGCCTTGTCTGAGAACGAAAACCGACAACTGGAAAGCAAAAATCTCTTTGCACACTGATGGCCATCCCATAAAAAAATGGCAAAAACTTTAAACATTCGATAATTGCCAGTTCGATAGATTCCAATCAGTAACTTTTGTTTATCGAATATATTTCCTTCTTAATATTATATGAAAAACCTGTTTTTACCCACCTTATAATAATGTGTGATAATGCTTTTCTCATAATTCATTATCATATAAATTACTATGGAATTCTTCAATTAACTGAAGTTTGTTCGGACCTAGCAAAACTTACAAATCGAAATAGTTTTGAACCACAACAGAAGAATTTTTTTCCGCTTTTCGCATCGTTGCTCAAAATGACGTCTTGAAATATCTTAACTTAACACATAACACTGAACCGATTTTTTTCAATTTTTGGATATGTTCACCAGAAATGTCAATACCTCCTAGGAAAAATGTATTAGAGTTGTGTGGTTGATAACGTCAATTGAATACGTTTTTCGTGGTTTTCATGGTTTGTAGATAAAGGACGTTTCTTGTTTCATGTTTTTTTTTAAATTACGACCAGGGGCGGCAAGTTCCATGAAATATTGAGGGGGCACAAAAATTATTACTAACTGATCGGCTGAAAAGTTCGTATCGTTTCTATGAGTGGGCGCCACTAGAATTAAATCCATACCATTTTCAGTTAGTACCAACCTTCAAAAGATACGTGTATAAATTTGACAGATGTCTGATTATTAGTTTGTGAGATATTGCATTTTGAGTGAAGCTACTTTTGTTATTGTGAAAAAATGGAAAAAAAGGAATTTTGTGTGTTGATGAAACACTACTTTTTGATGAAAAAAAGTGCCGCCGATACCAAAAACTGGCTAGATGAGTGTTATCCAGACTCAGCACCGGGCGAAGCAACAATTCGTAAGTGGTTTGCAAAATTTCGTACTGGTCATATGAGCACCGAAGACGATGAACGCAGTGGACGTCCAAAAGAGGCTGTTACCGATGAAAACGTGAAAAAAATACACAAAATGATTTTCAATGACCGTAAAGTGAAGTTCATCGAGATAGCTGACACCCTAAAGATATCAAAGGAACGTGTTGGACATATTATTCACGAATATTTGGATATGAGAAAGCTTTGTGCAAAATGGGTGCCGCGTGAGCTCACAATCGATCAAAAACAACAACGAATTGATGATTCTGAGCAGTGTTTGGAGCTGTTATATCGAAATAAAACCGATTTTTTTCGTCGATATATAACAATGGACGAAACATGGCTCCATCACTTCACTCCGGAGTCCAATCGACAGTCAGCTGAGTGGACTGCACGCGATGAACCGAACCCAAAGCGTGGAAAGACTCAACAATCGGCCGGTAAGGTTATGGCGTCTGTATTTTGGGATTCGCATGGTATAATTTTTATCGACTACCTTGAAAAGGGAAAACCCATCAACAGAGACTATTATATAGCGTTTGAAGGACGAAATTTAAAAAAAACGGCCTCATTTGAAGAAGAAAAAAGTTTTGTTTCATCAAGACAATGCACCGTGTCACAAGTCGATGAAAACCATGCTGAAATTGAACGAATTGGGCTTCTAATTGCTCCCTCATCCACCGTATTTTCCAGATTTGGCCCCAGTGACTTTTTCCTGTTCTCAGACCTCAAGAGAATGCTCGCTGGTAAAAAATTTAGAAGCAATGAGGAGGTAATCGCTAAAACTGAGGCCTATTTTGAGGCAAAGGACAAATCGTACTACAAAAATGGTATCGAAAAGTTGAAAGATCGCTATAATCGCTGTATTGCCTCTGATGGCAATTATGTTGAATAATAAAAACGAATTTTGGCAAAAAAAATGTGTGTTTCTATTAAACGATACGAACTTTTCAGCCGAACTGTTACAGATCATTAAGCGAATTCGAACATTTTAAAGTAAAGCACATTTCACATTGAAGTAAATTAGTTTAAAAATTGTAGTAAAATATGAACGATTACGGAAAAGAACTATGGGGATAACAGAAAAAAAGTGTTATATGATAAAATATTACTAGTAAAATAATTTTTTTGGAGGGACAAAAAGACAATACCTACCCACATTTTTCAAAAATTTAGACATATCCAAATATTATAACTATTTTGAAAATTTAAGATCATGCATTTATCAACCATGCCCATTTAAAATAACCGTTTTTTATCCACATAGTTGTGTAATGAATCCTTTCTCATATTACTTATATTTTTAAAATTATCACTAGAAGATTCTGTCAAGAATTTTTTTTTCAATCTTCAAACTTTCTTTGGGTATAAACTGACATAACCTATTCAATTTGTAATCAGTTATGTCAAGTTAATAAGTTTTTTTTTATTTTGCATCCTCCCACAAAATGATTAAACACACTTCACCCTATAGTTCTGGAACCGGAAATCGGGCCCGAATAAAATTAAACAACAACGTATGAGATTATAGGAACTTTCATTTGAGTGTAAGTTTGTGGAAATCTTAAAAAAAAGAAAATTGAGTGAGTCTCGTTTTAGAGTTTTTGACCACTATTTCCGGTAGTTCTGGAATTGGAAACTGGGAACTTAACGATTAACTGTGTCGAATGGTATAGAACACTTAGCCCTCCGGGCCAACTTTCTATTTGAGAAAAGCAAAAAGTAGACTTTCAAAGAAAACATCGTTATCATGATTTTGTGATAATACTAACAAGTAGGTACAAATTGCCTAAAAGATTCACAGATTTACCTATTTTTCAGCTGAAGATATAGATTTAAATGTGGCAACCATTCACGCTATACGAAATTGAACAAATCACGCTGCGAACGTATCACAGACGGTGGTGTATTCTTCTTCCGTATCTCACGTACCGACGCGTACCGGTTTTTCATCGTATTTTTTAGTGACGATTTGAATGTTTTGACACTCATCGCTCTATAAATTCGGAACCGGACGTGGGATCTGGATGAAATTGTACCGTATCTTTTAGGACAATAAGAGCTTTAATTGAAATCATGATTTGTGAATATCGGTTTAACGGTTGCTGAGAAATCGAGGTGAGTTCCGTTTTTTGGAGCTTTTCTTTATTGGCATTTTCAACCCCAAAACTCCATGTGTTTGTATACCGTTTGCGATCTCAAAGAACCGATTCGAATGATATGTAACACACGGCCCCGGGCCTCTGTTAGACAAGCATGATTGAATGTATCCCAAAAGTGAATCTTGTGCCTAGTAAAGTAGGTTCTTTACCGATGAGATCGTGCGTTACACCTGCCCTAGCCCACCTATCATTGTCAATAATGAATACCAATATGATAAACAATGTACAGATTTATTGACTATACCATCAACTGTGACAGAACCAATGCATGTACGATGTATTTCACGTGGATTAGTCAATCTAGTTCTTTATCTCCAGTGCGTATAACAAAACAACAAAAACACAAACGTCACTGTGTGTTAGTGCCTATAACGAACTATGATAGGTTTATATGGGACATCAAAGTATCAAAACTCAATGATTTTTTAAAATAAACGCATTCTAACTTAAATCAGTTATAGTTCGATTTTACCCAACAATTGTTTCAACATTTTAACCAGATCGATACTGAACTCTTTCTTCCGACACTAAAGTCTACGTCTTTAATAAATTAGGATAATTCTAGAAGGCTTACCAACTTCAAAAGAAAACTAAAGGCAACATATGGCATGAGAAACAAACAATTAATTTCAAGTAAAAAACAAGTAATACTTTCACATACATTGCACACAGTCAGCCAACCCGCGGCCAGCTCAAAAGAGCAGGCATCGTGACCATATTCGTTAAACTGGCAGGAAAAATCATTTCATTGTTTTTTCTTTTAAGCTTCTGCTTTAGCACTTTCTCCAAGCGGATACAAAACATTCATCTCACCGTACTTCCTGGCGTGTTCCACAGTTCCGGATATGTGATTTTATATCGTTCCTCGTAGAGTATAGAAAACACAGCTCAAGTGTAAATATAGCCAGACCGGTTGAATGTACAAGCTGATTTTCACAAGAGATGTATCAAAATCGTGACTTGGAAAAAGGATTTCCTTACATGTCTGCTCCCCGTAGGGATGGTCTAAGTGGAGCTGGGACGATGATACACGGTTTGCTTGTAGGTGTCGGAAAAGTATCGAACTGGCAATTCCCGCAAAAATGTTAATTGCCTCGGTTGTTTGTGTGATTTATGACTCTCTTGAGAATTAATTTGTTTGGTATACTGACTGCTCTTCGGAACAAATGTAGTTGTCATTGTCAATAACTTACATTCGAAAATTAACATTTTTTGACTAGGATTAAAGATAAACGTTGTCACTTAAAATACTGTTTACAATTACATGAAATAGTACACGTTATTTTTATTCCGTTAATTTCTTTTTCATTTTGTGACAGCTCAGAAAAAAGTCACTCATAAAATGAAATCTGTTACAGTATTGAGTAAAGTGATCAATTCCAAATTCCAAAGCTATTGGACTCACATAAAAAAATATAATTTGGAATGCTAGAAATATAACTGGTAGAAAAATTAAAATTGAATGCATATTCAAACGTTCGAATGATTTGCAACAAGCAGTTTCTGGAGACTAGCTAGACTACTCTGTAACAAAATTTGAAACAGAAGTTGAACACAGTTTCACCCCTGGGAAATGCAAACACGAAATAAAAGTCAGTACACCCCAGTACCTAACAATTTCGGTATAATTTAAAATGTATGCAGGAAGTTGAAAACTCCTGCAGCGTCACTTCAGTCCTGGTGGATTTCCTGTTTCTAGTCTAAAAAGTATTTTGCCCATCTACCCATCATCTGTCCTATCCTACCTTCAACATTTCAAAAGCTAACGTTCTGAAATTATTATCCAACCATTTTTTGTTCGATTTCAATTTTGTACTAGTTGTACAAAACTTTGAACGTCACATTCGAGTTGTTAGATCGAACATCCATACCGTTCGAAGTTTTATTACTCGCAATTGATTAAACTTTATTTTTAGATTTGCTCGTAAATTTGTAATAGACATTAGAGTGCTAGCAGTCTCGAATCGATACAATTCGAAGTAGTGATTTGCAACATTTTTATCGTTTATTCGATAGTACAAATAGATATCAGCAATAAAAGTACAGTCGGAGTAGAAGAAAATCGATTTCAAAGTGATTACTACTTCTTTTTTTAGTGTAAACTACGAATAAACATGAAAAATCTTCAGAAATGTGTGAAATTGGGTAAGGTTAGGTTTTTTCGGATCCACATTTTTTTGAACAGAAACCAGTGTAATGTTGATTTCTCGAGGACTAGAATGTATAGCGATCGAGTACTATTTATTTTGGATACTTTATTTGTTATTTCCAGGCATTTTAAAAATGGTATCAAACCAACTTCAATGCTCTATTCTGAATAAACGGTAGATTTCGCACAATGAACTAAGATCAACATTACCACCTCAGAGTAAAAACTTTTTCTTCAACTTCTACTATGATTTTTCAAATGAATTTTCCCGTTTTCATAAGAAATCGTTGAAAAGGTGGAGTAATTAGAAATTTTCCTACCGATTTGACAGCTCTTGCTGAAAGTATCATCTCTAAACAAGCAGCGCCTCTACATTTCAGTTTTGCGACAATATGCCAATTACCGTAGAATTATTGAATGCAGGCTCATCGATGCTCTCTGAACATTTGGATATTAAAATATTCCATGAACATTTGATTATTTGAAAGAAGAGTCTGGGAACTCTTCACTGCTGAAATTTGCGCAATTATTTGATTCAAAAAAAAGTTAACTTTTAAAATTTGCGTGTAAGATCTAGAAATAACTTCGCATTGTTTTTTTTTCTCCAAAATCTAAAGATTTATATGGGAAATACTTTATCCAAAGAGTTTCCTATCGCAAACAATTTTTCGATTGCGATTTGATAAATTCCGAAAACAATTTCCCATGTTTTGAGAATAAATCGAGCCAAACATAGATTCCAGCCAGCGTGATCACCACGAGATAGTGTGATGCTGTTGACATATCCCTTGTATTATGAACAATTTATGACGATTTCTTCTATTTTCTGGAGTTTGAACGAATGCAGATGATGAAACCAGCCCGGTGGCAACAATAAGGCGCTCTAGCCAGTACTATCGTAACCACCCCGGTGGCACGATTGTCAATTGCATACAATTGGCTTGAAGCCGAAAACTTTGATTTTTTGGTTCTAGTTCGCTATCAAATGCTGTGTTCAAGCAGTGTTCACACGTTCACATTTTTCTTCATGCGGTTGCATCAACATAAGAAAACGATTTCGATGGAATATAATAATAAACCACAATTTCTTTTTCTTATTCAAATAGAGGTCAAATTACTTGTTTTATAGAGAATACTAGACTACAGTTATATTTATGTTGGGTTTGAAGAAATTAACTTTTCAGTTCGGTTTCATCCAAGTCAGTCGATAAACAAAAACCGCTTACGTTCGGGACAGAAGAAACCAAGTACAGTATTGTGTAGTGAACAATAGAACGACCTCGAAATGAGTTAACTAAACGAACAAAAGCTACCGCCGGTACGAAAGAATACAATTATTGTTGACTTCAGACAGTGCAAAATTTGACCTTCGATATGAGAACTTGAAGATTTGCTTAAGGAGCAAATGCATTGACATTAAACGTGTGCATTTACTTCAATGCAATAAGACCAAAAATGTTGTTTATATCCAATTCTATAAAGAGTTGGATGCAATTCAATTCGCTAAAGACAATAATAATGTGCACTATGTGGAGCATCAAAAATCAAATATCAAGAACAACATTCCAGTATATATGGAAGATAGTTCTATAGAAGTGCGTGTGCATGATCTTCCCTCAAGCGTCATCGATCCTTATATTCGCAAAACCATGTCCCAATAAGGAGAGATTCTCTCTATCGAAAAAGAAAAGTGGAAGAATTCTTTCCCCGGTATTCTAAATGGCGTACATTTGTTACGCATGCGCTTGAGGAGGCCTATACCTTCTTATGTAACATTCGGTCAGGATACAAGAATCCCGTGCAAATCACTTGTTACCTATGACAATCAGATGGCCACAAGTCAATATTGCCAAAAAGCTGTTCACTACGGTAAGCCATGTGATAAACTAAATAAGGAGACAACTACACCAAAGTACAACGGTGCTTCCTTCACACCAACTCCAAGCAACCCCAGTACACCTGTGACAGTCACCAACAATAGTGAAGCATCCCCTTCAACGAAACCATCCAACGTATCCCCTATAGAACATAGTACACCAGCTGCAATTAACAGCTTACCAGCTAACCAACCAGCAACTGCAAACAATGTACAACAAGGCGCATCTACAGCAACTAGCAACGAAATCAACAACAATACCACGGCAATGGATGACGAGACGAGCCACGAACAAACTGCCCCTAAATCCTCGCAGGAGGAAAATGGAAGCTCCTCTCCCCCTAGAAAAAGGGTGACAACGAGATCCAATACAAAAAAAATTATCTAAAAACTCAGCTAAATCGGCCACGTAAAGTTTGTACTCAAATAGGCCTGAATAAAATATCTTTTAAATAAAAAAAAATAACTTTTGACACCAGTGTGGTTTGATTGTATGGTTGACATATTGTTGACAAAAACGCCACCAAAACAAAATGCGTCGGTTTCAGGAACCAGCTTCCATAGAAGGGGGGAGGAGGGGGGGTGATCGTAACCAACATCTCGGTCCTTTGGGGCTTTCAAAGCTAGCAAGTCAATGAGAGCAAAGTAAACAAAATGAAGTAAAATACAACACATTATCGATTGTGGAAGTCAGTATTACAATTTGGCATCGCACGTTTCATAACGATATCACATTTATAATCATACATATAAAAATCAACTTCGTTTCAACAAATCACAGATACTTAGCATCAACAAACTATTATTTATGTTTACAAACTTTTTCGTTGTTGTCGTATTCGCGGAAAAAAAGATGGTCTCAAGAACATGGCGGCCAAGCAGGAGGCTGGATAAAACCTTACCAATGTTGACAAAAAAAAAGATTATTCACGTGTTGTCACCAAACGTATGATTCAAAACTGTCCTATATACTTGAACATCTCAGATGAAATTTGAAATTATCAGCTCACGATCGGGATTGGTTCGAGTGATAAATCATAATTTTACACCGAACCTTTCAAGAACTATAAGAATTCCCCAGATTTGAAAACAGCGCCCAATATCATTCCATTTTACGTTTCCTCCATAAAAATGAATCACACATACCAAGGAAAGTCACTGACATATGATTGATCGAGTTTTAACAAATTTTTGTATGTTAGTATAAAAAAAAAAACACAAAGCTCTGAAAATTCGCATAAAAAACCGCATAACTCTGAAACTTTGCATTAAAAAAAACGCATAACTCTGAAAATTCGCATAAAAAAACCGCACAAAAGAAAATCGCATAACTCTGAAAATTCGCATGAAAAACCGCATAACTCTGAAACTTCGCATAAAAAAAACGCATAACTCCGAAAATTCGCATAAAAAAGTCGCATAAAAAAGACCGCATAAAAAAGACCTTAGTGTATTCGATTCATGAGAAAAAATATAAAAGAGAAAGCAATTTTTTAAAATCTTCAAACAGTTTTTTGTATGCTGTTAATATTAACTAACACTTCAAGTAAAACTATCATCGAGTGAGCACGTTGTGTCGTGTTAGTGCGGTTAAAATTCGAGTATTTCGCGAGAAACAAAGAATTTTTATCCGTAGGGGAGACCTGGGCGAAAATGGCCACTTTTGGCCTTACTCAAAAACTAGTGAGAAACATAATGTTTTCACTCAGAATGTTGGATACTGTTCGAAAGCTACAACTTTTAGTTACAGGTTTGAGGTATTGTACATGAAAAATATAATTTTAATTTAAAATTACTGATTTTGTCAAAGAAATACGATAAATGATGGGAAAAAATATGTGAAATAAAATGCAATTGTTTTTGAGTTGAGATCAAAATTTAAATGAATAATAAAAAACGTTTCACTAATAATCAGATTCACTGTTTCAGGGAAGCAATTCACGCATGTGAAAATGCTATAGCTTGAGCGCAGAATCCGGGTGAGCTCTGTGGGAGCATTCTATGCCAACTTTGTGGCGCTGATTATTAAGTAATTTGTCCCAGTAAACGCAGAATATTGTCCAAATCGTTCGATAGCTCGGAATCTTCGCTCATCTTTTATGCTGTCGATGCCAAATCACAGACTAACAGACATGACAGTATGAGTAAATTCTTATAAAAGTTAATTTTCGTGATGCACTAGTTTCACCTATATTGTACTGCGCGAACTATTTACTATCGGTACACCCCTTGTGTTATGTAAAAGTTTATTTACTAGTTGGTTCCTCCTCATTTGTCAACACCGATCAGCTGCTGGCAGAGATGCCTGATTTCATCATAATATTTGAAAATGAATCGTCGCAATAAATTATTGGATTACGTTGATAATATATTTAACTTTGTTCTTCTAGACTATTTTCGATTGTGTTGGTAATTTTCACCCGAAATTAAGTGACGGCAGAGCAGAAGCAAGTAAAAATTGTAACAATACGGGTTCGATTTTGTATTGCGTTGGAGGATGAGAAGTAGTTATATAGTTTTGGCAATATGTATTAAATCTGTATCCTGCATGAAATTAGCATGGACGTATACAAATCAATACATTACAGGTAATTCTGTATGAATGGCAACTCTGTTGGTAAATGAAAAAAAAAAATAATAAACACAGTCAAGATGACAGACAGCATGTTTTTGATAGTGTAACGTGGCGCCATCGTGACACATGCGAGTACTGACCCAACTAAACAAATATTCGAGATGATCGTTGAAATGATTAAAGAATCCAATTTAAGTGTCCTGTCTGTTAGTATGTGGCCGAATGTCGTATTTGTGATTATTGATTATGCTCAAGATTTGGGATTTTTTTGACTGTTTTGTTGATACGTACTCGAAAGTAATGTTGAGCTTCATAGAATCAGTAAGTTTTGGTAAAAACCAACAATTAATTCACGACTCAGACCAAGTTTGGTGGCCATTCTCGGGCCACTAAAAGAGGGTAATTTACACTCCGTTTCGATTTTAAGAAGTCATAACACAAACAAAATTTATTTCATCACAAAAACAACTTGTACGCACCAAAATTCGCTAAAAACACTCACTGAATATGATTTGTTCCTGGAAATACATTCTACAATTCAAACATTTTGAAACTAAAAAATTTTTAATTTTGATGAAAATATCGAAAAATGTCACACTCACCGACTATTGAGGTTCAACTGATTGGATGGCATGTTAAATAAACATAAGTCAATTGTAGCCAATGCTCGGGCTCACGTATAGAGGGCTTAGCCGACGGGATGAAAAATGTATTGTTCGAATTATTGCAAGTGGTCAATTTCGTCCCGGTCTCCTCCACTTTAGCGACTCGACGTTGCTACACAACGAGGTTTTCGTTGGTAGTCGAGTGAAAATAAAGTCCAATGAAATATAAACGGAAATTAACTGGAAATATAGCCTAAGATGCCAAGCCATCCATCGACGGCATCTCAAGTGAAGTGATGCCAACCAGAAGAAGGAAGAAGATGAATATTATTGGATTGTTCAGGGAAATTTGTTCTTTATTCTGATTTATTTATATAAAAATCTATGGAATATTCGAAACTTTTTATATACGCTTTTTCCACTGCCAAAATATGTAATCAACAAATATTTTAGACTCTGGGAAGTGTCGTTTTAATCCAATGACGTATTCGGATTTACTATCGGTAGTAAAACCATAATATAACGTAGAAAATAGAAACTAATAAATTAAACATATATCCAAGCAACTGAAAGTTCAACAGTGACCGATAAAATCTGCTTCCTTGCGGTCTGATTCAAATCATGTATATAATTCACTCACTGTAATATGCACTCACTGTTTTCAGACATGTTTGAACCGATTTTCACAAATCAAGATTCAAATAAAAGGTATTATGGTCCCATAGCCTGCTATTAAATTAATTTGGATCCGATTTCCAGTTCCGGAGTTACGTGGTAATATGTGAAAATTAGAGAAAAAGTGTGCTCTGAATTTTCTCTGAAATGGCTTAACCGATTTTCGCTATCTACGATTCAAATGAAAGGTCTTATAGTTTCCTAAAAAATAAAACATTTTATCTGGATCCGACTTCCGGTTCCGGAACTAAAAAATGATAAGTGGAAAAAGACAAATTTCATTAGTATTTTTTCACAAACGATGGTCAAAAACAGGTACAAATCCCATAAAATTGTCTGATAAATTCCTTTAGTTTGCAGAGCTGGTTCGTTTGTAGGTATAAAACTTAATTAAGCACTACTGGTCCCCCCCCCCCCCTTCTCCTGTTCCGGAAGCACCGAAAGTGGTGAAGAAAAACTCCAAAACTAGAATTCACTTCGATTTCTGTGTGATGCTTGAACCAATTTTCACAAATCTTAATTTAAATTATAGCTCATATTATCTTTAAAGCTATTGTGAAATTTCATCCAGATCTAACCTCCGCTTCCGCAGTTACAGGGTGATGAGTGTCAAAGTGTTCTAAAATCGCCATGTAATGTACAACACCGGTACGTACAACGTGGAAGAGGAAAACACGATGCGTGCTTTGTTCTATTTCGTACACGCTATAAAGAAAACGTAACGGTTACGGATGTCTGCTACTAGTGTGTGATATTGGTAAAAGACGAAAAAAAAGATAAAAGAATGTCAATGTCGTTTCATATTGGATGCTGGCAAACGATCCAACTTCGGCTATTCCGGTCATCTGAATCCGGTTTCGAAAGGATTGGAAATGGTGATTAAAAACTGCAAATCATTAAACTTTCTTCAAGATGGCCAAATCGATTTTCACAAACTTATAGGTTCAAAAAAAAAGTCTTACAGTTTTTTACGGAATTCCTCAATTTGTTGTGGATACTATTTCCAGATTACTAGAGTTTGTTAGACTAAGTCCGAATAAATTTTCCTACTTCTATTCAATGAACAATTGTTTTTGCGCGAATTCCATTGTAATATTTATGATGTTATGAGTAATATGAGAAAGGTATCATTACACCACTAGGTGGATTAAAACAGGGGTTTCAAGTGTAAGACCACCAAGTCGTAGGTCTGCTTTATAATTGTTTATGTGCTGTTACAGCATATGACTTGATTTTTCCTTAAGATGTCAACATGAGCAATTTAATTTGAAAAGCTTGAAAAATAATTTGGAATTCGTGAAAAATTATGTGATACGAATTTGAAATAAATTGAACGACACATATTTTTTCTTTTATTACAAATTTGAAGTATTTTTTCGGATCTAACATTTAAATTTATACATTTTTTTCAGCATATACTTATTTTATGGAGTTGATCTTTGGATGACGGTAAAATGCCTTTTTAGTCTGGTAGCCTTTACACACTGCTACGTAAATAAGCTGTTGTAAGATATTGCTTTATTATATCTTTAATGCAAATTTAATGCACGCTGCTCTGTAGCATGTTGAACTAATGTTATTCTACAATAATAATATTTTATTAAAGTTGTAAATGTTCAATGATATAATACATATGGGTAGTCACTAAAGACAATGCAGGTTTTTATATGCAATAAATATCTCAAACAATCATTAAACCAAAATGTCACCACTTCCCCCGCCCCATCCCTTAATTTAGAAATAGTAGAATAGATTGTGCGATGTGAAAGATAAATTACTCCCCCCTATTCAAAAGGAGCAACAAGTATGAATAATTTCTTGATGTTTGCTGTAATCGAATGATACCGAATCATATCACATAAAAGATATATATTATCAGAAACTGCAACTAACAAATGATTCAATGGTATTGATGGTATTAGTAATTTAGAAACGGTAGGTATTTTTCAAAATATTAGTACAATATGCTCAAGTTAAAAATGTGTATGCAATGCTTCTAAAATGCTAAACGATAATTAATCTATTTACATGAACACAAAATTTGCCTAACACACGATATTCATGGTATGAACCCACCGAACGCATTTCGCCAGAACTCACGTCTTACGAATACATTTCGGAAGTAAAAATTTGTGTTCAGTACACAGTCAACACTACATGTGATGCACTCAAAAGAATATATTTTTCAGTACATGCGCACCTTCTGCTGCTCCATGTTTGTGATATATTCCACAGAATCCAATTCCGGTTCGAGATAGCTTAATTCATCATTTTATTCTATCTCTAAACCGATACGAACTTTTGCTTTTCCGCATTGCTCTGCATGATAATGTTTGTAGCACGGCTCGGGCGGTTCTTCCGTTTATCTACCATAGTATGAGAAACAGTTTATGTAATCACTTCGAGGGCTTTCCAGTATCAAACGAAATTTTCCGATTTCCGCCCAGAAAGACCCTTGTGCCTGATTTTCTTCAGCCCTTTCATCTTCACGGCGTAATTTGCATTTAATTAAATTTTGATCAACAATTCCCTAGCAATTACCCGTCTATTTCGATGGACATCCTTATCCGGTATCGTTGTCCATCTCTAATTAGTTGAATACCGAGAAAGAGGAAAAACTCACCAATTTTTTTATGATACAGCTTCCAGCATACACAAAAAAATATCTCACTAAAAATCTTAAACCGTATCCATTCTGCACCGCACTTGGAGAGAAAACCTACCGACTACCTCAAGAGTCATCTGCGGACTGATGGCAGGAGCCACCGAAATTGGCTCCTTCTCACCGGTGCGGCTGAGAATGGCCATGCGTCGAAGGAAGGTGCTATAATCGAAATGTTTCCCGCCAAATCCGAACCGGACCCGAGCAAGCACGACCGGACCAAATTTCGTCACACAGCACCCGAACCACCACGTGGCAGGACGAGCACATGTTTGTTTGCGTTCACGCGGGGACAAGCAGTCTATCCTTCGAAGCGGCTTTCACTGCTAAATCAAAACATCAACACAAAGCGAACCGTCTTCTCTCTGTATGTGGAAATATGTTGCTCCCACGCAGGATAAAATATTCATTGATATCAATTTGATTTTCAACGGAGAGCAAAGTGCAGGGAATAAAGGATTATGCAGACTATCTTGCATACAAATCATATCCCAATCGTTATGTTGCTGTCCTCTTTTTTTATACTGATCGTGCAACTTATCAACTGAGTTTATGTTACTCTTTGGGTAACGATTGTATTATTGCTGGATAAAACGCCCCCTTCCTAGTTCAAGTATTCAAGACTTTTCTAAACAAAAGTTTTATCACAAACGTTATCTTTTCATAAGATCTTTCTTCTATGCAAGTTTGGCAGTTGTCGTTTGCTGGAAAATATAAAAAAAAAACTGAAAATATCATTGGGCAGCTTTTCGATGTAAGGTTTTGCTTCGACTAAACAAACATTTTAACCGTGTTAAACGTCTAATGAACGATTGCTACTTAGTAATTAACTTTTAGCAGTGCTAATGTCTCTATTTACAGAATAAAAATCCAGAGAAACAAAACCATTTTTTGGTTTACGAATTTTCTCACAACAGTCACTCTACTGACATTATGCCCCATCTTCGATTCAACAGTACGATTAATAAAATAAAATGTAGCGTTGGGAGGATCAAAATGGTTGATTTCCAACTGTAGTTAATTGATTTTGCAATTGATTTCTGAATCAAAGAATATGTTCTTTTTTATCTTTATCTTTTGTATTCTTTCCACACCTAACTGTGACTTTTTTCAGATGCGTTGGAAGCTTTTGCAATGCTTCTGGCTAGTCTTCACTTCAGATGCGACAATTTTGCTACGTCGCTGAACACAATTTTTCGATAAAAAAAAGTGGACCTTCCACCAACTTTGCCAGCGCCCATTCATGATTAAATTGTAAATCAAATGACGATTCATGATCCAATTATAGACTAAACTGAACAAGCTTTACAATGACACAAGACACGATACACACGTGATCTGTCAAAAACAATGTTGCCAAAAAGATACCACAAAAAATCACTCTTTAAAAAATCGAATTGGCTTGATGTTCACAAACCATTCCAAACTAATTTCTAATAAACTAGCTCCAAATTTGCTTTCCAAAACAACTGTTCCTTACACAAACATTGATCATTTTGTCTTTTTGACTATAGAGGTTTTAACCGTAGAGTCTTTTGTAATACAAAGTAATTCACGTTTTGTTTTGTTTTTTTTTTGTCGTGAAAACGACTTACTTTACTATGGGGTGCCTTTTCAAAATTTACCCTCTGAGAGAGTGATAAGTTTTTGATCGTGAATATCTCTTGTTGTATCTAACCAATCAACATAATTTTTTCTACATGCCATCGGAAATATGATCACAATTTTATGATAAAATATTCAGTTGTGTGACATAATAACAAATATTTAAAAATTAAACTTTTCAGAAATGTTTGGTATAAACGAGTATCAAAGAGGATAATTCATAAGGCGCGTTTGCCTTCACACTTAAAACCATTTTTTGAGCTCGGCATAATAAAATGCCGAAACTGATCAGCAACACGTAAATTTGCTGATTGCTCAGTAATCAATACGCATGTTTCTGAACTTCGTTAAATGCATTCACTGATATTTCGGTAAAATGCTTCACTTTGCCGAAATTTGGCATAATTGCTTGCTGAATTTATCAGTAAACAACAGATATGCCGACATCAGCAGAGACGTTTGCCGAGATTTCGGAATATGCGCTAGTTGTTGCCGAGATCCAGCACGACAGCTATCATTTATTGCCGCGTTACATTTTCGCTTCGCAATGCGCGATTATTTTCTGATGAAATTCTCTAGTGAAAAAATGGATAATCTTCGAAGAAGCGTGGAACCACTTGCAAGTACAAATATTGAATAAATATAGTGACATGTTTCGCTTTATAAAAAGCGACTTTATCAGAGCACTCGCGATTATAAGGGAAAAACACCCAACACGGGGCTCGAAGCGTCCTCGAGACAAAACTTTGGGGGATGTGCGAAAAAATAATCCAGTTCATGGAATAATTCAATAGATCAAAGTAAGTTTATTTTTTTTAACAATACCGTATATGCATCATTAAATATTGAAAATTTTTGTAAGCCAGTATTCGGTATCAAATGCGAGCCTTCCGACAAACGTTTTTAAATTTTTTTATGTTACATGTTTTCAGGTAGAGGATTTAAGCACTACTGGCAACAAATTTGTAAGCCTCCTTTAAGTGTTAATAAAATGAATTTTTGATTCTGAATGTCGTGTTTATAATGTTGAGAAATTACAAACAAAATTAATTGACTAGATTTTTAATTACTGATGAATTGGTAATTTATTTTTTCATTTTTTCGTTTTATTGGATTGTTTTACTGAGCAAACAGTAAATCTTACGCTGACGATTTCTGCAATATTTGACGTTTGTCAAATTTGAGGGTGCCGAGACGCTCAGTAATTTTATTTTTGCTGATTACTCGGCTGTGCGAATCTCGGCATTATTTTGTCGAGACTCAGCTAAAAAATTTAAGTGTGTCTCGTATTTTTAAAGCTCATAGCTCAGTGATCTGTGAAAGGATTTGTATAATCTAACTACCAATAGAATCGAAATTTTTCAACTTAAGCGTGTAATGAAAAGCATTGAAGTATTTCAATAGTACACTATTGAAAAATCTGTCTCATTTCACCCATGTCAATACCAGCCAATCAGAACGCGTTCTGAGGAAGAGAACAAAATATCTGCTGCTGTACAACAAATCGTTCGAGAAAATCACCCCTATTCTGTACGTCGATCGATTCGAATTGCAATTTCCATTCCGTTCGAGTTGGGTGTGAACTCGAATATCATTCGTTCGAGTTATTCAATTTTCGAACATTACTCGATCGACTTGCGTACGTATGACTTCTTTTCGGTTTAGATTCGTTCTAAATTGTTTATACAAGTGTGACGGTTTCGTTTACTAAGAAATGAATAATCACCCCGATTCTGCAATACGACGGATTTGTGATACGAACGAATCTACACTTTCGTTTGAGTTCGAATTTTACATTCTTTATTCCGTTCGACTGGCATGATTTGATCGACTCTCGTTCGGGAACACTTGAAATTTCGAACATTAACCATCAAAGCTGTCAACACTATTTATACGTTCTTTTTCTTTTTATATTATTCATTTCTTAGTAAACGAAAACACTTGTATAAACAAATTAGAACGTAAAGTAATACGTACGAAAAATTGTTCGAAAACTGAACAACTCGAACGAATGATATTCGAGTTCATAGCTAACAGCTTTGATGGTTGGTGTTCGAAATTTCAAGTGTTCCCGAACGAGAGTCGATCGAATCTTACAAGTCGAACGGAATAAAGAATGCAAAATTCGATCACGAACGAAAGTGTAGATTCGTTCGTATCACGAATCCGTCGGATTGCAGAATCGGGATGGTAAGCTCGTCGTCGGTAATATCGTATTTGTGATAATCGATTATGCCCCAGATTGGTGATCTTGGAACTATTTCGTTTGTACGTAATCGAAAATAGTGTGAAGCTCCATAGAATAAACAAGTTTTTCTAAAAAACAACAATTAATTTACGACTCAGACCGAGTCTAGTGGTCATTTTCGCCCCACCAATAAGGTGCTATTTTCGTCTCACCGCTTCATTTCAATTTTGCGATGTCATAACATAAACTAAAACTTGTTTATCATAAAAACCACTAGTACCATTCGATTCAGCGCATCTTAATTGGCGTACCTTATGATAAAAAAAGAACAGGAATTTTCATTTTAAAATTCCCGCACTTGTCCAATCGGTAAACTTTTCTTCTCTCAACGTTGGCAACACTTTTATACACATTCTGTCAAATTTTGACGCATATCGCACGATTAGTTTTTGTTTGGCGTCTATACAAAGAAGTTGAAAAATTTTCGTGTGGCGGTTTTTATAATGGATGAAAATTTAGAACAACGTGCGTGCATCAAATTTTGTGTTGCAAATGGATTTAAGTGTTCCGAAACGTTGAAAATGTTAGAAAAGGCCTTTGGTGAATCGTGTCTAGGAAAAACACATGCATACGAGTGATATAAACGCTTCAAAGGTGGTCGTACAAGCTTGGATCATGATGAGATCCCTGGCCGCCCAACAACATCTGTTACTGAAGAAAACATTGAATCGGCGAAGCAAATCGTGTTGCAAAATCGTTCTGTACTGATTAGAGAGATTGCTGTGTTGTTGGGCATCTCTTATGGATCAGCCGAACACATTTTAACTGATGTTTTGGGTTTGAAACGCGTCGCTTCCCGGCTGGACCACCACCACGATAATGCGACGGCTCACACAGCGTTGGTTGTGTCGCAGTTTTTGGCCAAAAACTCAACCAATATCATCAACCAAGCACCGTACTCTCCAGATATGGCCCCGCATGATTTTTTCCTCTTCCTCAGACTCAAATTGCCATTGCGGGGAACGCGTTTTGAGACCATAGAGACTATAAAAGAGAATTCGCTGCGTGAACTAAAGGCCATACCTTCGGCGGCCTATAAAACTTGTATGGAAAATTGGATCAAGCGTTGGCATGCATGTATTGCCGCAGGAGGAGAGTACTTTGAAGGCAATAATAAAGAAATTTATTAAAAATTGAAATTTTGCGTTTTTTAATAAAATTCCGGTTCTTTTTTATCATAAGGTAAAACATTAACCGAATATGATTCGACCCTGAAAATATATTCCATGATTCAAAAAATGTTGGAACTTGAAAATTTTACTTTTGACGAAAAACTCGACACTTTCGCACTCACTGACCAACTGAGGCTCAATTGAATGGACGCATGTCAAACGAACATACGCCAATTGTAGCTAATTCCCGGGGCCTTAGTCGATGAAATATGACATTTAGTGTTCGAATTATTGCGAGTGGCTACTTTCGCCCCGCGGCCATTTTTGCCCCGGTCTCCCCTAGGAAGCATTTCTCTAATAAAGAGTTGAATGGGGACTATAGCTGGTATGTAAGGTAAGTATGGAGTATGCAAATATACTGCATTATTATTTTGATAAAAAGGCGGGTGGGTAATGTCAGAGACATAACTGGATGTCGTGAATACGAAAACAACTGACATGTTTCTTAACACTTCCGAATATTAATTAGTTGATCAATTGTATGAATTATGCAATGAATTTTTCGCAAAAACAAAGAAGGCTTCACTTGATCTAGATCTAGATTTGCACTAAACTGAGGATATTTCCCTTCGATTTGCGAGCAAGAAATCCTAATAGTTCTTTAGAAAACTTTTAGAGCCATTAGAACGGCTGATTTTGCTTAATGCTCTCCAGCGATGCTTTTTCACTAATTCAAATGACTGGCAGCTGTGACGTAATCGCTCTTGTCGGAGGCGAAACTAGCTTTGCAAACGACACAAAATACATCTGCTCGCAGTGGCGATAGAATCCAAACTGATCCAATTTTTGTTGAGAGGCTTGTTTCTACCTGATTTCGTTTGTAGCTTCTTCACTAATGGGCGGTCCTAACGGCTATAAAAATAGCAGCATATAGAATTTTAATTTCGATATTTCATTTCGGATTTGCATTTCATTGAAAGATACTATCCGGATGCTGTACGGGATTCATTCCTGCCTTTCAGAAAGACCAAATTGTGGTACTCACTACGATATTAATCACTGTTAGGAACATTCACCCCGATTCTGCAATCCGACGGATTTGTGATACGAACGAATCTACACTTTCGTTCGAGTTCGAATTTTGCATTCTTTATTCCGTTCGACTTGTATGATTCGATCGACTCTCGTTCAGAAACACTAGAAATTTCGAACACTAACCATCGAAGCAGTCGACACTACTTAAACGTTCTTTTTATATTAGTCATTTCTTAGTAAACGAAACCGTCACACTTGTAAAAGAAATTAGAACGATTCTAAGCCGAACAGAAGTAATACGTACGCAAGTCGATCGAGTAATGTTCGAAAATTGAACAACTCGAACGAATGATATTCGAGTTCATACCCAACTCGAACGGAATGTAGAATGGAAACTACACATTCTATCGGAATATTTCGAATCGATCGACGTACAGAATAGGGGTGTATATTAACGCAGTAGTACAAATGATATTTACACCTAAAGGTTGAAAACCTAACTGAATCAATGTTACTCTAAATTACTAATCAGAGCTATGAATTCCAGGATTTTGCGTATGGATAGCAATAATTCACTTATCGTTCGTCTATCATTGAAAGTGTACAACTAGCGTATAGAAATCGTTCCATAAAAGTATTATTTAAAAATAACTGATACATAAAACGATTATTGAGAAATTGCCGAATTATTGACATTCAAAATGTTTTTAAATTGAATGGTGAATAGTTTTTTCACCAAGAATAGTTGGCACGTCTCTTCGATGTTAAAAAACACACCACTTAGTATTCAAAGCGTCATATTTGTCGACGAGTCATATTTTCACGTTTGATTCAGAGAGATGTCGATTTTTGGGAACGGAAACAAAACAGCATTTTGTTGAAATGGAAATAAAAGTAACTAAAATAACTCGAGTTAGAACTGTAGTACTGTAGTGTATTAAACATTCGCAAGTCAAACTTTATTCTTGAAGTTTTTGTTCCATTCGACGTTTCTGTTTGCTATATTTAGTATCGTTAAAATTAGTTAGCGCCCGTTTGAATTCTCTTTCTATCAAATCACGACTTGCGTTGTAGAATTTGTCACGTGCAGTTAATATCAGTAAATCGATTATATTCAATTTGTGAGCCGCATTGGAAAGTGGCCCCATCGGTGTAGCATTAGAAGGACGTCCTGTCCAAGTGTATCTAGATGTATTTTGGAAAAGCTGACCAATGTTCTTGCGTAAATATTCGTACAAACTGGTACTCGGTGCTTCATCATACAAACTGGTCAATTCGTCACGTGTATCTTCATCTGCCTGGGCTAGCTCATCAAGTCGCAAAAGATATGCATCGTCTGCAATCGGAAAGAAAATCGTTCGCTTGTTTGATCTTAACACTGGAACCGGATCCCTATCAGTAATGTAAACTTCTTCAGTCGACGCTTTAGGCATGTTCTGAATTTCAAGTCGCAAGTCTTTCATATTCCACTTTAGACCTTTGAGAACAGAATCATGATGATTGAGTATCGAGAGCATGCGGTCCAACTTTTTTTCGATTCGGTCTAATCGTTCATTGGAGGACTCTGACTGGTCGCACTCCTGTGATGTTTCGTCATCAAACTCTTCTGTTTCTGGCGAAAGCTCCGCCGATCTATCCTCCTTCAAAGCTGTTTTCACGCCAGGCGGGGGAACCCTTGTCCATTCTTTCTTTATCAATGGGAAGTCAAATGAGGGTGATTGAGAAACTAAAAGTGGAGAAGAAAAAAACATAACTAAGTTCTGAGCTACCGCACACAGAATCTTAAATTATAATGCATAAAAACCTATAAGTATGGAAATTGAAATGTGCAGACCTACCTGTTACGGTTTCAGAAGATTTAAATTGTTTAGGGACGATAAGTTCCCCTGGTTGTCGTATAATTGGAACCTTTCTCTTTATCGCTTTAAGTCCATTGCCGGTTTGAATTTCTACCATTTCTATTGAATCTGAAGGTGATTTATCTTTTTTTCGTGGTAAATTTTTCAACGTTATTCCCTTTGGTAGTGTAATGGTGACTTTTCGGGCCTTAGCTAGAATCCAAAATTGTACTAAGTAAAACAGGTAATTAAAAAATGATTAGTATTTACGAGGTGTATAATCATGTTCGTCTTCCATCGAAAAAAGTGAATTAAAATATTTTCAGGTAAAAGTGAATTGTTTAATTATTGTTTACTTCGTAGCGTTACGTTTTTTTTCACCGTTTTTTTTTTGTTAACACCACGGATGCCAGGTCATTTTTTCAAAAATCTGTGATCAAGTTAATAAACTGTCTGCAAATTCTGTGCATATTTACTGTAACACAATAGCTGATCGGAATCATTTCGGTAAGCGAAAAAAAAGAGTTTCGCTACTTCACTTTTTCCAAGCAAAATGAAAACCGAAACTGATCGCTTTCAGAAATCTTTGAAAATTTGTTACCGATGTCAGAAATCGATAAAAATTTGTGATCGATTTCCGAAATCTGTGAAAATCTGTGCAGAAAATTCAAAATCTGTTCTGTGAAACTGGCATCCCTGGTTACCCGCATAGCGTTTTGGCTACCTGGGCAGCCATGGCCACCAGACGGCTACGAAAATTGTTTCAGTGACGGTTGTCAAATCCAATTTGACATAACAAAGTCGCCTGTATCTAAGTTAGCCGAGCGTTTTCATCTTCTCACCTTCGCTGAAAATGTCAAAGATTTCAATGTGAAAAATCCTGGTGGATACGGTTGTATCTGGCAGCGGTGAGGCAGTCGGTCACCCAACGCGTGGACAACTTGACAGCTCCCATATATCGAGAATATAAGTAAAAGTTTTGGTTCTCTGATTCCACAATGGCGTCGTAAATAGAATAACATTTGGAAATAACGAACATATACGACAATCTGCGTTTCAAATTTTTATATTCAAATAAGTAAAATAAATTTTGCTAGCATTTCTTGACATTAACAAAATAATTATGATGATAAGTTACTATGGTTTAGTATAAGCAGTGATGTCCGAGCTCAGCACACGAGCTGCTCTATACCTGCAGTGTGTGCCTATTCAACTCGTGTGCTGTGCTTTTCAAACCAGACTCATTAGCGTGTGCTATTTGTGTAGTCCACCTACTGACAAGAGACAATACAAGAGCGGACACTGTGTGCTTAAAAATAATATTATGTATTATTAAATAAAAAAAAACGGACACTCAACTCAGCTAATGAGCCAGCATCGCGAGCTGGTTCTTCGAAGCATACGACTCTCGATCTAGGAGCAACACGGCACACGAGCGTGTGCTTCAGACTTCGTGTGCGTATTTTTGAAAAGGTACAGTACACGGACTGTATGAGAGCTGGCTCGTATGCTGGGCCATCACTGAGTATAAGTATAATTTTTCATCCATAGAATGTTTAAAAGTAGTTCATCACATTTCAATAAATAAAGAACGTGAAGTAATGTATTATGCTGAAACTTGAAGAACCTTACCTCACCTTACCTAACAGCTATAAGCCTGGGGTGTCCTTTGCTGTATCAAGCATACGTCTCCACATAACTCGGTCCATGGCTGCTCGTCGCCAGCCACTCAAGGCACGGACGCTGCTGAGATCACCCTCCACTTGATCGATCCACCTTGCTCGCTGCGCTCCTCTTCTTCTTGTACCAGTCGGATTAGATTCAATTTCACTGGACTGTCGTCCGACATCCTTATGACATGCCCAGCCCATCGTAGACGTCCGATTTTAGCTGTCCGTACGATAGGTGTTTCTCCTAGCAGCTGTTGCAATTCGTGATTCATACGCCGTCTCCACGTTCCGTCTTCCATCTGCACTCCGCCATAGATGGTCTTCAGTACCTTTCTTTCGAAAACACTGAGGGCGCGTTGGTCCTCTGCCAACATAGTCCAGGTCTCGTGGCCATAGAGAACAACCGGTCTAATAAGCGTTTTGTAGATGGTCAATTTCGTGCGGTGGAGTTCCTTTCTCGATTGAAGGGTTTTTCTGAGTCCAAAGTACGCACGATTCCCTGCCAAAATACGTCTCTGTATTTCTCTGCTGGTGTCATTGTCGGCGGTCACCAGTGAGCCCAAATACACAAACTCGTTAACCACCTCGATGTCGTCACCGTCTATCAATATTCGTGGTGGGATGCGTAGTGTTTCTTCTCTAGAGCCTCTTCCTCTCATGTATTTTGTTTTCGACGCATTTATGGCCAGTCCGATACGCCTAGCTTCAGCGTTCAGTCCGATGTAGTTTTCCGTTATCTTCTCAAGGTTGCGTGTTACAATATCAACATCGTCAGCGAAGCCAAAAAGTTGTACGGACTTTCGGAAGATCGTGCCACTCGTGTTGATCCTCGCTCTTCGAATCACACCTTCCAAGGCAATATTGAATAAGATACAAGAGAGTCCATCACCTCGCCGTAGCCCTCTCCGAGATTCGAAGGGACTCGAGAGAGTCCCAGATACTCGGACGTAGCACATCACTCTATCCATCGTTGCTTTGACCAATCGCGTCAGTTTATCCGGGAAACCGTATTCGTGCATTATCTGCCATAGCTGTTCTCGATCGATTGTGTCGTATGCCGCTTTGAAGTCAATGAATAGGTGATACGTGGGTACGTTGTATTCACGACACTTCTGGAGTACTTGTCTTATCGCGAATATGTGATCCGTAGTGGCGCGGGCACTTATCTCCGTCAAATCAAGTGCTGGGAATCTGTCGTCCTTACTTTGATATTAGGATATGATTTAAGGATATTCAGTATACACCACGAAAGGAATTCGTTCGCCAATAAAGATTAGGTTCAGTCAACATTTAAATGTTAGCTCATATAAACCCATAAATAAATTATAAATCAAACGGTTAACAGTGTTTCAATAAACAACGGTTCAAGGTAGGAATTTCTGAGTGTATATTCCACTAGAAATTTCGTCCGATCTGCTTCATTATCTCGGGTACGACAAACCAATCTGCCGCATACCTCTCCACAACACTAGCTTAAATAAGGTAGGTCTCGTCACTAAAAGTTCTTATTAGTAGATTTAACAATTACTCATGAATTCAATAAGTCTTTGAATATTTCTCTATTGGACAATGGCTTAATTCTACTATTCGAGAAAAACATACCTTATCTGTAAACAAAAAAATATTTATTTGAAATTCATACTTTAAAAATCTTTCAAACGATTTCCTGGTCGGGGATTGATACGTTGTAGGTTGTTTTTTCCGCATTCTGCTGACGTCGTTTAGCTCTCATCCATTTTGCATCGTTGAAATTCTGAAGCGCATGTCTGAACTCTTTTTCTATGAACGACCGAGTAGAGTTGGGAAATTTTTCCCCGCAACATACCAGAAGCATCTCTACTAGTTGCAGTTTGTATGCCGGATTCGAAGGAGGTCCCGGAAAAGGTCCAGTCGCAGGTTTTCCCGTCCACGTGAACTTTGAAGTGTTTTCGAACAAGCAGTAAGTGTTCTTTCGTAGATATTCGTAAACACTGGTATTAGGTGCCTCGTTGTACAGATCGAACAGCTCTTGCCGCATTTCTTCATCTGCTTGTACTAATTCCTCTAGTCGAGCCAGATAGTGATCGTCGATCACCGGGAAGAGAATCAGACGCTTGCGTGATCGTTTTGGAGAGAAGTGCTTTTCATCGACGAGGGTAGAGCTTTGCGCCTGCTGTTTACAGGAGTTCTTAAACTCGATCCGTAAGTCCTTGACATTATGTTTGAGAAGTTTGAGTGTCCCGTCATGCTGAGACAACTTGGTAAGGACATCGTCCAATTTTTTTTCAACTCGATTAAGTTGTTCACTTAGGAATTCAATGTTGACAGAATCAGACGCAATTTGAGAGCTATCTTCAACGTTTTCCATATTTTCTATATCTTCGGTGATTTCGACATCTTCAAACATGACTTTTTCGGGAGATGGTTCTAATCGCTTCTTCACGATTGCTGGAGCAGGAGATACTGAAAACATATATAGATTCATAAGTTTCTTACATCTGAACAATTCTTCCTTGTATACCAACTTTTTATTTTTCCTAACGATTTCATATGCTTCGGAAAGACGATTTCGCCAGCTCTTCGAATTAAAGGAATTTTTCTCTTTGCAGCAGGGCTTTTCATTTTGTGATCTACAATGATAAATATCGAAAGAGAACTGATTACAATAAATAATATACGTTTACCAGCTGATTCCATTGTATCATTACCAGTTACAAACACTTCCTCGATTCTATGCATTGAAATTACAATTTCTGCTTACAGAAAGTAGTATTTATTTAAAACATTTATTTATAACTAATTTTGAATGTTGTCTGTATTCCTGCAATATTTTTAAATCTCGCGTCAGTTTTGAAATTATGTAAACATTAAACAAAATGAAATTAAAGCAAAGTTGCCAGATAAAAAAAATTCATTTCATTTCATATTAATCCAGAGATGCCAGATATCTGTATTCACAAATAAAATGAAATTTCTACAATGAAATGATGTTTAAAAATATCCCAATAAATTATGGTTAAAAAATGAGAGATTCAATGAGCATTCATTTTTCATATCTTCGTAATTCAAATGACGAAGTTTAATACAACAAAATTTCATCAACAATTGATCAAAACCGACACGACGACACGACCTGCCACTCGTCTATCGAAACTGTATCGCAAATTTAACTACCCCTCAGTAACTGGAAATGTCAAAACGAAATCGACTGGAAAACTATTGAAACTGGCAACACAAGTTGATGAATTGTTGATTTTGAATAACAATTACCATAACCTTGGTTACTGCATATTAAAGACTTAAGAAATGTAAACAAAAGGAACTGCCTCAAATGGAAGATCCTTATTTCGCAGTAAGTTGAAAGTTCTCCAGCATTATCACATGCCAGAGCGATGACTGATGAGCGATTAGACTATTAGATAGAGGCTTTCGTTGAGACTGGCTGGAACTCGAACATACAAAAAATGGCTCTTAAGAACAGCAAAATCAGGTTTCCATAATTGACCAACATCTTTTGTATTGTGTACTTTTAATGCGTTGTCGGTATCACGCATCGTTTAAATATCCGTCGATGTTTATGTTAAATAGTTTAACGTAACCAGACTTAGATCTATGACAACTATCTGCTACATAAATGAGTTTTTAAAAAGTGGTGAAGTTTGCAGTCATTGAATCCGTCAGAGCGAAGCTTCACTGTCAAACTTGTAAACTGGGTAATTCTGTTACGGAATAAATAAAAATATTCAGTACGATCGGAAGTATACACACAGACTAACAGACAGGACACTCAAATTAGATTCTTCAATCATTTTAACTGTCATTTCGAATATTCCTTTATTTGGGACAGTACTCACATGTGTTATGATGGCGCCACGTTACCCTATCAAAAACATCCTGTCTGTCATCTAGACTGTGTTTATTTTTTTCATTTACCAACAGAGTTGCCATTTATACAGAATTACCTGTAATGTATTGATATGTATTTGCATTTGTATGCGAATTTCATGCAGGATACAGATTTAATACATATTGCCAAAACTATATACAAAATTGTGCCTACCTCTCATCCTTCAACGCAATACAAAATCGAACCCGTTTAGTGGCAATATTTACTTGCTTCTGATCTGCCGCCACTTAATTTCGGGTGAAAATTACCAACACAATAAAAAATAGTCTAGATGAACAATGTTGAGAAAAATAAATGGTTACCTTCCAACATCGCTAAAAAGTTTAATATATTATTAACGTAATATAATAATTTACTGTGACGATTCATTTCCAAATATTATGATGAAATCAGGCATCTCTGCCAGCAGCTGATCGGTGTTGACAAATGAGGAGGAACCAACTAGTAAATAAACTTTTACATAACACAAGGGGTGTACCGATAGTAAATAGTTCGCGCAGTATAATATAGGTGGAACTAGTGCATCACGAAAAATTATTTTTTATAAGAATTTACTCATACTGTCATGTCTGTTAGTCTGTGGTATACATATACGATTAATAATAACTTATAAGCTAAATTAACATTGCTTAAGCTAGGATTCGTTAGTTGATTGAATTGATTTACGGTTAGAAAGAAGTCACGTGTAAGACTGAATTTGTAAGTAAGAAATGCAATGTGTGAATTAAATGCATATTAAATAAGGAAATATATTTACAACTTCAAGCTGCTAACAAAGTTGCTATGAAGATTAGTCAAATTGGCGATCAGAGTCTAGCTCCGTCATATTTCATAATATCATTTCCGCCAAAAATTTCAAACATCTGTGTGTAGTTTAGACGATACTGTTGAATGAAGGCCGGACGGTTATATTTGTTGGTTGGAAGTTTTTAAATCGATATCTTCAAACGACCACGACAAGTCAAGTTGAACATCGCCAGAGGACCCAGCCCTCGACGGATGGCTTGCGGTGCCACGTACAGCTTTCAAGAGATCAAGTGATTTCGTTTTTACAATACCAGAATTTCTTTCTCTGTCTGCCAAAAGCAAATTTTGTATTTAGTCTCATGATACCTTCAGAATAATTCTTGATTTTTTTTTAATTCAGAGCTGATGGCACAAATTGAAATCTATTGAAAAGTTTCGAAAACTTCCTGAAATGGTTTGTTTATTTATTATGGAGCTTCTTGGTAACTAGTTCATAGCAACTCAAATAGTGTTGCTGAAGAAAGTTTTTTTTTTATCATTATCAAGGGGTCGTTATATTTTTGGTAACTGACGGTAAATCGCTCACGAATAACTTTTATTCCGATTTTTCTTCGGAGTGCCTGGTCGTGTCGTCACAGACTAACAGACATGACAGTATGAGTAATTTCTTATAAAAATAATTTTTCGTGATGCACTAGTTCCACCTATATTGTACTGCGCGAACTATTTACTATCTGTACACCCCTTGTGTAATGTAAAGGTTTTTTTCACTAGTATGTTTCCCCTCGTTTGTCAACACCGATCAGCTGCTTGCAGGGTTGCTTGATTTCATCAAAATTTTTGAAAATAAATCGTCACAATAAATTATTGGATTATGTTGATAATATATTTAACTTTTTCGCGATGTTAGAAGGTAACCATTTATTTGACTCAACGTTGTTCATCTAGACTATTTTTTATTGTGTTGCAAGCACAGACTAACAGACAGGACACTCAAATTAGATTCTTCAATCATTTTAACAGTCATTTTGAATATTCCTTTATTTGGGACAGTACTCACATGTGTCATGATGGCGCCACGTAACGCTATCAAAAACATCCTGTCTGTCATCTAGACTGTGTTTATTTTTTTCATTTACCAACAGAGTTGCCAATCATACAGAATTACCTGTAATGTTTTGATTTGTATACGTCCATGTGAATTTCATGCAGGATACAGATTTAATACATATTGCCAAAACTATGTACATAATTTTGCCTACTTCTCATCCTCCAACGCAATACAAAATCGAACCCGCTTTGTTACAATATTTACTTGCTTCTGGTCTGCCGCCACTTAATTTCGGGTGAAAACTACCAACACAATAAAAAATAGTCTAGATGAACAACGTTGAGTCAAATAAATGGTTACCTTCTAACATCGCGAAAAAGTTAAATATATTATCAACATAATCCAATAATTTATTGTGACGATTCATTTTCAAATATTTTGATGAAATCAGGCAACCCTGCAAGCAGCTGATCGGTGTTGACAAACGAGGGGAAACCAACTAGTAAAAAAAACTTTTACATAACACAAGGGGTGTACAGATAGTAAATAGTTCGCGCAGTACAATATAGGTGGAACTAGTGCATCACGAAAAATTATTTTTATAAGAAATTACTCATACTGTCATGTCTGTTAGTCTGTGTTGCAAGTTTTCACCCGAAATTAAGTGGCGGCAGACCAGAAGCAAGTAAATATGGTAACAAAGCGGGTTCGATTTTGTATTGCGTTTGAGAATGAGAAGTAGACAAAATTATGTATATAGTTTTGGCAATATGTATTAAATCTATATCCTGCATGAAATTCACATGGACGTATACAAATCAAAACATTACAGGTAATTCTGTATGAATGGCAAACCCGGTGGTAAATGAAAAAAATAAACAGTCTAGATGACAGACGGGATGTTTTTGATAGGGTTACGTGGCGCCATCATGACACATGTGAGTACTGTCCCAAATAAAGGAATATTCAAAATGACCGTTAAAATGATTGAAGAATCTAATTTGAGTGTCCTGTCTGTTAGTCTGTGGTGTCGTCGACCGACATATAGCAAAAATTTCGTTCGACAAGCAGAAAATACGCAAACAGCATTCAACCCGGGTTGGCGGTTCAATGCATAGGGCACAAGCAAAGACATCTTATTAACAAGATATCCAGCTCTCACATTTCCCGAACAAATCATTGGCAACATCCTTTTTTGCGAGCATGTCGCCCTCAGGTGAGTCCGCATCGAATCTCATACATAGAAGTATAGGGAAAGAAATGTCAAATTCGTGCGCGCCAAAATAGCAGGGCTGCGCACCCATACAATTGACATGATATGTTGAATGTGATGCCGTGCGATGGCGTTGTTGAACCGAAGATTGATTTCGCTCCAAGCTGACAGGGTCTGGCACAAGCCAGTTGTCGTATGTTCGAACCCCGACCTGGAAGGATTCGTAGTGTCAGTAGAATCCTAGCCACCAGCTTTGCAATGGTTCTGTACACTCTGAATCGGCTGCAAAGTCTGTTGAAACAGAAGGTCAAATTGTTTTTGAAAAAAGTGGTTCGTTCCCGGTACCTTCTGAAATGACCGCACTCACCGCTTGGTGGAGCGCGAGATTAATTGCATTGTTATCATTTCAACCAAAGTGTGTCATAAAATCTCAATATATACAAATGAGCTACCGAATCGAAAGGGTTCTCACGGTTTGATATTTGCATTATGAATGTATGATGGGAACTCAGCAGTGAAACCAATTTATCACCATTGGTTCCAGTTTCACTTAGGACCGTAGATGTGCGCCAAAAAAAGATTGTGACTGTCATGTCTGGAAATTCATTTGTGGTAATACCAAGGTTTTGCATTCAACCTAAAATTGAGTCAAAAATACTCAACAGCAAAGTTTATAAGAGCAGTAAATTTTAGATGGGTTATTTTACTATTCATATGAAAGTTATAATCAGTTGAGCTTGAGTTTTTGATTTTTTCGAAGTGTTTAGGTTTTAAATTTTATAATATATATTATAGCAAACAGCAATAAACTAAAACCACTTCTCCCACATCGAAAACGAAACAATATTTTGCCGGTGAACCTGAAAACACTTTATTTCACCCTGCACCCTCATTGAACGTATCTCAAAATTGAGTGACACACCACTGTATGAATAAATGCAAGAGACCTCAGTAAATTTTACTTTGTCAGGCCATGGGTTCTCTCGTATTTATTCATACATTAGAGTAAGCGTTGAGTTTTCAAACATTTGAGTGAAAGAAAAATTCTTGCAGTTCAGTGCGTTATTCTCAGAATATTCTTATCGTTTTTCATTGCCGTTTTTAGATCCGGTTTTTTGAAACCATGAATAATCAATTATAGGTGTTTTCAATAGAAATTTTGTGGTTTCAATTATGCTAAATGAGAAGTCCAACATAAGGATATCAATATCGTTCAATTTTGGTTGAAAGAAAACGGGTTTAATTTTCTTTTTGCGTTTTCATTAAATAGAAATAATAGTTACTTTGTATAGAAACAATTATGAAGTAACGTTTCTTTATTTTGAGTTCAAGGAATAAAATATTGGTTAAACTCATTAAAATAAAAAAAAACATTTTATCTAATTTTGAGTAAAAAAAAATACTCAAATTTTGACAACTTCGCCCCTAACACAAAAACGAGTAGATAGGTGGTAACTTAGATGTAGAGTACGTACACTTTTTATGAATTTGAGTGGTGTGTCACTTAATTTCGAGTTATGTTCAATGAGGGTGAAAGTCGAGTACTTGCTTACACGGTAACTGTAGCACGCTAGCACGCACCAGTGGTCACTTGAGTGTATTCAGATGAGAGCGATTAATGGGAAGAGAATGTGTTTCACTCGCACCAGCTGCTTTAACCACAAGCACACACACTCAAATTCTGTCTATTTGACACTGATAAGAAGTGCGCTTTCCTTTTTGTGTGATGTACGTTTCTTGTATCCCCTTTGTAGACATAAATCTTACAGCAGCGTGTATCACACTGGTGAAATACCATTACTGAACGCAAGTGTATTCTTCTTTTCGACTTAACAGATCGGCTGAAAAGTTCGTATCGTTTCTATGAGAGGGCGCCACTAGAATTAAATCCATACCATTTTCAGTTAGTACCAACCTTCAAAAGATACGTGTATAAATTTGACAGCTGTCTGATTATTAGTTTGTGAGATATTGCATGTTGAGTGAAGCTACTTTTGTTATTGTGAAAAAAATGGAAAAAAGGAACTTCGTGTGTTGATGAAACACTACTTTTTGATGAAAAAAAGTGCCGCCGATACCAAAAAATGGCTTGATGAGTGTTATCCAGACTCTGCACCGGGTCATATGAGCATCGAAGACGATGAACGTAGTGGACGTCCAAAAGAGGCTGTTACCGATGAAAACGTGAAAACAATCCACAAAATGATTTTCAATGACCGTAAAGTGAAGTTGATCGAAATAGCTGACACCCTAAAGATATCAAAGGAACGTGTTGGACATATTATTCACGAATATTTGGATATGAGAAAGCTTTGTGCAAAATGGGTGCCGCGTGAGCTCACAATCGATCAAAAACAACAACGAATTGATGATTCTGAGCAGTGTTTGGAGCTGTTATATCGAAATAAAACCGATTTGTTTCGTCGATATATAACAATGGACGAAACATGGCACCATCACCTCACTCCGGAGTCCAATCGACAGTCAGCTGAGTGGACTGCACGCGATGAACCGAACCCAAAGCGTGGAAAGACTTAACAATAGGCCGGTGAGGTTATGGCGTCTGTATTTTGGGATTCGCATGGTATAATTTTCATCGACTACCTTGAAAAGGGAAAAACCATCAACAGTGACTATTATATAGCGTTATTAGAGCGTTTGAAGGACGAAATTTCAAAAAAACGGCCTCATTTGAAGAAGAAAAAAGTTTTGTTTCATCAAGACAATGCACCGTGTCACAAGTCGATGAAAACCATGCTGAAATTGAACGAATTGGACTTCGAATTGCTCCCTCATCCACCGTATTCTCCAGATTTGGCCCCCAGTGACTTTTTCCTGTTCTCAGACCTTAAGAGAATGCTCGCTAGTAAAAAATTTAGAAGCAATGAAACTGAGGCCTATTTTGAGGCAAAGGACAAATCGTACTACAAAAATGGTATCGAAAAGTTGGAAGATCGCTATAATCGCTGTATCGCCTCTGATGGCAATTATGTTGAATAATAAAAACGAATTTTGGCAAAAAAATGTGTGTTTCTATTAAACGATACGAACTTTTCAGCCGAACTGTTAACTATACAAAATAAAGAAAAATAAAACAGCAGTAAAATTTAATTGATTTTTTTCTGATTCATGAAGTAATTTATGCTTCAGTAAGTAATTCATATTACAAATATTCCTACGCAGTATTGCAAATTTCGATTAAGTTTCAGTTCAGATCCGCTATAAAATGACTGATACTACCAGTTGGAATATAGGAAATCCCCTCGAGAGATCTGAATCTGAATGTGTAATTTTGAAAAATTTTATTCGCGCCTGTATTTCTGTTATCCGAATGGATTCCGAATCAATTCCGAATCGGCGAGAAATTTTCATTCGGAATTCCATGTGGAAATCATGTGGAATTCCGAATCAATTCCAACTCCAGTGCAACAACCGATTCCGAATGAATTCCCTCTTAGAGAAAAACGTTCAACGGTGGTCCTTAGTTGGTCCAATACGTTGAATCATTGGTCCAATGAAAGTCCAATCAACGGGAGGCCAACACGGGACCTTCGTTTGCCGATTTTGAAACAGACCGTTGAACCGAATGCCATTTTTTTCGTTCAACAAACCCGGCAGACAGAGGTCCATTGGTGAGCAATTTTTAATATGAGGATTGGGAGCCCCGTTGGATTAGTTTTACTGGAGAATTTCTGAAATTTATTCCACTTATATTTTTTAAACTAACACTACATACCTGCACAGTACTTCTACTTAACGTAGAATAACAATAAATTTTCTTTTTATATGAAGGTAACACACACTTTTCACATTATTTTTACAAGAGAAAAAACAACAACAAACCGTTTCAGCAAGTTGAACGAATATTTCGTGCAGTATGTCGTTCAACAAGCGCCAACAAAATAGAACGGCCTGCTGAGAGGGTTTCGCCTATAACCAGTTGATTCGGAAATCTGTCGGAATTGAGTGAGAAGATGCGGACTGAATTGTCAATTCGTCGTCTTCTTCTTCTTTTTCGATTTTGCACGTTTTCGTGCTGATTTTCTGTTTATTTTCAAATGAAAACATTACATAACTGAATATACAAATTTAAATCTTCATGTTTTTCGGATATACAGAACTAGTTAATAACCAGTTCTTGTTGAAATTCAAACATAAACTGTTGAAATTCGCTGGAAATTAACAAAACGGCCTACCTTAGTCAGCATCATCCATTCCTCTAGCTGGAGTGTAGTGAAATGGCTTAAGGCGCCTAAATTTTACACTAACACATTCATAAAATGAGCGAATATTCACTGACAATCGGGTTGATCGAGCAGCCAACTCAGGCGAAAATTCTAGCACTGAACCAATCGAGCACTGAAAAATCATGCAGTCGAGTAAGAATTCATTACGCATTCCGTCATTTCGATAATGTGGGTTGTTTCAGTGATTAGGTTATCGAACGAAACACCAAAATTGGTGGAATTTTCTGGTGCCGTGTAACAAATGAAAGAAGAGGGAAGTTATCCCGAAGATGTTATTCCTCTTGGTGCGTTACGACCGTTACGATTGAAGCAGACGTCAAAATCATCCGCGCGTTGTTGACGTACTTCATTGCAGTGGATTTTCTTCTCGCGTCCATTTTTCATTTCCTGTATAAAATTAATTATTAACATTCGGCTATTGGTAGCCTCTGTATTTAACGACATGAGCTCCTCCGGGCGCGAAGGACATTCTTCCGGAATGCAAATGTCTACATCCAGTACAGTCCTCAGCCTTGCGGAAAAGCAAAAATATATTGAAGACTACGATTTTCCGTATTGTGATGAATCAAGCAAGTACGAAAAAGTTGCTAAAATCGGTCAAGGAACTTTTGGGTAAGTTTCAGATTCTGTGCTTTTGTTATTGATATAATTTGTGGTTTCACTTCTATGTTGCTCCTAGGGAGGTATTCAAGGCGCGCGAGAAGAAATCCAATAAAAAGTTTGTTGCAATGAAAAAGGTCTTGATGGACAACGAGAAGGAAGGTTTTCCTATCACTGCCCTGCGGGAGATTCGAATTCTGCAGCTTCTGAAACACGAAAATGTTGTTAATTTAATTGAGATTTGCCGGACCAGAGCCACGGCCAATAATAGGTATCGGTCTACATTCTATTTGGTGTTTGATTTCTGTGAACATGATCTGGCTGGTCTGCTATCGAATATAAATGTAAAATTCAGTCTGGGAGAAATTAAGAAGGTGATGCAGCAACTGTTAAACGGATTGTACTACATTCACAGCAATAAGGTATTACCCAATTTCGATGTATAGTGTAGCTAATGAAAATATTACATATGTGTGTACATTATAGATCCTGCATCGAGACATGAAAGCAGCTAACGTACTTATCACAAAGAATGGAGTGCTGAAACTGGCAGATTTCGGTTTGGCCCGAGCATTTAGCATAACGAAAAATGGTCAAGCGAATCGCTACACTAATCGTGTGGTAACACTTTGGTACCGGCCACCGGAACTATTATTAGGTGATCGAAATTATGGACCCCCGGTCGATATGTGGGGTGCCGGCTGTATAATGGCCGAAATGTGGACTCGATCTCCGATAATGCAAGGAGCCACAGAACAGCAACAGTTAATTTTTATTTCACAACTGTGCGGATCATTCACGCCGGAAGTTTGGCCTGGCGTAGAAAGTCTCGAGTTGTATCAGAAAATGGAACTGCCTCAGGGTCACAAGCGGAAAGTCCGAGATAGGCTGCGACCCTACGTCAAAGATCCAAACGGTGTGGATCTGCTTGACAAGTTATTGATTCTCGATCCAAAAGAACGAATCGATGCGGATTCGGCTCTCAACCATGACTTTTTCTGGACCGATCCGATGCCCTGTGATCTAAGCAAAATGTTATCGCAGCATACCCAGAGTATGTTCGAGTACTTGACGCCACCAAGGCGAGCCTGTCAAATGCGACAGTATCAACAGCAGATGGTCAATACTATGCAGGCCCGACCGCAGGATAACAGTTATCAAGATAGAGTTTATTAACGTTATTGGGTAATGGAACGACCGTTGCTTCGTTTATATTATTTAATTTAAACAGTAATATCTTTTTTTTCTAAAATTCTGTACAATAAAATGAACTCAAATAAAAAGTCTATAGAAGATATTCTTGAAATAAATATCACCATTACTTTTGTGGCACTTTGAGTATAACTCTATGTCTTCTCTACGATTACGATTACTGAAATATTCTGAATAGGTGCAGTGATCCCTGTAGGGTAGGTTAAACATATTTGATTAACGTTTCGCTGTTCTTTCGAAGATTAATTTATTAAACACATTACAAAGAGTGACATTTCTGATGGGTTTTCATTGGTAAAACAAACCAAGATGCGGTCGCAATCGGTTTAAAAAGTAGATGTTTATTAAATATTCAATCAGCTATTGGTTTATACTAATTAAATATGTAACGTAAGGTAAAATTTGATGTCACAATCCTAACGCTCTTGGAATGTTCGTTTTGCTATGATTTGCCCGCAGTTATTCTTCAAAATGAATGTTGATAGATCAGGCCCGTGCGCAGGATTCATTCAAGGAGGGGGAGGGGATTCAAGGGGTGCTGTTCAAAAGGGTGAGGGAAAGGGGGGTTTAAAAAGGTGGGAATGGCGCAAAAATTTGAAGGAAATGTGCGTCATCCACAATATTGACACTGAAACAAATTCTGAGAAAGAAATATGAATTGTCAAGTTATTTGCACCTTTCTATAACAAGTATTCTATTGTTAATGGAACTTAATGTTGATCTTCCAAGGGAGAGGGGGAACAATAGCGATAGTTGTTCGTAAGAATAAATAATCAGATATAAACGAGGTTCATCATTTACTATCCACGAAATAGCATCAGTACTCACTACGGTTACGATATAATATCACAACAATCTTGGTGTCGTTCTAAAGGTTGTAATATTACACGAAAAGATGCATAATATCATATCAGAATCATATACAGTACGTTGTCTCGATGTAATAACGTGTGATTTATTCGCAATATCTCTCGAAAACAGACAATTATTGCATTTGATGTTCAGTAAGTCTAAATTTGTTTCACATCGATTTGAAAATTACATCGAAGTTGCTATAATTCTATTTTTTCTGTATGAGAATATATTTGTATACGAAATAACAAGGCGTGCGAATCGCAGGCAAGTTTCTTGGGAGTCCAATCTTAACCTATTTTTATCGAGTTCCGCATATTCCACAGCTCACGGATTAGAGCGAATGGCGAAACATCCGAAACTACGTTGCGAGACGAAGAGCAAAACAGTTTCTGAGTTTATGATTCATGATGAATTGTTTTCAACATTTTCCCGCTAAAACCCTCCTCACCAGCAGATACGCAGAAACTACTCCAACACCTTCACACTTGGATTAGACCATAGTTCGGAATCAGATTTGTTTTTATTATAATGATTTAAGGAGCCAGACACTTTGCAAGTGTTTGAAAAATTTCAACAATGCGTACGAAAAAACAAATTCCTGCGTTTTTTCCTGATTTTAATTAATAAATCTTACATATGGATGAAAATAAACAAATCAGTTCATTCTACTTAGAATTGCAATTCAAGAAAAGTGAAAATCTTAGTCTAAAACTCTTCCGTTTTTCTGAAAACTGCTCAAGAAAAATTATTTCAGTTTTAGCTTAATTTCAACAAACACATTTTATTAGCACAACGAACACATTCGTATATGGATTTTCTCTTGCAGGAATTATTGCGAAATAAATATTTACGTACCTTATACTAATAATTCCGCAAAATAGGAACCTTTAATTTAACACGCGAAATGTAATGGATATGGAAGTTTGTCGTAAAACTATCTATTTTTTCTGGAAAACTGCTTTTTTTAACAGAAAATATTTAGTTTTGTTTATTTTGTGTAGCGCGATGCATTGCAACCAATGTAGCTAACTTTTTTATTAGGGAATTAAAATCTGCATTCTACATTAAAATGTAAGTAATTTTTCATCAAACATTGGTGAAAAGTTGTTCAAAACGGATACTTCATCGAAAAAAACATTCGTTTGAGAGTAAATTGCTTAAAATTATTGTTTAAAACTCAATCGTTCAAAACACTTTGATAAACTGCTTGTACTGCATACATAAATACACAGATCTATGACATACGTGCCAAATAAAAAGTACGTAAGGAGTGTATCGATAAGTAGCTACCAACATTCAAACAGTCATTCGTAACCGAATGTTCGAAGTGAGTACACGCGTTTTTTTAACAATCGACATCGGTAAGACGAAGGTGCCTATCACAGCAGAGGCTGTAGTATAGGCATTAAATAAAAGTGATAAAAAGTAGCATCCCCGCAAGTGAGTTCTGTCTGTGCACCGGTTTTGTATCGGTATCAACAGTAGACGCTATTGTGCTATCCTCGGGCAGCAGTTATTTCTATTGTTTGCTACCCGCATCGCAGCAGCCAAATCCTGAGTCAAGGTCACGCTGAAGCACAACGAAGGAGTGAAGGAGCAACTCACCTAACAGCTTACCGTGACATACTGTTAAGTATTTTCTCAAACTTTTTCTTTCAATTTTTACTATTCATATATTTTCTTTTCATTTTATTTCTTTCTTTCTCATTTCAAGTGCGGGAGACTTCTTTACTCCCGCACTTTAAATATGAATATTGATGACAGTGGGGGTGTCTCGGAGGAGGGCGAAGCTGAACGAATGAACGAAGAACATTTAGAGGCTGAGTTTGCTTCCGAGATGCCATCTACCCCTCCTATACCATCTCCCCCTCCGATACCATCTCCCTCTCCGATGCCATCTCCCTCTCCGATGCCTTCATCTCCCTCTAAGATATTGCCTGCCCGCCAAAAAGTTTACCAAGACGATGGCTCGGGGGGTCCGTGGGTGGTATACTTCCGGCCCAAATTAAAGTCTCTCAGAGTTTTAAATATTGCTCGGGACCTGGAAAAACATTACTCGGCAATAAAAACAATAGATAAGGTTTCGCCAAACAAGTTACGCGTTGTTGTGTCCGACCTGAAGCAAGCAAACGCGATTGCTACCAGCGAGTTGTTCACGAAGGAGTACCGCGTGTACGTCCCGTCTCATGTGGTGGAGATCGACGGTGTGGTCCGTGACGAAAGTCTGACAATCGAAGATCTGATGAAGGACGGGGTAGGCCGTTTCAAAAACCCCGACCTTCATCCAGTGAAAATTTTGGAGTGCAAGCAATTGCACTCCAAATCGATAGATGGTAAATTTTACCAATCGGACTCATTTCGCGTGACTTTTGCCGGATCTGCACTTCCAAATTACTTGGTAGTGAGTGGAGTTCGTCTACCTGTTCGGCTGTATGTACCGCGGGTAATGCATTGTACAAGCTGCAAACAGCTAGGTCATACGGCAACCTATTGTTGCAACAAACTGCGATGCGGCAAATGCGAAGAGGCCCATGAGGACGATCTCTGCAGAAGAGCAGTGGAAAAGTGTTGCTACTGCGGGGAGAATCCTCATGATCTTTCGGTGTGCCCTACGTACATACAGCGTGCGGAGAAATTGAAGCGATCCGTGAAAGAACGTTCCAAACGTTCTTATGCGGAAATCTTAAAAAGAACCACTCCATCGACCCCTGAGAACCCGTTTGCAATCTTGCCAGTTGAAGAGGATACCTCTGACGACCCAGGCGAAGGACCTTCCTACACACAGGTTGAAGGAAGCAGGAAAAGACAAAATCTGGCTTCTCCCAAGCTTCCTCGTAAAGGCCTCAGACTGTCCTCTTCGTCACAAAAGAACCAAACGGAAACAAAAAGTGCTGACTCAAAACCGAAGCAAACACCTCCTGGGTTCAAAAAACTTAGGGATGATAAGGAGTACCCAGCACTTCCTGGGGCATCAAAAAACCCGAATGACCCCAAAGCACAACCAGAAAATCCAACAAACGCTGGATTATTGAAATTTTCTGATATCGTGGACTGGATATTAACAGCCTTCAATATTACTGATCCTCTGAAAAGCTTCCTAACTGCTCTACTGCCAACAGTAAGGACATTTTTTAAACAGTTGACTGAACAATGGCCCCTCCTTGCAGCGATCGTATCTTTTGATGGATAATTTACCACTGAGAATCGAAGATATGATCATTGTGCTTCAGTGGAATTGCAGAAGTATCATCCCAAAACTTGATTCTTTCAAATACTTAATACATACTCATAATTGCGATGTATTCTCCTTGAGTGAAACTTGGCTTACTTCTAACATCAACCTCGACTTCCATAATTTTAACATAATCCGCCTGGACCGAGAAGACTCTTATGGAGGGGTACTTTTAGGGATTAGAAAGTGCTATTCATTTTATCGTATTAACCTCCCCTCGACACCGGGAATTGAAGTTGTTGCTTGCCAAATTAATATTAAAGGCAAAGATCTATGTATAGCTTCTATCTACATTCCTCCCAGAGTCTCGATAGGGCATCGTCGGCTTCCAGACATCATAGAACTTCTTCCTTCACCGCGGCTGGTTTTAGGGGACTTTAACTCGCATGGTACAGGATGGGGCTGCTTATATGATGATAATCGTTCTTCGTTAATCCAAGATCTGTGTGACAACTTCAATTTGACAATTCTAAACACGGGAGAAATGACACGGAACCCTAGACCGCCAGCACAACCAAGTGCGCTGGATTTATCCCTTTGCTCGACTTCGCTACAGTTAGATTGCAAGTGGAAGGTAATCTGTGATCCTCACGGTAGCGATCACTTGCCGATCATAGTTTCTATCACCAACCGTGGAAGACCATCGGAAACAATCAATGTTTCGTACGATTTCACACGAAACATTGATTGGAAACGTTACGCGAGCTCGATATCTGAGAAACTAGAAACATCACAGGAGCTTCCTCCGGAGGAAGAGTATACATTTTTGGCTGGCTTGATTCTTGACACCGCAATTCAAGCTCAGACGAAACGAGTACCTAGCGCGCAAACTAGTATGCGTTCTCCCAACCCATGGTGGGACAAAGAGTGCTCAGAGCTGAAAACGAAAAAAGCTTCAGCCTTCATCTCGTTTAGAAGGAACGGAACTCCAGATAATTATCGGAAATACGCGGCGTTAGAATTTCAAATGAAAAGTCTGATTAAAGCTAAGAAACGCGGTTACTGGCGAAGGTTTGTTGACGGATTAACGAGAGAAACAGCAATGAGCACTCTTTGGAATACGGCCCGTCGCATGCGCAATCGAAATCACGCGAACGAAAGCGAGGAATATTCTAACCGCTGGATATTTGATTTCGCTAAGAAAGTATGTCCTGATTCTGTTCCGGAACAGAAGATATCCCGCGTCGCGACATTGAATACAAACGAAACACCGTTTTCGATGGTAGAGTTCTCACTTGCGCTCTTGTCGTGTAACAATAGAGCCCCGGGGTTAGACAGAATTAAATTCAACTTGTTGAAAAATCTGCCCGACTCTGCCAAAAGGCGCTTGCTGAATTTATTCAACAAGTTCCTCGAGGGTAATATTGTCCCACACGAATGGAGAGAAGTGAGAGTTATTACTATTCAAAAACCTGGAAAACCAGCCTCCGATCACAATTCGTATCGGCCGATTGCTATGCTTTCCTGTATCCGGAAATTGTTGGAGAAAATGATTCTCTTCCGTCTAGACAATTGGGTCGAAACAAATGGATTGCTTTCAGGTACACAATTTGGGTTCCGCAGGGGCAAAGGAACGAACGATTGTCTAGCGTTGCTCTCAACAGAAATTCAAATGGCATTTGCTCGTAAAGAACAAATGGCATCAGTTTTCCTCGACATCAAGGGGGCATTCGATTCAGTTTCCATTAACGTTCTATCTGAGAAGTTGCATCAGCATGGTCTTTCACCAGTTTTGAACAACTTTTTATATAATCTATTGTCCGAGAAACACATGCATTTTGAGCATGGTGATTTGACGACAAAGCGATTCAGTTACATGGGTCTTCCTCAGGGCTCATGCTTAAGCCCCCTTTTATACAACTTTTACGTAAATAACATTGATGAATGTATCAACACATCTTGCACGCTAAGACAACTTGCCGACGACAGTGTTGTGTCTATTATAGGACCCAAAGCTGCCGATCTCCAAGGACCATTGCAAGATACCCTCGACAACTTGTCGACATGGGCTTTTCAAATGGGTATCGAGTTCTCTACGGAGAAAACTGAGCTGGTTGTATTTTCAAGGAAGCGAGAACCTGCGCAATTACAGCTTCAACTAGGGGGTGAAACCATAGCTCAGGTTTTCACATTTAAATATCTCGGGGTCTGGTTCGATTCCAAAGGTACCTGGGGATGCCACATTAGGTATTTGAAACGAAAATGCCTACAGAGAATCAATTTCCTTCGTACAATAACCGGAACTTGGTGGGGCTCTCACCCAGGAGACCTGATCAGGTTGTACAAAACGACGATATTGTCAGTAATGGAATATGGATGTTTCTGTTTCCGCTCCGCTACGAATATTCATTTCATTAAACTGGAAAGAATTCAGTATCGTTGTTTACGTATTGCCTTGGGTTGCATGCAATCAACCCATACGATGAGTCTTGAAGTGCTGGCGGGCGTCTTACCGTTGAAAAACAGGTTCTGGGATCTCTCATATCGACTGCTAATCCGATGCGACATTTTGAATCCGATGGTGATAGAAAATTTTGAAAAGCTCGTCGAGCTTAATTCACAAACCCGTTTTATGTCCTTGTATTTTGACTACATGGCTCAGAATATAAATCCTTCTTCGTTTGTTCCCAATCGTGTTCATTTTGTGGATACTTCTAATTCTACTGTGTTTTTCGACACATCCATGAAAGAGGAAATTCGTGGAATCCCGGATCCTGTACGCCCTCAAGAGATCCCAAAAATTTTTAATAATAAATTTAAAGAAGTCGACTGTAATAAAATGTTTTACACTGACGGATCATATCTAGACGGGTCCACTGGCTTCGGTATATTCAATGTAAATTTCACCGCTTCCTATAAACTCAGTGATCCAGCTTCAGTTTACGTCGCAGAACTAGCTGCAATTCAGTATACCCTTGAGATCATTGACACTCTGCCCACAGATCACTACTTCATTGTATCGGACAGTCTCAGTTCCATTGAGGCTCTCCGTTCAGTGAAGCCTGGAAAGCACTCACCGTATTTCCTGGGGAAAATACGGGAACAATTGAGTGCTTTATCTGCAAAATCATACCAGATTACCTTGGTTTGGGTCCCCTCACATTGTTCCATACGGGGCAATGAGAGGGCGGACTCGTTAGCCAAGGTGGGCGCACTAGAAGGTGATATCTATGAAAGACCAATCTGCTTCAATGAATTTTTCAGTTGCTGTCGTCAGAAAACTCTAGCCAGCTGGCAGAATACATGGAATAGTGGAACTCTGGGACGATGGTTACACTCAATAGTCACACAGGTATCGACGAAAGCTTGGTTCCGGGGGTTAGACGTGAGCCGAGACTTTATTCGTGTAATGTCAAGGCTCATGTCTAATCATTATATGTTCAGCGCGCATCTCCGTCGTGTGGGGCTCGCTGAGAGTGGTGTCTGCGTTTGCGGTGAGGGTTATCATGACATCGAACATGTTGTTTGGACATGTGTCGAGTATTGTGATGCCAGGTCCCAACTCATAGGTTCCCTTCGGGCCCGAGGTATACCACCCTTCGTACCAGTCCGCGACGTCTTGGCAACTCGAAATCTTCCTTATATGACTCTCATCTATAACTTCTTGAAAACTATCAATGCTCAAATTTAGTGCTCTCCCTATCTCTTTCTCGTCTACAGCTCTACCGCACTCTTCTTTACGTTGCTGGAAGTATGGCCTGTGTAAACGATGCTTCGGAGCATGCACCTGCCTTGAACTGACTGAGTTGCTGGAAGCTACCCAAAAACGTCACATCAACGTCAGAACACACCAACGAAGCATCCCAATCCAGAATAATCTCTTCATTGCTACAAGCTGAAAAACATGAAGATTCATCGAACGCAAAATGTGTCTAAAAGATGTATGCCACAAACCAATGATGTATTCAAATTTCAATTCAATACTGTGTAGGTCCCACCCTCCCTATGTCCCCTTACTAACTGGGGAGTATGCCGCCCCGTAATACGGCATCCCTTTCTCTCCCCCTAACAACAAGACAATCGGCCACGTTAAGCTAAAGCAAATGAGCCTAATAAAAATTTTATTTGAAAAAAAAAACATTCAAACAGTTATTACTCTGAAATGGTTTAATTTTTTGCAGCGTGTTTTGCGATGACATGTTTGTTTACATGTCAATAACAGCTACGCAATCGATTGGTTTCGGTACGATTTATCGTTTCAATGATGAGTCGAATTGATCCGGAAACGCGAAAGAAAATTCTGCACACTTGGTGCTCAGAAAGTGGTGGCACTTACAACGAAATTGCAAAACGGGTGAAAGTGCACCACACCAGTGTCAAAAATACTATCGAGAAGTTCGGTAAGACCCTTTCCATGAAGGATTTGTCCCGATCCGGTAGGAAAACGGGTCCCAGCCAGCCCGGCCGGGACTTAAAAGTGGTTGAGTACATCAGGAAAAACCCATCGGCGTCGACGCGGGATTTGGCCTAGCAGTTCAACTCCAGCATCGGGATGGTTCAACGGATCAAAGTTCGGAACTCCCTGAAAACGTTCAAGAAACAGAAGGTGCCGAAAAAGTCCCTGGTACAGCAAGTTCAAGCCAAAACAAGAGCGCGAAAACTGTATAACCGGATTCTACAGAATAAAGACGGATGTATCCTGATCGACGACGAAACCTACGCCAAGGAAGACTCTCGAGCGCTGCCCGGACCGCAATATTATACGTTATCGATGAACCAGGACCTGGACGACGCTGACACCACGGTGGCGATGGAAAAGTTTGGGCAGAAGGTGTTGGTCTGGCAAGCAATTTGTACCTGTGGTTTGCGGTCGTCGATTTTCTTCACGAAAAGCACAATTAACGTCAAGGTGTACGAGGAAGAATGTTTGGAGAAGAGAATGCTGCCACTGTACATAAAGTATAAGGCTCCTCCTCTCTTCTGGCCGGATTTGGCTTCAGCCCGCTACGCCAACTCCGTTCTACAGTGGTTGTCAAAAAATAATTTACAATTCGTGGAAAAGGACATCAACCCACCGAACTGCCCGGATCTTCGGCCAATTGAAAGGTATTGGGCGATTGTCAAGCGGCATTTTTTGGAAGGAAGGTACAGTGTCCCAAAACATGCAGGAGTTCAAAAAAACTGGACCAGGAAAGTCACAAAAGTAACTGTGCAGAATTTGATGAAGAATGTCAAGTCCAAAGTGCGAGCGTTTCACAGAAACTAGGATTTTCTTCAATATAATCAGTGAAAGGCATAAAAATGTAATTTTTCTACAATATATCGAAAACTGATGTCAAAATATGTTTTTTTTTGGCTTTTTTATTCAATAATCAATGTTGCTAACTACTTTTCGATACACTCCTTAATACACAAATTACCAACACAAGTAAAGATAGTCTAACGTCAATACACATTTTGCATTAGACTCTGACATACCAGTGCTTTTTAATTGGGTCTTGCTTCGACTAGCAAATATTCAACTGATGAACATTCCAAATTCGACATTCGATTGAGGTAAAAACTGCTGCGATTCATTCGCTCCAGGAAGAAACCCAATATAACTTCATTAATTTTCTACGTCTAAAATGGACTTATTTATACTCAGTATTGCCAATATTCCAAGAGTAGGTATTGCATGAACGTACATCACAAACCTCTAATCCACTTTTGAAAATTGGCATCAGTATTAACTGGTGTACGACCAGGGTTGCCACATATACAGATTAATCTGTATTTTACAGATTTTTAGATAAATTTGTGATTAAGATTCTGTATATGCAGATTACAGATTTCGGCCAGAAATAGAGTAGTAGAGAAGGTGACAAGCAATTATAAATACACTCTCCTGCTCAGTGCTTGAGCGGAAAGGCGAAAAATAGGTATAGAGCGAGAAGACTAGTGTTTGATGAACAGAGATGATGTTTGGATGTACGCTTTATCATACCTAGTCGAGTTTTAGAGCTGTGTCTATCACAAAGCTTAGGGTGGCGAAATGGTAGCGCGTATGCATGGAATGCATAAGAACGCAGATTCGTGTCCTGTCTCTGAGCGTATCTTATTCCAAAAAACCATCTTTTCTGAAAGTTTTTCATTCATTTGGCTGCTCCAATAAATGTTTCCACTCATTCAATGCAAATACTGAACTTCGTTATGGCGACTTTACGTCAAACCAACTGAAAATTCACCCTCATTCTTGTTTACGGCCGTATGCGATACGTTCGAAAGTATATAAAATTCGTATTCCCGTTTACGTTCGAATCAATCACTATTTTAAACATCGCACATGCATAAAAACAACGCCCATCTACTTTAAACTATCAGTTCTGGTACAGATTTTAGTTGTAATTAAAAATATTTGCTATCATTTGTTATTTGACTTGTTTTTTCGCTGACTTTGTATCATCATGCTTGCTTACGTCCGTATTGACCATACGACGAACACATGCTTTCGAACGAATGCGAACAAGCCATTCTTGTTTTCACTCGAACGTGTACGTACGCGACTCCTGTGCAAAAGATGGATCGGCAGCGCAGGTAGTTGTTTTTAGGAAGATTCAAAGCATCAAGGAAGTGACGAATGCTACATAATAAATAAATATTGTACTCAGGACCAATTTTATTCAACTCGGTAAGTGAAATTTTCAAATTAAACTTCGTGCAAAGTAAAAAAAGCAGTCCGATCAGTATTATCTGCAAAAAATATGTTGCTTTTTTCTTGCAATTTTGTCATGTTGTCGATAGTCTTCATATTTATTACATTGGTAAAATCATGCATTTAATATAAAATAAAGCATATTTGCCCATGGCGTATTTTCCCGTACCTAATGGATGTATAATTTGATGCGTAAAAACTTGGAACCACGCATATATTCGAAAGCTCGCCAGAAAAAAAACAGCACTTTACTATACTACTATGCTTTCTAAATGTTTTCTGCAATACACAAATTTATGATTTGATTGCAAATCACCTTTAGACTCGAAAATAAACTTGTTAGAAATCCGTTAAACTTGTTTCAATGTGTTCGAACGATTGATTCGCAACATAAAACTGACGAATCGAAACCACGTCATTTCGTCTATTCGTCCGTAAACGAGAATGGGACTTTCCGTTCGTACGAATGATGTTCGAATACACGTATCGTTTGAAGTTAAACTGCCATACATTTTAGCGTTTCGCATATGGTTAATCACAAGAATTGTACTGATTTCATCAAGGCTTAGCATTTATTCGAAGAAGTTTACTGATATTTGAATTTTTTGTGGCAAACGAGTCGCGTTCAAATTCATTCGAGTGAAAACAATAATGGCTTATTCGTATTCGTTCGAAAGTACCCGTTCGTCGTACTGCCGATACGGACGTAAACAAGAATGAGGGTGAATAAATCGTCAGAAATATAGATTTTACAGATTTTTGGTAGAGTGAATTAAAAAAAAAATTGATTACAAAAAAATGATGAAACTGACAAAAAAGAGAACATCAAGGACGCAAACACTGCAAATGACCCCATCTGCTTATAAAGATTTTTCTATGTTCGCTTCTCTTACATTAGTGTGGCGTAATTCCCTATGCCTTCTAAAATATCTTCTGATATGATGGCCTCGGTCATAATGTAAGGTGGTAAAAAAGAAAGATTGCCAACTACATTATATTTAATAAGCGAAAGTAAATCCCTGGCCCCTCCCGAAATCAGTTAATTTTATTGATTGTTCTTTCACTTCCTATTCACTCATACGTATTTTATACTTGTATTTATTTATAAAAAAAAACAAGATTTTTGTTCTCTCAAAAACCATTTTCATGGGAGATTTTTTTTTTCCATAAATACGTTTATTTCTTAAGGCAGTTTACATAAGTTTTTCTTCGCCGTAGCATCACTTTTACATAATATTCTTATCCTAATTTAATTCTAACATAGTCACAACGTTTTGAATTTATTAAAACATATTCTCTTATAGCTTAAATATCATCTTAGGTAACTCGTCATTAATTATGAAATCTACTCGGAAATATTATTTGAACCAAACGATTAACTTCTATAAATTATAAAATAAGCTGTTATTTTCAGACATTTTGTTGATAATTTCATAAACTGTTTCGAGTTTGTTTGTATCATTACATAATTTTTATTCTAATTTAGCTATTGGTTGAATTCATGGACGCAGCTGGGATCAGAACTAAGTCTTAAAAGGGGCCTTTATTAAATTGAAACTCCAATTTTCTTTATGAAATGATAAATAAGTTTCATGTATGAAAGGTCACGACAAGCAAGAATGTCTCAAACTGGGATATTGGATAGTTTACCTTGGGTACGCAAAGAATTTATTAGTTGAGATCTGACATCACGATACTCCACGCATGTCCAAACGACATGATCAATATCCCGAGATTTTCATGGGAGATGAAACGACCAAAAAACATAGAAAATGTTCCTTCAGGGCGAACGCGAGTGCATTTCGGAACTGTTCATGAAACCTGGATCCATTATTCAGAGCCGCCGAGAGGGGAGGGAGGAAAGGAAGGAATTCCCCCGGGCTCGGATTTTTTAGGGGGCCCGGAAATTCGAAGATTCAAATTTGTTTTTTCTTTCTTCATAACAAAACAAAATATTAAAAATCGAAACAAATTTGGCTTGCGAGTTTTTTTGGCATTAAAAATGCCTTACTCTTCACTATATGGGGCCGGGTGTCAATTAAAAGTTTCAAAAATAGTCGCGTAACTTTTTTGTGTCATAATTTTGAACGTTAATAACTCGGTCATTTGTTGATGGATTGTTATAATTTAACAACCAATCGATTCGGAAACTTTTAACTTAAACATGTATAGCGACGTCGTTTCAGTATTTCAATGGCATACTATTGAAAAAATGGTTAGAATCGACCTAAGTTTTCAACCACCAATCCCAGTTGTGCAAAATGACGTCAACTTCTTGTTCGGCATAGGAGGCTTTGCGTCATGCATAAAAAACACCGCATCATTCTGCGTAGTATGAAGAGAATTCTATAAATATAGGCTGCACACTATTTCTTTGCCTAGTTGCGGTTTGACTGTGAATGAAACAAGTAGCTCGTTCAGTGAGCTGATGACTGGATTGTATATGCGTTCACTTGCTGGATTGTCGCTTTCGCATTATGCGTTGGTGAAATTTCCTGTTGTCTGCGCAACACCGTGTTCGCTTGAGTATCTTATATATCTCGGTTAATTTTTCATTAGGGCGTATAAGTAAGTGACAGTTTCTTTTTAATCACTCTCTCTTTCGATTATTGTGATGTGATTAAAAAAATTTTCTTTGATTTCATTCCCATACGAACAAAACGTGACAATGTGACTGAACAAGTTGTTGTGCCACCAGGAATTAAACGCTTCAAAAGATTCAAAATTAAATTCTGAAACTTATCTAAAAGCGGCCTCCTCGGTTTAATAGTATAAATGAGTTCTACAGGCTCACATATAAAGTACCATTAGATGCAATATCATATAGTATCAAAGATAAACTCAAGGTAAGTTTACATGAGTATTAACATGTATCGTTTGACTAGGAACCCTCGTAGAATTTGGTTAACCGCCAGTTTCAGTTCAATTATTATTTGACTCCAAACCATAATCGTCTGATGGCTACACGCGTTGTAACTATGACAATGTTCATTCATGTGTTAATAACATCAAGTTACAATATCCAATATCTGTATCTAAAATTGAGCTTTCGAGTAACTTTGAATTAATCATAATTGACTTCTAGTTAAAGGACGTTATTCCAAAACTTAACAATGTAAAATTTGTGGAAAGGGAACAAAATTGAATAGAATCAATTATCCAGAAAGAATCTAATAGTCAATTTTATTATTCGCTAACAATCTAAGCGCTTAAACTAGAGCAAGTTTGTAATTAGTCAATTGAATATATTTTTAGTTTAGTGTATCATCATCATTATCATCTTTACTTTCGTATTTATTATGGGAACCCTAGAAACGTTTCATTTTTAATGTTCTTGTGCTCGGTCGTGTCTTGAATACAACCCTCTAATTTTTTGTTAAAATAATGTATTTAAAAATCTCTTGATTCGATGATATTCCCACACTCACAATGTTTTTTAATTCTTATGTTTTGGGTCGGAAACGTAATGACGCCTGTTTTCTAGCATCCTCATGGTAAACTTTTGGTAGACTAGCCTAGGAAGGTATAGTGGACGTAAATTGCTCGAGTAAATAACTTTTAAAAATTTGCAAACTAGAAGGGTTTGCAGAGATTTTTGCTTAAATCCCTCACAGTACCATCCACTTTGAGCAACCATATATCAGGAACAACTTGATAATTTTACATAAAATTTACACTGTATCAATTTCTAATAAAGAACAATAACAACTTAGAACTTGAATATAAGACATTTAGTTTATTTTGAGCCCCTCCCGAAACGAAATCCTGGGTACGGGCCTGCTTGGAGTTGATATTCTCTCATGTATAGGTCACTTATCTGAGCTGTACTTATTCTCTTATACGTAATTTACGTCTCGGCACAATCACATGCAGCGGATCACATTGTGACGATACGGTTGCACTTCAACAGCAGGAATTTTTTGTGTACAAACAACTCACTGAATCAGTAAATTGTTTGCAATCTACCTCACTCTATCTGAGACAGCACCAGCCGAATCGAGTCCGAATGTACAATACAGTTTGTCATTGTGTTTGCTGGGGTAGACAACATTAGCATATTCTTCTTTCTGCGGATATGGCGCATATAGATCAGTCGAATCGTGTACCTAAAAATGGTGATTTATGATGTACTTTGATCGTAGTATATAATAATCGATGTTCATTTTTTCACCACCAGATACGGATGTTTCAATTTACATGAAAAGTCTTCTGAATGACGCAGGAACAATACCAATCGATGAAGATGTTGACAGCTATGAGATTAGTTTGCCTCCGTGGTACGACGAAGAAAAATTCAAACGGTATGCACATGAACTTGATTAGCAATGTTTTGAATTGGGTAGAAGATATAACAATTTACTGTAAATGTGCACGAATTCTCCTTTCTAGGGGTCAACAGTTTTTCAATCGTAATTTTGCCGCCACTATGGCTGCTGCACTATGTGGATTAGTAAGCGTGTTCGCCATACCGTCCATTCTGGAAGTATTGATCTTCACGAACAGATCTTCAACGCCAGTAACTGCATACAAACGCTACGTGTTGACAATTTTACATACGCTCAACTGGTACAGGGAAGCAATGAAACCTGGTTCCAAGTAAGTTACAACCTGATTGCATATTTGATTTGATACAAAACACTGATCTCCGTTCGTGAAATAGGTTTCTTTTAATATTGTGGTTAGCATTGCCTAGAAATCCGATGCTTAGGCTAGAATCTGTTTTCTTTCAAAAGCGCAAATAAACATTCAAATCGAATTTTGATGGTAAATAGTGAATCACCACACGGAAAAGTCCGCTATCGCAAAACGATTAAACTATTAGTTATTATTCTGAAATTGGTACAACTGATCGATTGTTGTTTATGCTTTACAATTGTGCCACACTCCAAACAATTCATGCAGTTAATGATTGGCGAGAATTGAAAGTGGAAAGTGTTTTAGTTTCAATGATTTGTTTTAGTCTTGTTAAAACGTAGACTCCCCTTGAGCTAGTTTTGAATTTGATTAATTGGCAAAACAATTTCTACGGATAGGAGCTACGGGTTCGCGTTCCGTCTCCACGGTTCGCGGTTTTCATTTTATAGTTGTATTTTCTAATGTGTGTTCCTCGTTAGATACTGATCAAATTTGTCTAAGACTTTCAACCGATTATTGGATTGGAATTCAGAAGGAAATAAACCTACAAGGATCAGCTCCATGAGGTTGATCGAGCTGTAGAACAAGGAAACCAAAACTTCAAATGATCGAAATTTTCTATTGAGCAAACGAAAAAAGAGTCCTCAAGACCTCCTGCACGTCCAAGTGCATTAGATTTATCTCTTTGCTCGACTTCAATTCGACTAGATTGCACCTGGAAAGTATTCTCTGATTTACACGGTAGCGATCATTTACTCATCATCATCTCAATTACCAGTAACAAAGGCATTGCTAATTCAGTTTATATTCCATATGATTTGACAAAAAATGTTGACTGGATTAAATACCAAAGTAATATTCCAAGTGTCTTAACTTCAATGGAAGAGCTCCCCCCACTTGAAGAATATGACTTCCTCGTTTGTTCGATTCTGGAGGCCGCAGAACAAGCCTTACCAAACGATTTCTTGGTCCATCGTCTAACAGAAGGCCTCCAAACCCTTGGTGGGACAAAGAGTTCTCAGATGCTAAACACGCGAAACAAAATGCTGTCAAAACAAAACGTTTTTTAAACGAGGAGAATTAACTCCTCAGAATTTTGAAAAATTCTTGACTTTAGAAACCAAGTACAAGAGCATACTTCGGGCATAAATCAAATAAACATAGATTTCCCATTGTACGGAGACAGTAACAGCGCTTCTAGTGAGAAACGGTTGTACTTTTTTCTATTAGCTACTGTGGTTGTGTTAAATGCACAGGCAACTTTGTACATGCATTTCAGGAGCATTTACGCACCCATTTTACACCAGACGGCGCTTTTCGTGTCACGGGTTGCTCAACTACATTACCCTTACACTAGGGAATCTAGGTTTATTTTATTTATGCTTCGAGCCAAGAAATGTAGCTATTGGAGACATTTTGTCGAAGGTTTGTCAAGAGAAACCTCTATGAGCACTCTTTGAAATACGTCCAGAGAAATGAGGAATCGTAACGTAGGAATTGAGAGTGAGGAATACTCGAACCGATGGATATTTGATTTTGCGAGGAAAGTTTGTCCAGATTCTGTTCCTACGCATAGCATTATTAGGGAGTCTTCTCCAAATAATGGTTCCATTAATAGCCCCTTTTCAATGATGGAATTGTCCATAGCACTCATGTCTTGTAACAATAACGCTCCTGGGTTGGACAGAATTAAGTTCAAATTGGTGAAGAATCTGCCCGACCTTGCAAAAAGACGTTTGTTGGAATTGTTGAACAAGTTTCTTGAGCAAAATATCGTCCCACCTGACTGGAGGCAAGTGAAAGTTATCGCCATTCAAAAGCCGGGGAAACCAGCTTCCAATCACAACTCATACAGACCGTTTGCAATGTTGTCCTGCATCAGAAAATGTTCGAAAAAATTATTCTTCGACGTCTCGACTTCGACAGGAAATCAACCCTTTCCTATATTCCTATCCGTGACACCCTCCTGCATCTGTTTATATAGCAGAGTTAGCAGCAGTTCATTATAGTTTGAGTGTAATCGTCACATTATCTCCAAACCATTATTTTCTCTTCACAGATAGTCTGAGTGCGATTGAAGCCATTCGCTCAAACGCTGCTGGCAAAAATTAACCGTTTTTCTTGGGCAAAATAAAACAGTGCCTGAACGTCATATTGAATAATAATTATCGAATCACAATAGTTTGGGTCCCGGCTCATTGCTCCATTCCAGGCAATGAAAGAGCCGATATTTTAGCCAAACGTGGTGCTATTGAGGGTGAAACTTATGAGCGATCGATTGCTTTCAACGAATTCTATAGCGCGACTCGCCAAAGAACACTTGCCAACTGGCAAGCTTCTTGGGATAGAGATGATCTGGGTCGGTGGATGCACTCAATTATTCCTAAAATATCGACAAAGGCATGGTTCAGGGGACTGGATGTGAGTAGGGACTTCATTCGTGTGATGTCCAGACTCATGTCCAATCACTACACGTTAGATGCACATCTCCTTCGAATTGGACTTTCCGAGACTAATCATTGTGCTTGTGGCGAAGGTTATCGGAATATTGATAATGTCGTTTGGACATGCGTGGAGTATCGTGATGTCAGACCTCAACTAATAAATTCCTTTCGTACTCAAGGTAGACTATCCAATGTCCCAGTTCGCGACATTCCTACTTGTCGTAACCTTCCTTACATGAAACTTTTTTATCATTTCATTAAGTCCATTGTAGTTCCCAACTATATGATATTGAATAAAAGTGATGAACTGATACAAAAAAATCTGAAATAGTTATAAGATCAGGTACAAAATAAATGTATTTTATTTAATGTAATTTATAATAGCACCTCGCTTGATAAAAATAGTGTTTAGATTAACTAATGAATACCAACATACTAATATGATATTCGAAATGTATTAGGTTTAAAGTACTATGTATTGTGGATGCCACGGCGAAAAAAAACTTATGTATATTGCATATGAAATAAACGTATTCACGAAAAAAAAAAACAAAATAAGACACTGCTCGTTGTTAGTCAAAATTATATCAAATTATTCAATCAAATAATTGAAAATACAAGGTTTTATTCATTTAAATCGATGCCTAGAAATATTTACAATCAGTAGATCAAATAAATTTCCTAATTGAAACAAAAATGCCCTGACCCCTTTTCTATATGTGTAATTCCTTGAAGTTCCGATTTGCGTCGATATATAGGAAACAAAGATGTGTTCCAGATTGAAACCAAATTACTCTTTGCATTGAACTTGAAACTATTTTCTCATCAGCACTGATGATGATGATGATGGTCCCGCCTCATACCCCTACAAAGGTGTGAGCTGGACGATTTATCTAAATGATAATAAATATTGCATCACATATTTTAACCAGTTAACTAAATATAAAACGATCTGGTTAATCCAGCAGGTATAGATTCTCCTTCTAAAGTACAACTGAGAACAAGAAAACATTCAAATATTTCCGATTTACTATCCAGGGTCATTCAAGAAAATTTCCAACCCGGGAAGATCCTTGAACAAATCAGGAATCGAACCCGATATCTTTGTCAGTATCAGACAGTAATTCACCTGGCCCTTCCCGCCGGACCAGTTCATCGCTACACACATCAGCTACGATGGAGTAACGAGACTGCGGATGAGCAGAGCCAAGCCCAATTCCATCAACAACTTCCGATCCCTATTGTTTCCGAAATATAATCAATAAATAATTCATCGAATCTTACAAAGTTAAGATTCGATCTCGACACGTAGAATGCTAAAGCTCTCAAAAATAAAAGAGAACATATCCAGTTTCAGTCATATTCAATTTCCAGATTGCCTCTACCTGCTTTGCGCGCGCGAGGCTCATACTTTTGTAGACAACTCAGTTTTTTTTTAACTAAACAAATTATTAAAAAATCCATCATCATCATCATACAGAACATAACAACCTAATGCGTCTTACTTGAAAAAAAAAAAACAAAAATAAAATAAATACAATCTTCGTCATTTTACACAGTTTTCGAAAAAATCAAATTGCACTAATTCATTAAAGATCTAATTACAAAATAGATTTTATGTGTGAAATACACAATTTTTTGAACTCCCTCAATGTTGCAGCCCGCTTGATTCGTCCTGGCATCGAATTGAAAAAAACTAATCCCTTTGTACAATAACGAGTTCTGGGATCTGGCTGACAAAAAGCTTGGTGTTCTCGCATCAGACGCATTTCTAGTATTGTACCTATGCAAGCCACTTCCTCTTTCAATCCGATCACACAAATATCAAGGCAGCATTCCATTTAAGATTTTGAAAATGAACACCATTGTTAAATAATATACTCTCTGTTTCACTGAAAGCCATTGTAATGCGTTCAATAGAATATTAGAGGAAGTATATCTATTACATTTCAAAATCAATCGCATGACCTTATTTTGCAATCGCTGGAGTCTCAATATTTGCGTGTTGTTAGCAAGGAACAGAATCGATGAGCAGAAGTCAATGTGAGGAGAGATTATTGATTTATACAGAAGAATTTTACTACTGGTCGTTAAATCATTTTTCAGACGGCATAATACACCGTACTTTTTGGCAACCTTCTTGATGATGTTGTTAACGTGAGATTTGAATGTTAGCTTTTCATCAATTATGACTCCAAGATACTTCAACTCTCTAACGCGATCAATATACTCTCCATCAATTTCAATGTTGGCTTCACGTCCAGTGCTTAAAGCAGAAATAACCATATATTTAGTTTTCGCGACATTCAGTTTTAACTGCTTGAATTTCAACCACTGAGCCAGAGAATGTAAGTCCTCGTTCAAATGTGCAACCGCTTCATCCAAATCCTTAGCTGTAATGAACAGAACAGTATCGTCAGCAAACAAATTTATTTCACAAAACCGTAAAACTCGCTTCATGTCATTTATGTACATAATGAATAAAATCGGACCTAAAACACTACCCTGTGGCACACCAAGTGAATTACCCTGGAAACTAGACACAACATCGTTGAAAACAGTTCTCTGAGTTCTATCAAATAAATAGCTTTCAAACCATTTATATGCTACTCCTTCGATACCAAAGCGTTGTAGTGTTTGTAACAGTATAGGTCTAGAAATTGTTTCGAAAGCGCGCTTGAGATCCAAGAACACTGCAAAAATAGTCTCTTTAATCTCGATTTTCTCCTTCCATTTTGCTAAAACCAGGTTTAAAGCGGTTTCGCAAGAGTGACTTTTCCGATATCCCGATTGTTCCGGTATTAGCAAACTGTTAGAGTTTAAATAGTTCATCAGCTGATCTTTAACAACAAGTTCCAAAATTTTTTCCAACGTGTGCAACATGTTAATGGGACGGTACTCCTCGGCTTTATCCGTTCCAGTAACCTTGGGGATAGGAACCACCAGCGATTCTTTCCAAACTTTTGGCACATGCCCCGTGTATAACGATTCATTTACCAAGTCCAGCAGATCGTGACCGATAACATGAAAGCAATCTTGTATCACTTTTGAGTTAACATTGTCAATACCAGCCGATTTTCCTAAATTAAAACAAATATCTTTCAACTGTTCAAAAGTGATTGGGTGAAATTCAAGAAATCTACAATAATTACTAATCGGCTTTGTTATTTCAACAGGTTCACCAACCAAATCAATACTTTGATTGATCTGCTGTACACTATTTATGAAATAACTGTTTAATTTTTCTGGTATCACTTGCTCTGAGTGCTCTTCTCTGCCATTAAATGTTAAAGTTTTTGCTGAGCAATGTGTAGGTTTTAGTAATTGTTTAAGAATTTTCCATAACTCCTTGCTGTTTTTCTGATTTTGATCGATCTTCCCCTGAACATATTCACATCTAGTCTTCTTCAGGGACCGTGAATAAATGTTTCCTGCATTGGTATAAGCACGCCAGTGACATTCATTATTAGTTCTACAGAACCTCTTGTACTGTTTATCTCTCTCTCGTTTTAATCGTAAGAGGTCCATTGAGTACCAGCTACTTGAGCTGTTCAAACTAACGTACTTTTCAGTGACTAATTTATTAGTACACTTTTTTAATACGTCCGTAAGAATAGATGCCCTGCGATCCAAATTTCCAGTCAACTGCGTACAATACAAGCTACTTTTTTTTTTATTCAATATTATAGTATAATTTTAAGGCACACTGCTTAAGCTCTAAGATGCCAAGGGTATTTACTAATCTTAATTACGACTAACTTAAAACTAGAAAAGTATCATTATGTAATGTAGCGGTAGCGGATTCTCGAGAAGCTATCGGTAGTGGCCGGTGAATTGAATATCGCATGAGGGTCTTCCATATGCCGTTGGCGAAGATCCATGTTGGCCGCATCCTTCGGTCCGCGTGGGTCCGCGGGAAACACCCCCAGGCTACGAAGGCCCGGCGGGTGGCCCGCATGCTGGTTTTCGACTGGGGCGGCCTTCCGTGGACGATGATGGTGATGTTACGGAAGAGAATGAAAAAAAAAGTAAATATTGTGGAAACGGGGTAAAAAGGGGATGTGGGAACAAAATGTTTGAAAACGATAAAGATCTAATTAGTTGCCATCGGGATGGTGAAGAGATAGGGAAGGGGTAACGAAAAAGTTAGTGACAAAAAAAGATCTTGTTAGTTCCAATGAAGATGGTGGACAGGGACGGGGATCGAGAGAATCGGGCGGATGTTAGTGTCGAACCTGTAGGTGGAGTTTATACTTTCTGAGCGAGGGATAACACATTACACTTGTATATCAATGTGTTTAAGGTACTGGTATATGAGAAGCATATATAAACTATCCCGACTCGCCAACACATCCCGAACCGGAACCTCAGGCGGTCTACCTCGGGCCCTAAGGGATTCCAGTAGCTTCGACCTGGCGTCACGATACTCTACGCACGACCACACGACATGCTCGATGTCCTGATAACCGTCGCCACAGGTGCAGAGACCGCTCTCCGCAAGCCCAACACGCCGGAGATGTGCGTTGAAGGTGTAGTGATTTGACATGAGCCGCGACATAACACGAATGAAATCGCGACTTACGTTCATCCCCCTGAACCAAGGTTTCGTCGATACCCTAGGGATAATGGAATGTAGCCATCGTCCCAGTTCGCCATTGCTCCATGAAGTTTGCCAACTTTCGAGAGTTTTCTGACGAGAGATACTGAAAAATTCATTGAAGCAGATTGGTCTTTCATAAATATCACCTTCTAATGCGCCCACCTTAGCCAATGAGTCTGCCTTTTCATTGCCTGGAATGGAACAATGCGAAGGGACCCAGACTAACGATATTAAATAAGACCGTTCAGATAAAGTTCGCAAGTGTTCCCGTATTTTCCCCAGGAAATATGGGGGATACTTTCCTGGCTTCATTGCCCGGAGAGCTTCTATTGAGCTTAGACTGTCCGTGACAATGAAGTAATGGTCTTTGGGCAAGGTTTCAATGATCTCAAGGGTGTACTGAATAGCAGCTAATTCTGCGACGTAGACTGAAGCCGGATCACTGAGTTTGTACGAAGCGGTGATGTTTTGATTGAAGATGCCGAAGCCTGTGGACCTGTTGATGTTTGAACCGTCAGTGTAAAACACCTTTTCACAGTTGACTGTTCTAAATTTATTATAAAAAATATTTGGGGCCACTTGAGGGCGCACATGATCCGGGATTCCACGAATTTCTTCTCTCATGGATGTGTCGAAAAACACAGTAGAATCAGAAGTATCCAAGAAATGAGCACGATTGGAAACAAACGAAGAAGGATTAATATTCTGAGCCATGTAATCAAAATACAAGGACATAAAACGGGTTTGAGAATTGAGCTCGACAAGCCTTTCGAAATTTTCAATCACCATCGGATTCAGGATGTCGCATCGAATTAGCAATCGATATGAGAGATCCCAGAATCGATTTTTCAACGGTAAGACGCCCGCCAGTACTTCAAGACTCATCGTATGAGTCGACTGCATGCAACCTAAGGCAATACGCAAACAACGATACTGAATTCTTTCCAGCTTGATGAAATGAGTGTTCGCCGCGGATCGGAAGCAAAAGCATCCGTATTCCATCACGGACAATATCGTTGTTTGGTATAACCTGATCAGGTCTCCTGGGTGGGCACCCCACCATGATCCGGTTATTGTACGAAGAAAATTGATTCTCTGTTGGCATTTTTGTTTCAGATACCTAATGTGACATCCCCAGGTGCCTTTGGAGTCGAACCAGACCCCGAGATATTTAAATGTGAAGACCTGAGCTATGGTTTCACCCCCTAGTTGAAGCTGTAATTGTGCTGGTTCTCGCTTCCTTGAAAATACAACCAGCTCAGTTTTCTCCGTAGAGAACTCGATACCCATTTGAAGAGCCCATGTCGACAAGTTGTCGAGGGTATCTTGCAATGGTCCTTGGAGATCGGCAGCTTTGGGTCCTATAATAGACACAACGCTGTCGTCGGCAAGTTGTCTTAGCGTGCAAGATGTGTTGATACATTCATCAATGTTGTTCACGTAAAAGTTGTATAAAAGGGGGCTTAAGCATGAGCCCTGAGGAAGACCCATGTAACTGAATCGTATTGTCGACAAATCACCATGCGCGAAATACATGTATTTCTCGGACAACAGATTATACAAAAAGTTATTCAAAATTGGTGAAAGACCATGCTGATGCAACTTCTCAGATAGGATGTTTATGGAAACTGAATCAAAAGCCCCCTTGATGTCTAGGAAAACTGACGCCATTTGTTCTTTACGAGCAAATGCCATTTGAATTTCGGTTGAGAGCAACGCAAGACAATCGTTCGTTCCTTTACCCCTGCGGAAACCTAATTGTGTATCTGAAAGTAAGCCATTAGTCTCGACCCAATTGTCTAGACGAAACAGAATCATTTTTTCGAACAATTTCCGGATACAGGAAAGCATAGCAATCGGCCGATACGAATTGTGATCGGAGGCAGGTTTCCCTGGTTTTTGAATGGCGATAACTCTTACTTGTCTCCAGTCATGTGGGACAATATTATCCTCAAGAAGCCTATTGAATAAATTCAATAAGCGCCTTTTGGCAGAGTCAGGCAAATTTTTCAACAAGTTGAATTTGATTTTGTCTAACCCCGGAGATTTATTGTTACACGATAAAAGCGCAAGTGAGAACTCGACCATCGAAAAAGGTGTTTCGTTTCTGTTTGATGAAGCGACGCGCATGATTGTCTGTTCCGGAACAGAGTCAGGACATACTTTTTTAGCGAAATCGAATATCCAGCGGTTAGAATATTCCTCGCTTTCGTTTGTGGTGTTTTTGTTGCGCATTCGTCGGGCTGTGTTCCAAAGAGTGCTCATTGATGTTTCTCTCGATAATCCGTCTACGAATCGACGCCAATAACCGCTTTTCTTCGCTTTAATCAAGCTTTTCATTTTAGCGTCTAATGCCGCGTAGTTTCTGAAATTATCAGGTGTTCCGTTTTTCCTAAACTCGACAAATGATGCAGTTCTCTCCGCGTTTAATTCTGAGCACTCTTTGTCCCACCACGGGTTGGGGGGACGGATGTTAGTTTTCGCGCCGGGTACACGTTTCGTCTGAGCTTGAGTCGCGGTGTCGAGAATCAAGCCAGCCAAAAACGTGTACTCTTCCTCCGGAGGAAGTTCTTGTGTTGTTACTAGTTTCTCAGATATCGAGGTCGCATAGCTATTCCAATCAATATTTCTTGTGAGGTCATACGAAACATTGATTGTTTCCGATGGTCTTAATCCGGTGGCGATTGAAATTACGATAGGCAGATGATCGCTACCGTGGGGATCAGGGATTACCTTCCACGTGCAACCCAACCGTAGCGATGTCGAGCAAAGGGATAAGTCTAGCGCACTTGGTCTTGCTGGTGGTGCAGGAATTCGTGTCATTTCTCCCGTATTCAAGATTGTCATATTGAAATTGTCGCAGATATCATGGATCATAGTTGATCTGTTATCGTCGTGAAGACAGCCCCATCCCGTACCGTGTGAGTTAAAGTCTCCTAAAACCAACGTCGGTGCGGGAAGAAGCTCTATGATATCATTGAGCCGCCGATGCCCAACCGAGGCTCTTGGAGGAATGTAGATGGAAGCAATGCAAAGGTCCTTGCCTTTGATTGTAACATGACATGCGACAACTTCAATACCTGGTATCGAGGGGAGGTTAATGCGATAGAAAGAATAGCACTTTTTGATCCCCAAAAGTACTCCTCCATAGGAATCATCTCGATCCAGACGAATAATGTTAAAATCGTGGAAGTTTAAGGGTATTTCAGAAGTTAGCCAAGTTTCGCACAATGCAAATGCGTCACATTTCAGATTATTTACTAGAAATTTGAAAGGATCTATTTTTGGGATGATACTTCTACAATTCCACTGTATAACAGTGATTGTATCCGTGACCTCGGTGAGTGTCTTAGCCATCGAAGGATACGATCGCTGAAAGAAGGGGCCATTTTGCAGTCAACTGCTTCAAGAATGTTTTAACTGTAGGAATAAAAGCCATTATCAGGCTTTTAAGAGGTTCAGAAATATTGAAAGTAGACATGATCCAGTCCACAATATCAGAGAATTTAACAAACCCAGTATTTGGTAAATTTTCTGACTGATCTTTAGGGACTTTCGGGGGTTTTGAAGTCCCAGGAAGTGATGGAAATTCTTGCTCGGAATTTAATTTTCCAAGGCCTGGAGCTTTTTTCTCTGGTTTTTTGCCATCACTACCAGTTGTTGTAATTTTTCGGAACCCATCAGAGGACATCTTCGAACCCTTACTAGGGAGCTTTTGAGAAGATTTATTTCTTCTCTTTCTAATTGATGAGCTATGAGGGACAGCCGAAGATGTACCTTCGAGGGGGTCATCATATTCGCTCTCGTCAGTTGACAAGTAAGCGTAAGGATTTTCGGTAGGTGGCGTAGCACATTTCAACATTTCTGCAAAAGAGCGTTTGGAATGTTGCTTAAGTGAACGCTTCATTTTATCCTTACGCAATTTGTACACGGGACAATCAGAGAGGTCATGCGGCCTCTCCTTACAGTAGAGACACTTTTCATTGTCTCCACTGCAGGAGTTATCCGCATGACTCCCTCCACACTTTATACACCGGGATTTATTGCAACAATGGGATGCTGTATGTCCCAATTGTTTGCAATTGGTGCAGTTCATGACCCGCGGCACAAAAAGACGAACAGGTAAACGGACTCGGTCCAGGAGGACGTAATTAGGCAAAGCCGAGCCAGCGAAAGTCACCCGATACGAGTCTGATGGGATATAGGACTTAGTCCCATCCTCAGCGGTCGATACTGAACGCAATTGCTTGCAGTCCAGTATCTTAACGTTCTTGAGTAGGGGGTTTTTAAAACCGCCTGCCCCATGCTTAAGAACGTCCTCGCAAGTCAGACTCGGATCGGTGATCACGCCGTCTATCTCGACTTCGCGAGCTGGTACGTATACGCGATACTCCCGCGTGAAATTCTCACTTCGAACGATCTCATTAGCCTGTTTTGCACTGGCTAACAAGACCCTAAGCTTGTCCGGGCGTACTTTCTCAATTTTTTGTACAGTATTGTATCGCGAGGACAGGTCATTAGAAAGTTTTAGAAGGTTCAATTTTTTACCATTCGCTTTGGTCCGGATGTAAACCGCATACGGTCCGGCCGAGAGTGCAAGCCCATCGGGATAGCTTCTAATGCGAGATTTATTGCCATCAGAAGCATCCATTTGATCATCTAGGGGAAGGTCAGGCAATTCTGTGCCTTTTGTCATGGCACGGAAATGTGTCCGTGCGGGTAAATATTAGGGGGCAATAAAAATCTAATGGTACTGAACAACAGGGAAAAAGAAAAAAAAATACTTAGCTTTAGCTCTCGAAGGGTGATCGGCCGACAAGGCCCGGTCCTAGGCGACCGGTGAATACTCCAGTTCAATAAAGTGCAAAAAACCTCTCTGAGGAAAAAGCACTTTGTTTTTAGTCTCTCACTACACTGTCCAATGAAACCAATCTTTTTATCACTATATATATTTATCACTGTTTCTAATGTACAACGATATATACGCAGCGCCCAGCGCTGGCGCTGGCTAACGGTACCACACGCAGTGTTGCTTTACACAAGCTCACAGTCGGCCTTGAGAACGGATTAATTAGAACTATCACTCGACCGCACTGATGCACACAATAGAATACGGGATGACCTTGATAACGGAATAAAACAATTCACCACGCGATTGGAGAAAGCAGAATTTACGTCCGATCGATCCGATAGTCACGGCACGAATGAATACAAGCTACTTGACACAAGTCGAGACATGGCTTGCTTTGAATATTTTTTCCAACATTTAATTTTCACTGTGTTTTTGCAATCTCTAGGGGTACTCGCTATGGAAATTGCAATTGTCTCATGATCTGAAATCTTGCAATCGGTCTCCACACACGAATAAACTCCGTCAAAATTGGAATATACGTGATCTATCAAAGTTCTGATATGTCTCGAAATTCTTGTAAATTCATTCACAGTTTGTTTGAAACTGAAGAATTCTGCTAACTGTTTCAAGTGATTCGAACTCTGATCACTGAGCCAATCAACGTTGAAATCTCCCGCAATAATATTAAGTTTACTAAAATCTACAAAATTTTCCCACCAGTTTTCTAGAATTTCCAGAAACTGGCGATCGCTTGAACTAGGGGAATGATATACAACTCCATAGTTTCCCATCTGCATGCCTCTCTCAACTGATATACCCAAGAACCAATTATTTCCAACTACTTCGTTTGATAGAATGCTGAGCTTAATCGATTCTCTGGCGTAAATGGCCACTCCACCCGTGTGTCTGGAATGTGACAAGCAAAACGCAATAGTGTAACCCGGAATACTGAACTGATCGAAAGCATCAGAATCAACTATATGTGTTTCTGAGAGCAAAACTAACAAAGGACAGTTATTCTCCACAAGATGCCGCAATGCGACAAAATTAGTAGATAAACCGGCAATATTTAAGTACAATATTTCCGATAATCTCTCCTTCGTTAGTTGCTATTCACTTATGTTGTTCTTTCTCGATTCAAGCAGTTTCAAATATACCGGACACTGCCCACATTATCAGATCCGAATGGATTCCGAATCAATTCCGAATCGGCGAGAAATTTTCATTCGGAATTTCATGTGGAAATCATAATGGATTCCGAATCAATTCCAACTCCAGTGCAACAACCGATTCCGAATGAACCGGTTCGCCTACAACCGGTTGATTCGGAATTGAGTGAGAAGATTCGGACTGAATTGTCAATTCGTTTTCTTCTTCTTCTTTCCTGATTTTGCACGTTTTCGTGCTGATTTTCAGTTTATTTTTAAACGAAAACATTATATAACTGAATATACAAATTTAAATCTTCATGTTTTTCGGATATACAGAACTAGTAAATAACCAGTTCTTCTTAGAATCCCAACATAAACTAATGAAATTCGCTGGAAATTAACAAAACGGCCTACCTTAGTCAGCATCATCCATTCCTCTAGCTGGAGTGTAGTGAAATGGCTTAAGTCGCTTAAATTTCACACTAACACATTCATAAAACGAGCGAATATTCAATGACATTTATAATGTCACTGTCAATCAGGTTGGTCGAGCAGCCAACTCAGGCGAAAATTCTAGCACTGAACCGATCGAGCACTAAAAAATCATGCAGTCGAGTAAGAATTCATTGCTCATTCCGTCATTTCGATAATGTGGGTGCTTGCTAAATGCTGGATGGTTGATGTCCAAATTCATTTTACGTACAGTGTTCATTTTCAGACAATTAACGCATTTAAAATCAGTTGAAGTACACTCAGATGTTCTATGTGCAGCATTGCATTTGGAACAATTTTCTTTATTCGAACATTCGGTGCTCTTGTGACCAAACATACGTGAGTATACGAGCACTCGACCAATTTTTGGATTTGAGAAAAATGCAGTCAGTTGCATATGGAAGAAACTAAATTAATCGGTTGTTTGAGATCCATCAAATCAATCTCAAAGAACTTATTATAATATTTTCTACCATCGAAATGAGAAAACCTACTTCTTGTTTATTTCTAAAATTTTTTAGTTTTTTTTATTATTTGTCCATCGGATATTAAATATAAATGGACAATCAAAGTGGGGAAAACTCGATTTTAGTTGAACATAGACCTGTGCGCCGATCAAAATTGTCAACATCGGCGGCTAAAGCGTCTTTTTGACCAGCGGCGGCGACAAATCGGCTTGACGCCATTTCCGGAAAATATCGACGGCGGAGGCGGCGCGATTCGGCTTAATCAATTATAAACATATTATTAATTTTAGTAATGACACAGGACATTTTCTCTATTTAATTAATTTCTCGACCTACATACAACGATCCTAATGTTTATGTGATCCATTAAAGCCAAAGCCATTAGTGAATAGATATGGTGAATGGTTTCCAATGCAGTGAATAAGAGAAGAAATTGAGATGAATATGAGTGCAATTATTTGAAGATGGTTGACTATTGTTTAAATAAATATATCTTTCATATACAAAAGGTTTTTTTTTATCATGAGCAAGAAATATAAAGTTTTATTCGGAACTATTTTTTAAATCGCTCGCGGTTTTTAGATAAAACTGCTGAGGCTCCTGTTTAAATTGAAGGCTAATAAGTGAAAAGAAAACAAATATATCTTTTTCGTATACTCACGTATGTAATTGACATAAAATCGATTTTGCGCTCAAATTCGTTCAGATATCGAAAATAATGTCAAATTAACACTCGATATCACTGAAAATATTATAAAATTCATTTCATACAAATCTGATTAGCAAACAGTTTTATCAAAAACCTGAGTTACAGTTATTAGAAATGTATTTCTCACCTAATAAGTAAGTTATCTGGAATTTTCGTAGACAGGCATAATTATACTTTGTGTAATGTGTATTTTACTCATACCGTTTGGTATAATGAAAAATCTCGGTTGATATTGCATTAGGGCGTATAAGCAAGTGACAGTTTCTCTGTGTTTACTTTCTCTTATATTAATTATCAAGCGGTTTCCACGTTTATCACTCCACTCTTTGCATGAAATGATACCCGAAACTTTCGACTTTCAAACAGAGTAGTGAAATCAATGATAATCTTTTTAATCACATCACAATAATCGAAAGAGAGAGTGATTAAAGAGAAACTGTCACTTGCTTATACGCCCTAATGAAATATCAACCGAGAAATAAGAAAATTTTCCAATATTCTGCCAAACATAAGTTTATTTTAATACAAACTTTCTATAACATAACGACATTTAAGGCTGTGAACCATTTCGTGGTTAATTTTAGCTTTTGGTTGAAATTGGACACTCGAGTGGTTATTATGAAAGCATGGTTATTTTTGATAGATCGATGATTATTTTTGGACATAGAAAAAAATCTCGCAAATAAAATTCTAATATCAATCCTTTAGTTAAAATTATTTACAGTGCAAAATAAACCCAAATAACTTTCCATCCGTCAAACTTTGAAATGGGCTGCAGTTTTAGTTAAATTTAACTACTCGACACAAAATAACCATTCAAGTGTCAGATTTTAACCAAAAGTTAAAATTAACCGCGAAATGGTTCACAGCTTAAATATATTTTTTAAAGGCGAACCAGATTATGGGCAAAATTACGCCCCAAAATGAAATGTAGAGGCGCTGCTTGTTTAAAGATGATCCTTTCAGTAAGAGCTGTGAAATCGGCAGGAAAATTTTCATTTACTTCACATTTTTAACTATTTCTTATGAAAACGGGTAAATTCATTTGAAAAAATCATAACAGAAGTAGAAGAAAATGTTTTTACTCTGAGTTGGAAACGTTTAGTTTTTTGGCGAAACAACTGGATGATTCACAAAACTCGTAAAGATTCTCATCAGCGTTGAAAATTCGAATGGAAACAGTTCTTTGTTTATTAAATCTAAAACGAGTTTTAAGGTTGTGGAATATCTCATGGATTATTTTAATCTGTAGTTGAAATTTGACAGTCGAGCAGTTATTTTGTCGCTGTCAAAAAATTTCTTCTGTGTAATCTCTTTTTATACTTTGTCAAACGAAGTAAGTTTTTCTTAAAGTTCTTCTTACGTTCTCTGTATTGCAATTATTATACCATCCAAATAAGTTTCCATCCGTTAAACTTCAAAATGAGCAGCAGCTTTGGTTAAATTTAGCTACTTGATAAAAAATAACTGCTCGACTGTCGAATTTTAACTAAAAGTTAAAAGAATTTGCGAGATGGTTTACGGCCTCAGACATCGCTGGTGAAGTATTTCTTAATGCAGTAGCAGGGTTGTATTCCGCAGTGTTCTATTTGGTATCCGAAAATTTACTTTAAAACACAATCCAGAACTCTTCACTGATCAATTTCTTTATTAATAACGCTTGTTGGCTTTTTCTGTGCCGATGAAGCGTGTCATTTTCTATTAGTTGGTATATGACATATTGAAATTTCGTGGTTTACACGGTGTTTAATGAGTCACGCTTTCAAAATATTTTTTTCTCGTTTCATTTTGAAAGTTGAAAGTAATGTTTATAAGGAACGTTTACAATATTTCCCCTGAAATGACCCCTTCGTCAAAAATTTTAAGAATTACCGTCTTAAACTGATTCACGACCTAGTATTCGTTCAGCTTCAACATCATACATGACCAAACAAAACAAAAACGATAGGATTCAAATCCGGGGAGCTGAGAAATTACAAAATTTTGCCCAGATAATCGGTTGGATTGTCCCGATTTCGGGGTTGGATCAGATTTTCCTTATGGACTGGTCCTGCTAGAACGGGAAGTGTTTTTTTTCCTTGGAGGATTCGAAGACTGGGGGCAATAATCTTTTCTAAGACCTCAGATTTGTAGTACGCTGCATTGATTTTGACGTTTCAATCAACATTGAAGAGAGCTTACCACATTTGTTTACAGCCCCCAAACCATCACCGACGCTGCACTTTGGAATCGAAGTACATACCCGATAATTCAAAATATTATGCGGCTGCTGGCAAAAATGAACCGGATCTTGCACGGTATTCGATCGAGGTCGTCTTCTGATGTCGCCTGATGGATGTGTAGACGAAATTCCGCTTGATTTCAGGAGCTGAAATATACCACCTAGTTGCTCACAGCTAAAAAATCGCCTAAAATCCAGTGTCCCAATAACATTTAAATAGAGATGGCATGTAGGAAACCCTGTCGAGTTTTCTACACGTTTTCTACGAAGAATACCTGCGGTATAATACCTTAACGGAAATAATATAGATGGATTTGTAGAATAATTAATTAAACTAATGATTTTGAGTACATACATAAGGTATCAATGCAAACTTCAGTCAATCTTAATGTTCACAATTATTAAAGTTATTGTTCAAGTAAACAAGAGGGCCCATCGTCTTGCAACAGCCCTTTCCGAGACTCGCAGGAACTCGAGAGATTCTCAGATACTCGTACGTAACACATTGCTGTATCCATCGTTGCTCTGACTAATCCATTAAAACTTTCTCATTTATGATGCTGTAGTTGAAGAAACAGCGAAACCTGCTAGAATGGTTTCCAAATTCGTAAAGTCCATTCCCATTGAACGGTGGGTGGATAAACGCTCGATTCTCGTTTTTTTTCTGATATTTTGTATGAATTTGATCAATGCATGGCTTTCATTTCATTTAAGAAAATAAGCTTTTAAGATTCTTGTAAATATTCTACGAACATTAGACAGGTAACGAAGGAGATTTCCACTATTCGAGAAGGCTTGTCATTTGCATATATCCAACATATATTCTACTGATAGAAGTGCCTGATCTTATCTATTTAAATCTTATTTATTTCAGCTGTTGGAAATCTTTAGAATACGTTCGACGGATCCACGCGGTAAGTAGTAAGCAAGCTAATACCAAACATCCAAAGATGCTTATATCACAGAAAGACATGGCAATTACCCAGTTTGGTTTCATAGGGTAAGTCATGGAATTGTACACTAATGACCCGTCAGTAACATTCTAGCTTGTTCCAGTTATGTCATGATAGGTCCACGAAAACTAGGCATTCAGTATGACGAAAAAGAATTGGAAGGTTTTGTTCACCTTTGGAGAACTATTGGTCATATGCTTGGGATTCAGGAACGGTGAGTGAGGCTGGGTAACATAATTGGAGTCCAGTTAAACACCGAATACTATTTCAGATTCAATCTATGTACTGATAGCGCTTCGAAAACATTACGCCGGATGGAGGCGTTAAACGAACAGATCGTACGTCCGGCACTGCAGGTTTCCAGTGCTGACTTCGAACAAATGACTAGAGCGTTAGTAGATGGGTTGTGGTGCTACAACTTTCTTATGGAATACAACACGTTCGTGTTTCTTACCAGAAGGCTTTCGAATGTTCCTGGTCACTATTACTGGGATGACGAGCAACGCGACACTCCTAAGGCGTTGTATGAAGAGTTTAGTTGGTATAGTCGGGCAATGTTGAACTTCACGCTGGTTTTACACGAGATTTTTTTGAATTACACCGTACTTCGATGGTTTTTTAACTGGTACGGAAAAATTAACATAATCGTGAATTGGTATTTTCCATGGTTGGCTATGTTGAGCTACGGTATTAAAAATGCCTACGTTAGATTGGTGTACTAGATAATGTCTGTAAGAAGAAAATATATATATCAGTGAACGAAAGAATAAATAAAATATCCATGACTTTTATAAACTGTAATATTCTGTTTCTATTGTTCATCATATTTAAAAATGGTCTGTCATTTAAGTGATTGTGGGGATGGACTTCTATTTATCCAAACTGTTGAACGAAAGGCACTGTTACTTCCTCGAAACATGCGACATCGATTGATGCTTTTTCGGACAGAAGGAAGATTCATAAGCCTATTCCTTCTCGAGTGTATTTGGTTCAAACAGCATGTATTATTATCTATCACAGGTAGCCCATGAGAGTTTTGTGATTAGGTAGGTATCATCTCTGTCTATCGAAATATTGTCTATGACTGCGCTTCTCCACATCAGGACAAATAGCAAATATTCGTCCGGTTTATATACCGAAGCATTCTGTTACAAGTTCCAAGACTACCATGCTTTGATCTCATGTTTTAAAATCATACTGAAATTTTTATTCTGCAAAATAACGATTATTTCAGAAAGTATGATAGGCACGTCCATACTTTCTGGGCAGTCTTATGAATCAATTTTGAACGATTATCGAGAGAGAAAATAACAGATGTCATTCTGTGTTTATTCAGATCAAATATATGTTACAGCCGTAAAAATAACTTCAAGGGACAGCCCTACGGGTTTGTTCGGACTGTTAAAGAAGGACTCCATAGCCACTCTCAAAATCATTGTTGATTTTTGTTGCGAATATAAAGGCACCAGTTTGGCCGAGTTTCAAAAACGTAAGTTCAAATGAAAGGTACTGTTCCACATGGAATTCCTGAATTTCATCCGGATCCGACTTGCGGTTTCGGAAGTATAGGGTAAAGTTTGTTAAAAATTTCATACTATCACTTAAAGGGTGAAACAAAAAAACATTAACAATTTTTCAGTAGAGTAAGGGCTCCCTATTTCATCTCATTTGTTAGGACGTTATTTTAAAAACCTGATTTAGCCACTAAAATCACAATGATTTTTCCATATTTCTGCTTAATTCGCCTCCACATTGAGAATTGATTCACAAATAATATTGGAAAAATCAGCTAAAAACACTTCTGATATGTTTACCACTCTGCTCCTAATTTCATCTCAATTAGCAATGGCGACAACAATCAAAACAAACCATTGCACCATTACACACTCAGGTTCAAAATGTCAGAATTCTTCTTAAAAGGGGTCTAATGCCAACTATGAGGCAACACACGATATTTTTAGAAAGAGTTTTGAATCATTTCGACGCTTAATTAAATTTTAATTGATCAACAGTTATTAATTGATTACTCGATTGGTTATTCGATTATTAGTATTTGGTTCTCGAGTTATACGATTAATTAAATTATCGAAAATAAATTTAGAGCCAATCGATGAAATTTCAGTCGATTATTTGTGTTATTATTCGATGACTCGATTAATAAATCGTCAATCCTAATACGCTAACTGAATGAAGGGCTCTCTTTAAATGCTATGTTATTCCACGTTTGCTGACAATAGAAGGGGGCAAAGGACAGCTAAAAAAATTGCCCTGTCGTAGAACAGCACATGTTTTGAATTACAACACTCACACTAGCTTTTCAATTGGAAATCCAGGATCTGGATTCTTGTCATTGGTTTCACAAACATTTCCGTTGATTTTTTTAATAATCAGGTAGCTGAAAAAAGTTGTTTTCAATTGTCCCGGAATTAAAACAGCAAAATAGATAACAACAATCTTTTTGATTGAGTCAGTAAAGTGTCTAGACTTATATTTTGTTATTTCACAATTAAATTTCAGTGTTTTTGATAGATTAAATGAAGAGTAACGTAATAATGATGATTAGAACAATTAGAAACTAGCGCAATTATTGTTCGATTGCTGTTGAGATGAATTGGAATTATTTTGTTTTGTTTTTGAAAGTGATACGTTTTGAACACACCAGCAATTGACGCACCGAATGCTTAAAACCAATTAATTATCTGAAAAAATAGTTGATTTTCTGAATCTAGCTGGTTATTATTCGAGGTAATTTAAAAATCTGATGCAGCTAATCTGAATCAGTATCTTGTCATTCTTAAATATAATTAAAGCCCTGCCTCTAGTGTATATTTTTTCCAAAAAATAATCTATTCTGTGAGTTTATCAATCATTTTACGTCTCCAATATATGTTTCCACTCAGTCATTGCAGAACTGAATATAACTACGGTGTCTTCACTCCGAAAATTAATAAATCCTTGAAAATAATTGCGGTATGATTTTACGTAACAATCTGCCTTTGGTAGTGAAAGGGCAGACTATCAAACAGACTTCATAGGGTCTGTAGATGACGATAGCAGACAGCGACTGGCACAGTGGAGAAGGCAGCAAGGGATTATAAATATACCGTCCTACCCAGTGCTTGAGCGAAAAATAGGTTAAGATCGTGAAGACTAGTGTGTTGTTGTTTGATGAACAGAGAAAATGTTCTGATATGAAATACCGGTCGTGAGGCGGCCAACCAACTCGGTTCTGTTGTAGTTGTTGTCTACTACAGCTCAGGGTGGCGAAAATGGTGAAAGGCGTTGGCATGGATTTCATAAGAACACAGAATCGAGTGCTGCCTCTGAGCATATCTTTTTTCCAAAAAAATCATATTTTCTGTGAGTTTCTTCTCATTCATTTGGCTTCTCCAATATATGTTTCCACTCAGTCATTGCAAAACTGATAATCAAATTGGTGGTGAAGTTACTGTTCGTTTAATTTAAATCAACCAAACTGTGCAAACTTTGTTCAATTTTTTAGTAATGATATTGATTTGAACTAATATTTTTGCTGATTTGGTCTAGGTGCAATGAATTATATTCATATAACGAAATTTTCTGAAAAAAAAAGTTATTTTTAAGTTCGGTTGTTAAATGAACGGCTGAAAGCAAAAATCGGATAAGTGCAAGTGCCAAGTGTGGAAAACCCGTTTAAGTATTTTTGAATGCAAAAACCGGATAAAAACATTGAGAGCAAAAACCGGACATGGATTTTGCAATGCAAGAAACTTTTAAAGACATCTTATTTGCAAAAACCGGACAGAAAAACTTTGAATGCAAAAACAACCGAACATAAAAATAACTTTTTTTTCAGAAAATTTCGTTATATGAATAATAATTCATTGCACCTAGACCAAATCAGCAAAAATATTAGTTCAAATCAATATCATTACTAAAAAATTGAACAAAGTTTGCACAGTTTGGTTGATTTAAATTAAACGAACAGTAACTTCACCACCAATTTGATTATCAGTTTTGCAATGACTGAGTGGAAACATATATTGGAGAAGCCAAATGAATGAGAAGAAACTCACAGGAAATATGATTTTTTGGAAAAAAGAGATGCTCAGAGGCAGCACTCGATTCTGTGTTCTTATTAAATCCATGCCTACGCGTTTCACCATTTTCGCCACCCTGAGCTGTGGTAGACAACAACTACAACAGAACCGAGTTGGTTGGCCGCCTCACGACCGGTATTTCATATCAGAACATTTTCTCTGTTCATCAAACAACAACACACTAGTCTTCACGATCTTAACCTATTTTTCGCTCAAGCACTGGGTAGGACGGTATATTTATAATCCCTTATCGTCATCTACAGACCCTATGAAGTCTGTTTGATAGTCTGCCCTTTCACTACCAAAGGCAGATTGTTACGTAAAATCATACCGCAATTATTTTCAAGGATTTATTAATTTTCGGAGTGAAGACACCGTAGTTATATTCAGTTGTTCAAATGTTACTAAAATGAACGCATAGCTTCTGAACTTCTTTGCGTCATCAACAATTTTAATTAATTGAACAAAAGCGAAAGCAATTGTATTGTTTCAAATCAATTCAATGAAAAATTCGATTGCAGATTACTTGTCCAGGACCCAGTGTATTTCAAGCGTGAGCTAATTTCAGTAAATAGTTATTTATTCCAACTAACGCTGAGTTTGAGTTCAGTGTTGATTATTGATTAGATTGAAATGTGTCTTTGTAAAAGTAACTAAATTTTGGTTTCACGCAGCGTTTTTTTGTTGTTGAAATAGTGACAAAAGAAAATCTGATTTGAAATGTCAAATACTGTTGCTTGAAGCTACAAAATAAAATATTTGATTTTGCTCAGTGCATTAGTTTGTTTCAAGATATATTTTGTTTAAAATAACAAATATTTTACTTGCGTGTTCCTGTCAACTTCTTCACAAACAATTTCATCGTAAATTTAACTTTCAAAATAAGTTTAAAATGAACTAGCTTTAGATAACGGTAATATTATTAGTTCTTTGAATTTATAAACTTGATGAAATGGATGGTAAGATTCAAACCGAAAATAATTAGTACTTCAACATACGCTATTGTTTGTGAAAATCATACATTTTTGTTTGGCATTACTTTTAAAAATAGATTTCTTTCAAACTAATTTTCAAGATCTTTTTTTAAACTAATTTTATTTCGATTTTTATCCATTTTCAAATTGTTAATTGCTTTCAATAGCAATTCAAATTTTTCACATGCCACAATCAATGATTCGATGCTTTTCTGTAAAAAACGTGTTATGTAATGTAATGCAAGTTCAGTAATATTTTGAATTATACATACATACACTTGAACTGTTAAAAGACCCCAAAGAAACGAAAGAAACACTTGAATTTTGCTTCTAAAGCACAAACAGAAACAAAACTGATACGGTTCAGTTGTCATTACACAAATAAGATCATAGATAAAATGAATCAATTTTTTCTTGATATAAATGTAAAACACGATTGCATCAACAAATACGTTTCCAATAACTTCAACTCAACATTTGTTGACATGTAATAAATGGTTGATTTATTTCAACGATAAAATCTGCCGAAACAAACCAGTTTTTCATTAACCAGGATGAGAATTTGTCTTCAAATCATTTTTAATGAATGAAATTACGGTGCACTTGCAAGAGCGTTCTTTTAAAACTGCGAGGCGGATAAATATTGACATATTTTACCTACCCAGTAAAAATGGAATGTTGCTCACTATACATAAAAATACTACGCGATTCTAACAGTGTGTACTTGTGGCTCGCAGTAATTGGTCGGCAGCAGGGCCGGTGAAAGAGGTGGGTACAGTGGGTAGCACTACCCACCCGAAAATTCCAAAGGTGGATAATTACCCAACTGAAATTTCGAACAAAAAACAATGGAAATATTAGCCTTATTCATAATAATAAGAATATTTTTATTGTAATTCGGAATAATAAATAAAATCAAAATTTTAGAATGCTAGTTCTCAAGGTAGAGCAAGGATGTGAAGATATACCACAGAAATGTGAGACGTGACAAGGGTCATTTGAGCAGGCAGATATCTTTTAGTAACTTAACTTTTCCCTACCAGCAAATGAGCCGAGCTTAAGCAGCTCATCAATGCGAATCACTCGTGTCTCTGAGATACCGGAAAATACCGATAAAGGTCTTCTACTCTTTACATTCAGAACCGGCAAAAAAAGAATGCAGTAACAAGTAGAAAGTAGCAACTTTTGGTAGTTTTGCCGGAATAGTAAATATTAGAAGACCTTTATCGGAATTTTCCGGCAGATGTTTAAAGTCGATTCCTCTCGTAAAAAATGAAAGTTAAGTTACTAAAAGATTTCTGCATGATGAAATGAGCAATGTCACATCTCACCTTCTATATCTTCACATGAAGAAAATCATTCAAAATCTTTTGACGTAGGACTACGGTTTTTTTATTCAATAATATAATATAATTTCAAGGCACACTGCTTGAGCTCTAAGATGCCAAGGGTATTTTCTAATCTTAATTAACGACTAGCTTAAAACTAGAATAGTATCATTCGGTAATGTCGTATCGGGGTTGCGGATTTTCGAATATTCAACTATAGCATAAGCATGAGAGTCTTCCAGAGTGCCAAAATAATATGCTATACTTCATCAGGCTACGAAGACTCGGCGGGTGGCCCGCAGCCTGGTCATCGACTGGAGCGGTTCTCCGTTGTCGGTGATGGTGATGTTACTGAAGAGAATGAAAGAGAAGTAAATATTCGGGAATCGGGCGGATGACTACGTTTTTGCTTTCTATACCGGTGTGCAAATTCAAAATACTGAGAACAGTACAAACAGTGCTCAGGTTTTGAACATCTATATCTCAATCATTTTTAAATAATTTTCCATATCATTATATAAACTGCATTAAAAATATTTCTACACTTCGATTGGAGTAGATGAATCTATATCTATAAAATCATATTTCAGATAATTGGTGATCGAAGCTTCAGTTAGTAACGAAAATCTTGGTCATGGTTTCTTCTAACAAATACATACAAGTTCACGGTTTCCATTAAATTTCTGCGTTTCAATGAGTGTGTTCTCATACAAATCAAGATTCTGTATCGAATAAACTTGAACTCTGTGTGGTTCAGAAAAGAAGTGAAAGTTGCTAACACGTCGATCAAACAGTCCAGGAACTAACCAGAAAAACATAATTTCGTGTGCAGGCATATTTTTTATTCATCAACATTATCATCTTCAAATGACATACAATCGTTCTAGCACTTTTCATAATTTTTCAATACCATCCTTATAGAATGATTTGTCACTGGTCTAACCATCGGCTTCCTTTGCGGCGATGACTGTCTTATTCGAGCCAAAAAATTTTCGCTGGTGTGTCTTTTTCTGATCCGCAAAGGACAAGCAATCGCTGGGGCTAGGTAATTGTGAACAAGGTGGATGAGGAAACAGATCGCAGCCCAATTCGTTTAATTTTTTCATTGTTTTCGTTGACTTATGGCACGATGCATTGTCTTGGTTAACGGTGAATCACTTGTGATGGTACTTTCCTGTTCAAGATAGTCGATGTTAATTATACCTGGAACATCTAAAAAACTTATGCCATGATTGTTTCAGCTACCTGTTACGTTTTCAGATGGCTTTCCCAGTCTGAATGCTGGTTTGACTCCGGATAAAAATAGTGGATCCATGTTTCGTCCACTGTTCCATACCAACGCACTTAATTTTATTGCGGCAGACTTTTGTCGATTATGAGCGGCCATGTTCGAGATCCGTTTGGTGACGATTTTTTTATGCTCAAATTTTCGTACAAGATCGTAAAAGAACTTCCAGTTCATGCGCTTACGATTTCAGCATATCTAATCTCAAGAATTTTGATTTTGCGTTCTTACATCACGATTATCAAAACTTGCTTAATTTTTTCCGGTTGACTGCTTCATTTGGCCACGTTCAAAATCTGAATACTACAAACCTTCATTTTTAATGGGTTCTAATGGGGAAAACACTTCTCAAGCTATAGCTGGGCTTGCGCGTTTTTCCCTTTAAAAAGTAATGTTTTAGCAACACACGGAATTCGTTATTTACATTTTTCATAAATGAATTAGTAACGTCACTTATATGTTGATGATGTTAAATGTTCTTTGAAGGTTGGTACTTTGAGTTGAAAACAAATAGGTTAAACCTTAGGTGCGAAATTTTGTTTTAAAACTTAGTACCGAAAACTCTTCAAACTTCTAATTTACGCGTTTTATGAAAAGTTTTATAGAATCAATATTTTATTGAAAAAAACGACTGCACTTTTTAGGGATAAGTATCATTTCCATTAGAATAGAGAAATACTTCGAAATTGTGGGTCTTTCTTCGCAGTAAAAAAAATTACCCATCTGGGTTTAACATGTTTCACCGGCCCTGGTCGGCAGTGTTTCCTAACGACTTCAACTTTGAGTTTTTTGTGGTTATGCATAATACTGAAAGTGTTATAAAAATTGCTGATCATATGTGCGGTGGCATGGAGCCAAAACTGTATTGTTACGCTTAATAAAACAAGAGATATTCATGATCAAAAACTTATCCCTCACTCTCCGTAGTAAAGTGAGTCTCATAGTATAAAGCTCTCGGTAGGATTCAAACCTGCGCTTGCTAGTAGGGTGAGTTCCTACTCTACGATTAAGGATCGTTGGAGATTCACAAATTACAACAAAAGTTTGATTGACTACCCTCCAGTCAGTCCGATGACAGTTTAACATTATTCCGTCATAATAAAGCCAGTGCATAGTTCAGTATGATAGCAAAAATATTATTTTACCTCGATTGTCATCTACAATCGTGTCACAAAAGCATTTTGATACATCGTAAATGGAGTTGTAATTAACATAATGCGAAGGTTTTGACGAGTGATACCATCACAAGGCACAAACATAGTCGTGATATTTATGTAATTTTATTACATTTATTGGTTTATTTCTATAACGTCTTCCGCATTTCAATTCCACAAAAGCTAGCACGCAAATTTCCTCTTATTTAGATTTTTCTCTTTATTCTTAGCTTCGTTTTTAACTTTAGTAATTTTGGTGAACTGTATCCCTGCATGTTCGCAAAACCATGTGTTTAGCAATGGCGTACTCGAAATTTAGCACGCCAAAAATATACTCGTCATACATCATCAAACACTGCCAGTTTCTATTCTATGTCCGGTAATAGGTCTCGATTCGGGAATGATACAAAATACCTTTCGCGCTTGTTTCACAATTTTCTATGGGATTACACCGATAAGTAGTAAAATATACCAGTGAACATCTATTTATTTCACTATATAATACCGTAAACCGGCTTATATTTCTCATCTGAATGTGTTGTAAACTTTGATCAAACATTGACACTGACTGGAATCACAAAAGGCTTACCTAGTAATGCAAGCTCGTTGGGCCTGTTGAACTTTACGTGCCACACGATTAAGGTACGATCTCTCGCAGTAGATTGTTCCGTAAGGTGGTTTTATTTTTGATCTTGAAATTTATATATGAATGGAAATAACTCTTTCCCCCTACAAACAATAATCAGTTATGTACGTGTACGACTATTAATTTCCGTGAGATGAACGGGATACATTTATGAGAGATTAGTTCAGCGTTTAGACATCATCGTATAGTTTGAAACCAGTTGGCTAATTTCTGCAAATGCATTTGAAATCTTATATCTAGTTGAACGTAGCGTAGCTTTCTAGTAAGCTGCGTTGTCAATTGTTATCAACAAAAACACTAAATAAATGTCTAATTCTTAATACACATAGAACGGTATGACGCAGCATCTTTATCGAACGAATAGAATATAGTAAAACTAAACAAACACAATATCACAATGGAATAGTTTTTAATATTTAATGTATGTGTACAGCAATATGTTAGCAGATATTATGTATTATCAAATCAACGAACTGCACATTAACTTCTTTTTTTTAAATATATTGTGTATTCAAATATTGGCTATATAAGCCTGTTGATTTGGAATATGGACATGGAATATGGTTTAAAAAAGAAAACACAACTTGTAAAAAACTATGAGGTTCTGATTTATATATTTCGTGGTGCTCGCGGTCTTATAATGAAGATGAAGAATTTGAATATTAAAAAAGAGTATACGAACAATTTAAATCGCATTTTTCTCGAAACCATGTTTTTCGAACCGATGACCAACATATGTGGAATATCAATGCACAGTGGGCGCAAAAAATTAAAAACAGTCACTAAACTTAATACTTCATAGCAATTCAAGAAAAAAACAAACAAAATAAGTGTTTCTTATGTGAAAATGTCCGCAGAATAGTTTTCCCTGTTTTTTTCTTGTTATTTTATAACTTCACGTTACCTTTTATCTCACTCCTGACATGTGACTCCAAAGTCACTAGACTTGCTGAAAGTCAGAATGAGAATAAAAATCAATAAGCTGTTTTCTCATAAATTAATCTTTCAGTTAAATTATCATTACTGATCCTTATTACTTTCTGAGCTAATTTTTTTTTATTGTTCTTCATTTTAAAATTTAATTCTTATTGCATTAGAACTTCCAGCGAATAAGTAGCCATACGACCAGGTTTACCCAATTTTTTTATTATTCGAATTTTGGGATAAACATTCTTTCGCATTCCGAAAGAAGACAGATTGTTTTTGATTGAAAAAAAAGTGTTCATGAGTAGAAAACCTCACGAACTAAATTGTAGATATTTTCAACTAACGCACGAATCTGTTCTGCAAATTAGTTGAATAAAAATACACCATTTTTCAAACTGTGTCACGGGAACGGAAGTATATGGCAGAAAATTGAAATTTTGTGTACTCCCATAAAACTAGGTAGGAAAATATAGAAAAAATATTTCATCAATCCACCTGTTTTTAAAACACTAACTTGTTCGTCAATTATTTCTTCATCCTGACCTAGAGTGCAGTAAACTTTTAGCATTTGGGAAATAAAAAAAACTCTATTTTGAAGTAATCGATTTTTATGTTTCATTTTAGAATTTGAATAAAAATACAACCGTTGTTTTTTTTAAGTTAGATATAAAAAAATTGACGCATTTATTTGCTCATTCTGCTATCTAGTTTAAATACTTGAAGACTTACTTGTACATCCAATACAGTCTGTTACATAAGAGCGTGGTCACGATTATTCACGATCGGTAAAGTGGAATGGTGTGATTATTTTTTTTACACAGAGGGCAGTAGTGTCCTTCATGCAATGCGAAAATAAATTGGTCGACTATTGTTCAGAATTCGATCTCAGTATTTTTCAAAATGAGTACCGCATACGCTTCGCGCTTCAAAGCAGTTTTTTTGTGCTCGCACCCGAAAGGTGCCAAAATGACTCAAGCTGCCGCGGTGAAATACATGCAAAAGTCGAAACAGTTTGTGAGTAGGTGGTTGAATCGTTTTAAAGAGGTGAAAAATGAGGTGACTTTCCAAATCGCGGTTCTGTCGGTATATTGTCGGAAAAAGACGAACAAGTGATTTGTGATCTGTTTTTGAAGAATCCGACATCAACTTTGCACGAAGGTACTTCAAATTTGACCAAAAAAGGTTTAAATATATCGTACGGAACTGTTCGGAGACATTCGATCGCAAATAATTTGAAATTTCGAAGTACTTTGCAAAAACCGATGTTGAACGACAAACATGTGCAAAAACGTCTTGATTGAGCCATGGTGTCGTGACCTTGGATTGCCCTCTCAGTCGCCCGATGAAAATCGTCGCGTTTCGGAAGAATACGCGCAAAATCTCGCTCAAAGTATGCCTCGGAGGTGTCAAGCCATTATTAACACTGAAGGGGATTGGACTTTGGCTATTGACCTATGAAACAATATTCAAAAGTATTTTCGTGTTGAGTCTTTTCATTATCTCACAACAATGACCACGCTGTTTTGTAACAGACTGTATGTATAAACTTCAATCAGAGGGTATGAATCACCGCTCCAAATGACATTAACCGCTCTTCCGGAATCTCCCATAGCTATTATTGGCAATTTGCAAAACAGCAAATTCAAGTGCCCTTTGAGTGTTCATTTTTGGAAATACAAATAAAATTCGATCGAAAACCCAATACGCCAATATTCAGAATAACATTCATTATAAATATCACGCCATCTATATTTTGTAGGAAAAATGATTGTTTCATATACATACAACCTTTTCGCGATCTTGACGAACTGGTACGAATGGTGTATGACCAGAGATGCCAGATAAAACTTTCAAATATCTTCAGACAGGGTGGCAAAAGTATGTGAACCCGAAAAAAAATGTCTGCGGGCTTTCATTTCTCCATAACGTATTACATATACTTCTGGATTGGCGAGCAAAAAAAAGTTCGCGAAAAACTCGATTTTCAAAAGTCTGCAAAAAAAAATGTCTGCAGCACTTCATAAGAAATCTGCAGGTATGACACTCGGCCTTCTTTTTCTCGATTCAATTTTGATGCGATTATTGGAACTATCCGCAATCGATTGGCTCTAGTCTGTTACACATTTAAACTTTAAAAACAACCATTCTAGGTTACCATAACATGAAACTTGGGGTGAAATGAGCATGATAGCATTTTGGTCATCCTTCTAATTAAATAGAAGTATTTTCCAATATAAAAAATAGCTATTACTTTTAGTGTATCATTTCTTCAAACTAACGTCTTCGTGGATTTGTTATTCATTTTGATGTTTTAGCCCACTGTGCAATGTCATATCTCAAAGGAAACCCATATCTCAAAGGAATATCTGTAGTCATATCTCAAAGGAAACCCATCCAACAGAAAATAACACACATCGCATCGCAAGTCTATCTTCACTTTCTCTGATGACTACAGATCAAGTGATAGTGGTCTGTGCAAAGAATTTTTTGTTTTTTTTTTTCATAAGTAAATGATATGGAACAAATAAAATTTAAAGAAAATATCGATCGTGAGTACTTTTATTTAGAAAAAAATGATTCTATAATTCTTAAAAACTTCCTGAAAAAATCACCCTTTTCTCAGTGTAGATTAACCTTCAACTTAAGGCCACTCTTCTCGGATTCAAGCTAACATGTCGGTGTGTGTGTGAAGTCCCGAATAGAAATCTACATAAACAAAGCCGTCGTTTTCAGGGTAATATCGCCAAAAGGGTAAAATCACCCTTATTCTGAATAACGACGTATCGTTTTTTCGATCGTATTTCATTCGTATTCCTAATAACGCCAGCAAAATCAAAGGTAGCTAGGATTCGACCGTACCATATTCGATCGAAAAACCAATACGTCGTTATTCAGAATAAGAGCAAATATTTTGAAAATTAACATGTTTTCATGCACATATTTGGACTATGGAATTAAATATAAAATTGATTCGAAGTTCTCGAAAAATTAATGCATTCCAATTCAATTTTATATCGATGACAATTTTTTCTTACTATTGATTTACTCATCGTGTTATTTTCATTTTTTTTCTGTATATTATTCTTCCATAGCATGTAGTAAAAATTCAATTGTAAATTTCTATTCGGTGTAACGACCCCCCCCCCCCCCCCCCCCGTTTCACTGACTGAGAAATAGATTCTTGCGCAAAAACTAAGGTCGTTTTCACTTGGATTCGATACTAACGCATTTCCGAACATTTGAAAGAAATTAGGTTTAAAACCAAATTGAGTTTAACTTCAAACGAACACGCCGTGAGCTGATGCGTGTATTTTTTTTGTGGTAAAATTGAGTAATTTTTTTTCACACACTAACGTTGTTTTAATCTTAGTCGAAGTCAATTAAAGTCTAAGTGGGATCTAGCAGTTTTCCATCATTGATTACCGATACTCGCTCTCTAAATAAAGAATCACAACAAATAAATTAATAAGGATGAAAACTGTCTATTTTAAGTATAAGAATCATATCTCACAAGCTGCTACAAAAAAGAAAACACGAATTTTTGAAGTATCTATTGTGCACTAGTTCTCTTAAACATATTTAATACCTGAATCTCATTCTGATCACCATACTGAAACTAAACTTCCAGTTGCAAATCAAAACAGCCTAGCTGCAAAAATTTACACGATCAGTATTTGCTTGTTCTGAAAAAGGTTTGAATTGATTTGTAGCAAAACTATACACGACGGTATCTTAATTTTTAATGACAAACATACTAAGCCTTTTCCGGAAGAAAATTTACGCCGTGGCTACTATTTTTTTCGGTTCTATTATCGGTAAAGCATTTTTTTCAATAATGCGAATTTATTAAAATTGTACGCTGTTGACCTTATTCGATTGTACAAATATATATTCGTAGCATCACTTTCACTTGATTATCTTAAAAATAAAAGAATGGATTTATAACAACATTAAACAATGGACACACTACTTATGGTTATGCACGTTTTCTTTTTTGTTTTGTATTTAGCGACATTGCGTCGGTTTAACACCAGACTTTTTTGGGCTTCTATGAACTCAATCGTTATTGTGCTATAATAAAAATAGACTTTAAAATGAAAGACGCTTGTTGTTCATTTCACCATTCCCTTCGCTAAATATCATCATGTGCTAAGCTAAAACATAAATTCTAAACATGTTTTAAAAAAAGATTACTCCTTCGGATCGGGCGTCGTCACTACGGATGAGGAACTCGAAATGAACTCTGACCTACGTCGACGAACGGTGGACACGAGCAGTTTGAGCAACGCGATGAAAACACCACGAAGCGAGGGCGTCGATGGTATTGCCAAAAAAGGCAACAACCACCGCTGTATCCAATCGGTGCTCCGATTGCGGGACGTTAGCGAAGGGAATGTTAGCGAATCTTAAATGATGATTGAACTTTGTTTCGCCACCAACAGATCGTTGTGCGACATCACAATACCACCGACTAGTGCCACGAGGGCACGATCCAGCCATGTAACTGGGTTCGGATAGATTAGGCCACCTTCGTAAAATCCGAGATGCCCACCGTTAGCAAGCTCGACGTAAAGTGATTTGTTGTGTGTTGCTGAAATCGGATGAATGGCTCAGTATTTCACTACGTCATTGAAATACAAAAAAAAACAACTTACATGCAAATTCCTTGATCGGAGAAAGCAGAACATCCGGCACTAGAGGATCGTCCCTTGCGTTGACAAACACCATTGGACGTTTGATGTTTGCCAAATAGTTCACCGAACTACTCCAACTGTACATGTCTTTGACGGTCTTGAAGTTGTGCACACGTCGTGTGTAAGCCTCATCCAATTCGGGCAGTGTGGCCGCCGCGGCAATATCGCGCTCATTCAACTGATGTCGCTGCTTGATGTCATCCGCCAGAAGCACGTGGCGGTGCTTCATGATAATACTTTTCACGTTCTCGGTCAGAACGTAGAGATAGAAACGATGGAAGTTTTGCCACTTGAGTAACCATTGGGTTGCACTGAAACGGAAGAATTGACATTTGATTGGCTGCATATTGACTAATCGACTACTACACTCACACAACTGCGTTGTACCCCTGACATATCGAAACGCCACCGATGATGTTGCTAGGCCGCTCGGCTTCACCCAGATACTTGGAAATTAAATTACCGCCTAATGAGAATCCCACGGAGACAATGTTCGATGTAGGGTACTTCTTCAACAGGCTGTTAATCATTGCACCGTAATCATCGGTGTGGCCTGCCAACGGGAAGAAAAAAATTCAAACACTGAGAAATTCTCAACAAAGAAATTAAAGCAATTAATTAGAATAAATTTTTAATTCCAATAATGGTTTGTAGCGGCAGGCATTTTCTTCCACAAAAAGGCTACATACGGCCTTTTTGTGGAAGAAAATGCCTATTTGTGTTTTTTTCTCAAAGTCATCACAGTTCTTAAATATAGTAGTGATTACGCACTCTTCTAGCGAGTTTTGAGTGAATGATGAGAGTTAAAACAATTAACTCGTCGTACATAGGCAACAGAGCTAATAAAAGTCATTCTCATTGACTGAAAATAAATGAAAATTACGAGAAATAAATGTCATTCTCAGCTTCGCTTGCAAATTATGAGAACGAGATCCATATTCAGTCAACGACATAAGAGGAACAGTAGTTTCGTGTTCTTTCTTTCATTTTCCCTTTCAGTCATTTTCGGTTTCCAGTGAAAATCGTATGCTGTGCAGTGTCAATACTCAATCGATGCTCTGAGAATTGATAATGACAAAAAACGATTGACAATGATTTTTACCTGTTGGTGCTCGTATCTATAGTACTTTCGGTTCACAAAGAGGTTCTGGAGTGAAACTACTTCGATTTATCATATTTTAGATACTCTTGATAGTTAAACGTCACAGATTTTCAATATATCGATGAAACAATGAGAATTGAAATTCGACTGATTCAGAAGTTAGTTTTGTTTCGTCTTGCCATAGAGGAACGAGTTATGGTGGTATTGATACTCTCTTTGTTTTGCAATGAGAGACGAAAATGGTTTGTCTATTTTCGTTTGTTTTGTATGCGGTCATTTACGAATGAGAGAGTGAAAAAACGTTTTTTAATACACCTGAATGATGCCTTTCTCATATTGCTTATATTTTCAAAGATATCACCAGAAAATTTAATGAAGAACTATTTTTTTTCAATCTTGAATGAAATAAGATACTTTCTTTGGGTATCAACTAACATAACCTTTTCAAATTGTAAACAGTTGTTATGTCAAGTTGATAAGAATTTTTCTTTATTTTGTATCGTCGCAGTAAATGATTAAACCCACTTTACCCTATAGTTCTGGAACCGGAAATCGGACCCGGAAGAAATTAAACAGCAACCTATGAGACTATAGGAACTTTTATTTGAGCCTGTTTGTGGAATTCGATCAAATCATCACTGAGAAAATTGAGTGAGTTTCGTTTTAAACTTTTTGACCACTACTTCTGGTACTTCTGGAACCGGGAACTTGGAACCAGTATAGCCAAAGTCGGTTTGTTTAGTAAGTAACTAATATAGCCTACAAAATGAATCAATTTTAAGACAAATCTAGAAGAATTTTCCTCTTCGTCGCTCTAAATGACGGCGTGAAATTCAATAGCAACCTATGGGACTACGAGATTTTTTATTTTATGAGTGACATTATTCGACACATACTAACACACATACACGCACAGATACATACATTGCTCAGCTCGATGAACTGTGTCGAATAATATAGAACTTAGCCTTAGCCCTTCGGGCCAATTTCCACTGGTGAATTTTTCAAGTGATTGTATAAACTTTCTATATGAGAAAGGCAATAAGTGTACTTTTATAGAAAAGTATTTGCATATTTTTCACCTCAAAAATATAAATTTTCATGTAGCAATCCTGCACGCTATACGAAATTGAACAAAGCACGCTGCGAACGGAGCAAAACTGCACGTACCAATGCGTACCAGTTTTGCATCATCATTTTGAATTTGAATGTTTTGACAGGATGAAAATGCACAGTATATTTAAAGACAATGAGAGCTTTAACGGCTTAACCCTTCGCTATTATCGGTGCTTTCGGTGCACCTCGTTTCGCCATCGCTTATGAAAAAATACTCATGAAATTGTAAATTTTCACTAATCGCACGGTAATACCGGAACCGGAATCGGGAATTAACTTTTCGGGGATTTTTTAAAGAATTTTAAGACCTTTGATTTGCTTCTTAGTTTCTGAAAATCGGTTAAGAAATTTCCGAGAAAATTTATTGCGCATTTTTCATAAATTTTCACATATTTACACATTCCGGATCCGGAAGTTGGATCTAAATAATTTCAGGAAAATTGAATGAGGTTGTAAGACCTTCCATTTGAACCTATAAGTTTGTGAAAATCGGTTCAGCGATCTCTGAGAAACGTGTGTGACTATTTTTTTCCTTTTTTCGGTGCAATTCCTGTAATTCCGGAACCGGAAGTCGGATCCATATAAAACTCAGGAACTTTGTATGGGACCGCAATGGTTCAGAATCTGTCAATTTTTATGGCTGCGTCCTGCTGTTTACACTCTTCTCTAACCACTTGGGCAGTTGGTTTTTCGTTTTCATTAGTTTGTTACGAAATGCGTGGACTTTCAGCAGAACAACGTCGACAAATGGTGCACAGAACGCGGACTGTCACTAAGAAAGATATCAAAAATGGAAGGAGTAAGTGAAAACGCCGTGCGAAATGCAATCAGGAAGTTCGGTGAGGATAACACCTTTGAGGATAAACTGAAAATGGGTGGAAAAAAAGATCCTGCAAACCAGAGATGCCAGGTCTGCAGATTTGTCTGTAAATCTACAGATTTGGGGTATAGTGCTGCAGACATTTTTTGTTGTGCAGACTTTTACAGACTTTTGAAATTCTCGCAGACTTTTGCAGACTTTTGAAATTCTCGCAGACTTTCGTCTATATTTACAGACTTTTGAAATTTCCGCGACCTTTTTTTTTTGCTCGCCAAGTCAGTTTTGCGTGTCATACTTTATAGAGAAATTGCTGCCAGCAAGACATACTTGCTGACTGCAGATTTTTTTTCAGATTTACAGACCCTGTCTGCAGATATTTGAAATTTTTACCTGGCATCTTTGCTGCTAACCCTCAGTTGGATGAACGTATACTGAAGGCGTTCGAGCAAAAGAAGGAGGTTTCAGTTCGGGATGTGGCCGAACCTATAAGAAGCAGAAACAACCAAAACGTAGTCCGAAACAAGAAGCATTGATCAGGGCGAGGGTTCGAAAGCTGTACAATACGATTCTTGTTGGAAATTTGAACTGCATAATCATGGACGACCTATGTGAAACTCGATTACAAATCCTTGCCTGGACCACAATATTATACGGTGCGAGAAGGGCAAGTGTTAAACCAGTCCGAGACATCGATTGAAGTCGAAAAATTTGATGAGAAAGCTATGGTCTGGCAAGCAATTTGTAGCTGCGGTAAGATTCCGAAACCTTCATCACCACTGCTTCAATGAATAGCGAAATATACATCAAGGAATGTCTACAAAAACGACTTCTACTCGTAATTCAAAGCCACAAGGATCCTGTTGTCTTCTGGCCAGATCTTGCTTCTTGCCACTACTCGAAATCAACGGTAGAATGGTATACTACCAAAAATGTCACTTTCGTCCCAAAAGACATGAATCCACCAAATTGCCCACAACTTCGACCAATTGAGGAATTTTGGGCATTAAGGAAGGCACATCTTAGGAAACATGTCTCGGCAACCGAAACCATTCAACAGTTCGAAAAAGATTGAAAAAAAGTTTCAAAACTTGTCGCCAAGAAGTCTGTACGGAATTTAATGAGGAACGTTCGCAAGAAGGTGCGCCAGCTAGTCTACAATGGCTAAGTAGCAAATGTTGAGAATAATATTCTGTTGTTGTAGTCTAATATTATCAGTATATCGAATAAAATTTGAATATCTAACACTTGTGAATTATTTACAGCGAAATCAAAGTGCGTCCATACTTTCTGTAACAGTCTTTAAACATTTTAGGTAGTTTTTGTTTTTGTTTACCCTACCATTGATCTATTAAGCATATACATCACTTGAGGCAGAAGGTTCAAAGTGATATCCAGGTAGAAAATTGAAGTTACGAGTTTTGAAAGAAATACATTCCTCGCAAGTAACGCATTTTCCGACCATGATTAATTTTCATGGGAGAAAAGTTATTGTTCATCGTTTGAATCGTTTTGATTATTAAATGATGAACATTTATCATGACTTCATGACAAGTTAAAATGATTTTTTATTCATGACAGCAGTAACGGATTTCTTTCCGTGTGATACAACGAAGAGTAGTAAGACGTTTGAACAAAGAAAATGCAATCTCAGCTTTTCGAAGGACCATAAACACAATTTCTATTTTTTCCGCTTATTGTGGCAATACAGTACGACTACATGTAGGATCGATTAGTGCCACCGGGCATACGCGTTCGTTAACAACGTTATTAAAAAAAACACAGTTTTTGTTTTCAATTAAACATGAAATCCATGAAATTACACTTATCATTTTAATGGAACGTTTCAGATTTCATGTTACTCTCAGTGCAATCGCACATTGACATATATTCGTTCGAGACGTCAGTTTAGATATTGCACTCCGGCGAAACGTGAAGTGTTTTACAAATAGCATTTACTTTACGTTTGCTTGGCGGTTTATGTTGAACCGTTAGCTAGCGTTGGCAGTTCAATGTAAACTGTCTAACGCACTGATAAGTCGAAGACGAAACGTGAAACATAAATTAAAATACCTCATTCAACCGAACCGATTGCGAATAGTTCAACGTTAAAGGAATAGGCACGAAAATTATTTATATGGTATATGGAAAAAGTATTGATTGCATCTACTGATGGGAATCATGGAGAAAAGTACTTACCGTAGGTAAAAATTCGACTAGACGTAACCTGAACACTATCCAGAACTCCGATATGATTCAACACGGCACATCGATAGCCGTGACACTGTGCGTAATGGACAAAAGTTCGGATGTAAACCGATTCGGAAGAATTGCCGATCCCGGGACAGATAGCTACTGTGATATCGTCTGTATTTGGTTAGGATAAACAAAGCAATCAATCCGATTAGACTTCACAATTTTAAGTAGCACAACAAATGACTTACCTTCAACGTTGTTTATCAATGGCTGGTACAAATCGTAGGTTAGCGTTGATCCGTCCGCCAGGGCCAGATAGACTCGTTCCCCCAGTGGCCAGGGACATTTTACACGACCCACAATACTGTGGATAATGGTCTGAATGTGACCGCTGAAGCCCCATAGGCGCGTAGGAATGTATCTAGATAGATTTGAAAGAGAAATAAAACCTTTTAGAAAAGTGTAAGTAATTTTAGAACAAGTAAGTTTTTCCATAAAATGTCTCTTCTAGCTGTTCAAGAATCAAAAATACGTAACAGCGACCTGCAACAATCTACCAGAAATCGTTTTATAAGCTTCCACTTTGCTCGAGAGTTTTCATTTATCACATCACTATTGCTTCCGGCAAAGGTCAGGAGAGATCGGATTTTCTATTGCCGCTTGAATTGATTTTGCCACTGCAATCTTGTGAAAACTCTGCCAGCTTCATCATGACACGGTCTGCACTGCTGGCGTTGCTCATAAAAGACAAGATTAAGCTCACTGTTGGTCATGCTTGGGCACCAACGAAGCAATCCAGATTTGTGCTGATGACACAAACTAATAACATATGACCAACCACGTGCATGGTTTAATGGTTAGTGCGGTGGAAAGCTTTCCATGGCATGCTCACATCAAAAGTGAATTTATGAAGATAGGATGTGAATGGAAAGTTCATCGTCAGACACTTTGAAGCATGCATTTTTATGTATAATGCTAGAAGCGATTATTATTAGCACAGAGTATAAGAATCAAATATATCAGCTTCTATCTCACGGGTATGAAATAAAAACAAACTCAAACTGGTATCGTGAATGCATCGTATTTGTCTTCAAACGTAAATAATAACTTAAGTCTGGATAAAACTAATAAAAAAACTAAAAAAACTTACTTACTGCCTTACTGCACTTAAACTCTAGATATAGACCCAGACTTTAAATGCATTAGCGTTTCAATGAAGGGTGCAAAACTTAAGATTTTAGGTTTTTTTCAATTATAGGGGTTCTACCATTTAGGTCATTCATTTAACCTTTTCGGGCCAGAAAAACTTTCAGATCCTGTGTGCGGGGTTGGGAATCGAATCCAGGTGGGCTGCGTAAAAGGCATCGACTTACCCATCTCGCTACACCCGTCCTCCGAAAACTTAATATATTGTTCACTCTTTCTTGAGAAAGAAGTGGGGATCTTTTTTCTATATTCTCTCATCCCACTTCTATTCCCGTGATTCATAATATGAAATGTTTGGAGGTAATGGGTGGAACACTCTCGTGTTCGTTCATTGATTCATCATCGTTGTTAATATTGCGAGACCTAATCTAATTTCTTTCATCATTACTGATATCGGTTACGAATTACACTAATCCACACTCAAACAAGAGTTGAACATATATTGTACTGTTGGTTTTGTTTATTGGAATCTCTCTAACTTTTTTTACGTGAAGGTATATTTGCTCCATCAGCAAAACTTTAATTTCGTCTATCGCAGTTCGAATACGATAGTACTTGAATTAAACCTAAGATTGCCATTGGTTTCGAATGCATTGGATCTTCTTAGTTTAGTGCGTTAGATGGAATTGTATAAAATCTTGGCATCCCTGAAATATTTCGCAGACTGCAGAACTCATATAGATTTATTTGAGATGATTGGACCGGTTTCTACAAATGATAGAATGGATTCAAATGAAATTTCAATTTAATCCGAATCCGGCTCCTGGTTCTATAAATACACGTTTCTTCAATAACTTCTGTTAGACTTGAAGAAGTAGTCTTTAAGGTATTTCAAGAATACTGCTAGTGCTCGCAATCGAGAATGATGCTCACGTTTTAACAGACTTTTCCAAGTTTCATTATTGAGTATTGAAATAAAATTGTAATTACATTTTTTACGTCTATAAAGCACAACAATCAACAAGTCTTGATGATGATGCGATAGATTTTGAGTGGTGGTCCGAGATAGCTCCCTTACTCCAATTCGAGGAGAACGGAAAACATATTCTGAATTTGTAGGTCATTATACATTTTGGCCATACTGCGGTTTCGGTTTCAGGTTTCGAAAAACGTGGTCTAAACTTCCAAAAGGAAACGATTTCTCAGATGAGTTTGGGAACAAATAATAGTTTGAAGAACCCAAATCAGGTGAACAAGGTGGATCTTTTCGACCCATTGAGCCTCCTTTGAGGCACTTGTGCCGACTTCAGTCCATGGTCAGGTAATATTTTTTTTCCTGGTGTATGATAATGGATCCAGCATGTATTCGAAGTGCGCTTGCGTTCGTCTTTATAGTTCTTAATAAGCATGTGCGGGATACAGAGGCAGGATATCTCTCATCTGCAGAATCTTTCCAGTACAATTTTATGTAGTATTATTGCGGTTTAATTTGTTCCGGTTTTTTAACCTACATTTCATGTAGTTTTGACATTGTCAATGGTAGTGAAGTTTCGAAGATTATTCAACTCTTAAAACCACTATTTTACAATGTAATCTGAAGGATCATCAGCCATATTATTTATTAAGCTTTTTTTTTGTTTCCATTTATAATTTCGGGAGGGGCCAGGGCCTAGGTACGTGCCTGATACTAACAAACTTTTAAGATGAAGACTACAAAAAGTAGTGTTCGGAATTGTAATTATTGCATTTCAGTTATAGTGTAGTGACGTGACAGTGGATAGTTGAATTCAATGGTTAGTAACAAAAATGTGAAATTGGTTCTGAATAATGATCCCCAAACACAGCGATTGATTTGGACAACTCCATCGCTTATACCAACTATTTTTATGATTAGATGTGAGTGAAAAGAAATAAGAGTGTGCTTGCGCAAACAAAGTACTGAGTTTAATTAATAAATGTAATAAATTTGGAATGAAATGCGAATAACTTAGGTACTTAGTAGGGTAAGGTGTTCGGTTGCCAATTTTCCATTGATGTATATGTGTCCGCATAATGAGTACTTAGTCACGTTGACGGCCGTTTTCGTATTGATTGAGCGTGTTGTATTCTTGATTGCTATTTTTTTTATCAGAATAAATTGAACTGGCAATGAGAATCGGAAGCTGAACTGTCATAGAGAATCGGCAGGTAACAAATTACCGTGGTATGTGAAACTATACTAGTAATGAAAATATGTTTAAGGTCTGAGGCAAGTGTGTTTCAGAGGTTTTTTTACGCTTCAAATTTGATTTTCTCAGAAACGGTGACGAATATCAAAAAACCCAACTGACAATCTCTTAGAAAATTAGTTTGGATTATGCTGTGAAAATTTCAGAATGATTAATTGACTTTAGCGGTCGGGAAAGTTTTTTTTTCTAAAGGAAGAATTGCATAGCTGAAAACGGCAACTTTCAACTTGTTCATTGAATATCTCGCCTTCAAAAGCATGGATCAAAAATACATCCTGACCATGTCTAGATAATTCAATTTAGATGCGATTAGTGCATAAAAGCGTAGGTGTCGTCGCGATAAAAATGCAGTGAATGTCATTTTTGTGAAGGTAAGTCGATTTCTTTGCACCCGCCATTTTTTCTGTTCTAGTTTCCTGGTAACGTAGTTTTGATATTTTCGGTTACAAGTTTGACTACATCACATAAAATCCAACCGCTTGTTTGGCAGCCTTTTTGAGCCGATTTTATTTCTCTCTCATGTTTCGTTACGTTACTAGGGAACTGGAGCAGAAAACAATGGCGCCGCCATAGAAATCGCCTTACCTTCACAAAAATAACATTCACTTCATTTTTATCGCGACATATTTTTATGCACTAAAGTCAATGAATCATTCTTAAATTTTCACAGAATAATCTAAATTAATTTTCTAAGAGATTTTCAGTTGGGTTATTCTGATATTTGTCACCGTTTCTGAGAAAATTAGATTTGAAGCGTGAAAATAGCACTCTAAATCATCCTAAAACAAACTGGCCGCAGCCCTTAAATCCTCTGATCACAGTTTTTATCTTGCACACAATTGTAACAAAAAAAAATGAAAATGTGTAATTTCTGCACCTACCATCCATTAATTCTCAACGCGAGCAGTTCCCAGAACACGATATTTTGTTTCCAATAGATTTTCCGATTTTGTTAATCTCTACTGCAAGCAACAATGCAATTGAAGATAAATTTGGTTGTCAAAGTATGCACAACATGGGCGTGCAAGTGGGCTGTTAACGGTTCCCTAGGAAGCTAATGTAGCTGAACTGAACTGTCACTATTCGACTGAAACAAATTTCTATTTGCTTTCCAAGTGATTCAGCAAATTGCCGTTAGACTTTCATTTTCAGGTGAATGCATATATGACTTAGTCGGTGCTGTAGCGCTATGATAGTCATTTTAAGCGTTGGCAATGCATTGGACGGTAAAATGACTGCGGCAAGCGTGTTACAGCACGTCATTATTTATGAAGTCTATGGTTATGGTGAATAAACAATGGTTTTTATTTCGTTAAATAAACATTAAATGAGAAATATGAAAATTTCCCTTGCATATCTGGAAAAACGCGCAATCCTTTCAGAATAGAATACAGGTATGATGATTGCATAATTCATTCTACCTTCGAAGATTATATCATTAGAGTGGACTAGTAAATTGATGGATGATCATTTACCACCAAGATAGCATCATTCGATCAGGGTAATTTAATGCATTTTGTTATCTTGCTTCATTTAACAACGTATGCACTTGACCTTCGTAGAACGAACTAGAACTAGGCAGACTATTAACTACGAAAGAGCTGAACTACAGTTACTGTCAGCAAAAATGCTTTACAAGGATTCCTGACCAATTGCAAACGAAACAAAAGAGCGAGAAAATCACTCAAGTGCATCTTTCTTTGCTGTTTACTGTACCGGCTAGAGAGCCTATCGTAATCCAGTACTAAATATACATTCGCCTTGGTTATTGCAGTACATGGTGGTAGGTGTTGATTTTTTTCTGCAGCACGATATTGCATTTTTGATAGGGTTACACATCAACATTTGTCTGAGATGCTTGCCAGGTCTTTGCAATTCTCACAAAATAATAGTTTAAATGAAACACTGATTAGACGAACTTTCATTGTAGATTTTTGTAATCAAACAAATAAGTTTTTCGGCGTGCTCCTGAAAAAAAGTTCAATTTCCGAACCTAACTTTAAGGGCAGTTTCCAATTTTTTACGTGAACGAATACAATTAATTCAATTGAATGCAATGATATAATGAACCCTAATTATGCCCGTTAGGGCTGTTTAAAAGTCGTTCGGTAGTTTAGAACGGAAGTCGGCGATAATGTGATCGAATGGATGGTTCTAGTCAAGGGAAATCTAATTTTCAACAATCAACAATTGCTTTCGGAATATGTAGCACGAGAGAATAGAATGCAACCACTAAGTAAGGGTTGCCATGTCTTTTCAATAATAACAAAACTGAAACGTCTCGTGCGGTGTGCGGACTCAAATTGCATCACCTTCAATTGACTATCGTTTTACCGATTGGGTATTTTCAATGAGAACTTTGGGTGAAATCAATTCAATGTGTAATTTTTACATTGTGTTAATGATAGTAGTAGTTTAGCAATCGATGCGAAGATGGAATTGGCTGCTATTTCTAGCAGCGGTGTAAAATAGTTTTGCTCACCCACCATGAAAATCCGGTTCTCTCTCAGCATGCCATTGTCAGGAAGTTGAGCTTTCAAGAGGAATTCAAACAGTTCGATAAGAGATGTGGCGAAAAAACTGCAGTTGAGTAAAACTTTCGTGCGAGATGCAAAAAAATACAAACAAAGTTCAAAAGGCACCGAATCACAAAGAACGGTAGAATACGGTGGGAAAAACACGTGCATGGAAGCTCTACATACAGATGTAGACAAAACCGCATTGTCTCATTATGGATAACGAGACGTACGTGAAAGCAGACTTCCGTCAGCTTCCGTGACTCCTGTCTTTCACTATCCATCATAAGTTCGACGTCCCAGAACCAGAGGAGGTTGAAGTTTGCCGAAAAATACATGATTCGGTGATCAATTTGCTGAGTGTTACAACCGGTACGATCAACACGCGCGTATACATAAAGCAATGCCTCCAAAAGTGCCTACTTATGCAAAATCGCCATCGTTTACCCGATGGGTTTAGTGTCATCTAATTACTATAGAGTTAGTTAACTAGGGTTAGTTTTAATTGATAGTATAAAGCACATACATATATCTGTTAGATTGTTGTAATATGTTGATATAAACGATGAGGAGGTTTTATGCCTGTTGGAGTGAGAAATTGTGATATTTCAACTCCATCGGGCTTTTTCCTGCTCCAAATAAATATAGATATAAATATAAACCGCTCTGAACTGACAGAACTTTAACGTCTATAAACGACTAAGAATCGGCTGCGAAGTCTGTTAAAACAGAAAGGCCAAATCCCACAAATGGAATGTAATGCCAGGATTTAGCTTTTTTGAAGTAAACAATAATATCATTAAATTCTTCGGCAGGCTATATATTTGGACAGCAACAAGCATATTTCTGATAAACCAGTTGAATGAAAATGGAGTGATCCTGGAGATTTTTTAGGTCTTCCAATCGAACCTAAACCATTATTCAGAGGAATTAGAATTAGAAATAGTTAGGTTATTTTAGATGTCCTACAAAATAGATAACTAAGTTACAAAAACGGGTTTCTGTCCGATGGTCGGGCTGGTGTTGGTGTCTACTGGCGTGAAATAAGACTAGCACTATCATTTTCAGTTTTCCACAACAAATTTTATCGGATAAATTGATTTCAGAACCCAAAGAGACATGTATATTTCAAGAATCTACCTAAACTTTATGCTAAAATTTTACCTTATCAATTGTTGTTGAATAAATGAAACTGTTGACAATAATATACAAGCGTTTTAATTTTTTGTAACTTTGAGATAGTACAACTGGCTGTAGTAGCCAGCTGAAGATGCATAAAAATACATTAATGCAATAATAATCTAGTTATTATAAAGAAATGGAATAAAATAACTAAGCTAAGTACATAGTTTATTACAATCATCAAATATATGTGATATGATATGTATGAATGTGAAATGTATAAAAAAATCAAAACACAGATTACTGAACCGATTTTCACATTTTTGGATTCAAATGTGCAATTTTTTGGTTCAATCGATTGTTAGTAAATTCAATTTGGGTCGATAAAAGGATTTGGAATTCTACAGTCCAGAGTTTTTCAAACCTTCACATAAGTATCGAAACAATAATAGAGATTAAAAACCTTTCAATCCAGGTCAAAAACTCGTGATTCAGAACCCCTCCAGGCAGAAATCACATCTGTCTACGTTTACTCTTTTCTCCTGATTTACCCGAAGCTAGATTTTTACGGCTTAGTTGAAACCAAATCCGGCATGGTTAGAGTTTGTGGTAATGTTAACAATAACATTGTTGCTAAAGAGTAATGATAGTATTTTTACTGTTTTGAAAGTGCTACTTTAAGGGATTACGTTTAAACCGCACATACAAATTTTGTTCTCAAAATCCGAGTTTATCCCATTATCATCAAATTTCCTGGGAGTAGAATGAAACAATTGCAGTTAGTTTTGGCATCATTAATTGAATTAATTTTACTTTGTAGTTTTTTGTATCTTTGTGGTTTTTGTATCTTTCACTATTTCAGGTTGGTTTAGAATGTACTCCTTACTAATGGCTCAGTATTTTTCTATTGAGCCCAGCTTCGGAGTATTTGGGAGGTTCAGATTTTTCAGCACGAAATCGACATCATTCGTTTTATACCACTCCATGATGAAAAATCCGACCAGAAGATTGTCGGACTATCATATGCTTCCAGGAGAGATAGAAAGAGAGAGAGAGAGAACCCGCTTTGGAAGATACTCTTTTAAAAACACAGATAACAAGAAGTATACTCCGCTTTCCGCAAGTACAAATACCTTGCCAAATAAAGAAATTCCGCTTTCCGCAAGTACATACAACTTGCCAAAACATCTTGGCGAACTTCGACTTTATCTGTATCCGGAGGTTCTCGGGAACATCTCACCTATCCTTGGTAGTCACTTACAGGTCACTTGGTAGTTGGAATCTGGTGGAAACTGAAGTTTTTTTTTGAAACTGTATTCTGTTCATTTTAGGGTTTTCGGTTTGTACAAAAAGTACATATTTAAAGCAGTTCAAACTGAACCGTCAACTCCGTCTAATAGTTTGATTTGAACCGCTAAGCAGACGCAAAGTTCACACAATTTATGTGACCCTTTAAGGATACGACACTAGCTGCCATATCCTTCTGACGTCTCGGGCGGAAACGAGTGACGACCGACTACTGGCCGCCACAGAATTTAAACATTTAGGAGTCTGTGGTTTGTACAAAAAGTACATAATTAGTTTCGATTTCCTATTAGCATTAGCGATATCAGCAACACAAAAAAAGAAATGGAAATGTTCTTTAAACGAGTCATTCTGCAAGTGAAGTAAAAGCAGCTCAATGTCCTTTGAACAACTTTCTGATAAATTCTATCTTAGGAACTCAAATCTTGCATTGTGTTTATACATCATTAGTACGTAAGCAGTTGTTGATGTTGTTCAAACAGCACATTTTACTACACAGAAAAATGTATGAATTTCACAGGTTTCATAATTCTACAAACGATATTATTCATAACTACAAAGTTCGGAAAAATGTTGTGATTTTACATTTTACATAAGATGTACATAAATGGAACGTATTTCACACAAATTTGTATTCAGGAACATGTAAAATTGTGTGATTTGAAAATTACATGGCTTGAAATCGAATGAAATAAAAACAAAAGATCGATGGCAACAGCGCGACTTGAACCGAGGAACATTAGATTCCAAATCACGGCAGTCAATCGAATGAGCCACAGAAGCCCATATCTGCTTGATGAATAATTGATACATATAAACCCATACCGCGGCACTTGGTTGTCGAGTGCACATTACACTCGGAGCCTGTAAAATTCTGTACGAATGGAATATTGTGTCATTTGACAAGCTAAGTAATTATGAATTGTATCGTTTGTACAATTGTGTATCCTGTAGAATTCTTCATTTTTTTCTGTGTGCTGGAAATGTGTCATTGCACAGTTGTAGCAGTCACATTACCTTGTAGCGTTCCATTTTCTATTTCAGGTGTTTATAATCACTCAATTGGCTCAAGTATGTCATTGCTAAACTCCCAGCATGAGAAATCAAAAATGATCGTTAAAAAAACAACTGTCTATTAGCTGTTAAGCTTTCTGGATCTGAGCCGTATAAAAGAATTTTATGAATAAAAATTAACTGGAGTTAGATCTGCTATTTCTGTTCGATGCATGGGTAGAATAAGTATTGGAGCATAGTAGCATAACTCAGTTAACGAGATAACTATTGGTACAATGACCCTACACGAGCAAAATTCCGATTCTAGAAATGAGCAAAACGAATCATGATTTGGGAAAAATAATATGTTTTCATGTTATGATAATACACCATGATTAGAACTTCTCGGATCATGATCTATTAGGACTGATTTCGCTGAGATTTAAACGTAACGCACTTGACGTTGGTGGGTATAACTTCAGGCGTGTTTCTGTTACGATGGTAATTTTTGCAACATAAATTCAGGCGTTATGTGTAATTTTTGCAACGATGTTAATTTTTGAAACATTAATTCAGTGAAAAGCACGACGAACTTCTTTTAATCAGAGTCACTAACAAATACAATATTATGTTTTTGAAAAACGACTACGCCTAAAATAACGTGTTCATTGCTTCAGTTTTGATTTTTTGTTTCAGAATTTTAACACTTAAACGAACCGCATGAAAAAATACGTGTGAATCAAACCGCTTAAAAAGAAACTCTATGTCGAATTCTTGCAAAAAACAATCTTCTTTTTTATAATATTTAGGTAAATAAATACAGCTTGTGTTGTTATATCTATGAAACAAAATAATCAAAGTGGTTGAACACAATATTTTTCTGATTTTCGTTAGATGGTGTTCTACAATCGAATTTATTTTTTGGTTTACGCTAGCTCTCGGAATATTATTCTAGCAACAACGGTCACATCAAATATGTAAGAATACATTCAAACAAAATGTAACATGTGATGTTTGTTAAATGAAAAGCGTAGCCGTGCTTAGTCTCTTATGATGTCAATTTTCGGTTCATTATCTTTATTTTTATGTTATGTTTAATTCTCTATCAGTCGGTGGGTAAAACAACACGATTATTAAATGAACACGCTTCAGAATCAAGTAAACATTTTCAGTAGGTCTTGTTTTTCAATGTCTGCTTTTTGTTTTACCATTAGTCTATTAAGCAATCTATCACATCACTTGAGGCAGAGGGTTCAAAGTGATATTCGGATAGAAAATTAGAGTTACGAGCTTTGAAAAATATGCATGCTTCAAGTAATGTATTTTCGAACCATGATTAATTTTCATGGAAGAAGAGTTATTGCTCATGGTTTCAGGATAAGTTAAAATTATTAGTTTCATGATTTTCTAATCATGACAGCAGTAACGGATTTCTTTTCGTGCATAAGTGACAAAGAGAATTGTTACCAAGCGGAATCAGTAAAGTGAAGACTAAAACGATAAACCCAAAACATTTCACAATCATTCAACTCTATATAAGATTTGCTACATAGTCAGTGATAGCGATTTATCAAATAGTCGGATTTGTCGGATTCCATTATCGTGCCAAACCCGATGGGTGTGCTGATATAGCAGTAGATTAGTTTTCGAGCTCAACAATTTCGCCGTTGTCCCAAAGTCCCAATAGATCACTCACGGTCAGTAAATGGACAGACTGGCAATTTATGGGGAATGCATAATCAAGATTTGCTCGTGTGTGCGCATATTGAATCATTTTATCAGAAATACTTATCTTTGTGTGACGTTTCACATATGTTCGTACCCTCTGTATCAGCTGGCTATAGAAACTAGTTCAGCATTATCGTTTCTGTTGTTCCATCGCTTTCGTTTCAACATTCATTACTTTGATAGATATATAAGTTGAACATTTCGACCAATATTTTTGACTCAATATATAAGCAATGCATGTGTCCCAGGTCGTTTTGATCTGAAGTATTTGATTTTTTTTGGAAGATTTCCGCATGTATATTTGCCAGATAACGTTTCAAGGTCGAGAAAACTTCTGAACTATTGAAATAAACCAGTAAAAAAAAATAGCGATTAAATTTGTTTCAAATTTTCTCATAGATTCACCAAATTCAATGGAAAAAGAGCCATGGCAAATTTTCGAAGTTACATATAAACTTATAAGACACAAGCGAGCACAATTATCATTCACCTCACGCATCGACCGGAATGTGATAAGCTTTTGCCCCCTATTTTTCAGCCGCAAAAAGATGATGTAAAACTGCCGGTGCTTTCATGCAACGCTGTGTAACAGTTCGTTGCTTTGTACCAATAACCCATAAGGCGGAACGCCTTAGCTCGTATACATTTTTTTCTGTGCTGACAATTACCGAGGATTGATTGAGAGACGCTTCTCGATTGCGAGTTGAATAAAAACCGAGGACGTCCTTGTCGTTCCTACGAATTACAAAATGTAAAAAGGTTTGTGTATTTTTTTCGAAATTTATAATCTCATTAGTACGAACACGCGGCGTAAGTTCAGTTCCGGTCAAACAAAATTTTAGAAATTAAATATTTTCTTTAACGAAGCTCAAACAGGGAAGATATAGGAAACAATAGTTCTCGAGCAAAGAATCACTACGGATGAGCCATTCGGTAGTAAACTGTTCAAAATAACTAGTTCTTCTGAAAAAAGGATGCTTAATATTTCTCCAATGTCATTCAATTTCATTTGAAATAGTTTATAAAATGAATGTGAAGTACCCTTTCTTTTCATTCAGAATAAGGCATAAAGGATCAACTTTGTTTTGGCCTGATCTAGCATCCGGCTACTATGTTCAAAACGTCTTGAGGCGGTACCGAACCAACGCAGTCAATGTTTTGCCAAAAGAATTCACCCAATTGACAAATTCTGGGCAATTTTTTAGACAAAATTCACAATCATCCCAAAACTATTATTATTCTTTTTTCCATACATTAGACCACATAATTTTACTGAAATAGCTCGATTGTTGTACAGGGTGATTTTTTAAGAGCTTGAGAACTTTTTTAAACAATAAAACGCATAAAATTTGCAAAATCTCATCGGTTCTTTATTTTAAACGTTAGATTGGTACATGACATTTACTTTTTGAAGATAATTTCATTTAAATGTTGACCGCGGCTGCGTCTTAGGTGGTCCATTCGGAAAGTCCAATTTTGGGCAACTTTTTCGAGCATTTCGGCCGGAATAGCCCGAATTTCTTCCGAAATGTTGTCTTCCAAAGCTGGAATAGTTACTGGCTTATTTCTGTAGACTTTAGACTTGACGTAGCCCCACAAAAAATAGTCTAAAGGCGTCAAATCGCATGATCTTGGTGGTCAACTTACCGGTCCATTTCTTGAGATGAATTGTTCTCCGAAGTTTTCCAACTTTTCTAGGGCCCATTCACTGAAAATTCGACGTTGTGGCAGATCGTTCGGCTTCAGTTCTTGCAGGAGCTGTATTTTATACGGTTTTACACCAAGATCTTTGCGTAAAATCTTCCATGTGGTCGAATAACACAAACCCAATTGCTGCGAACGGCGACGAATAGACATTTCACGGTCTTCAGCAACACTCTCAGAAACAGACGCAATATTCTCTTCTGTACGCACTGTACGCATTCGTGTGGTTGGTTTAATGTCCAATAAAGTAAACTGAGTGCGAAACTTGGTCACAATCGCATTAATTGTTTGCTCACTTGGTCGATTATGTAGACCATAAATCGGGCGTAAAGCGCGAAACACATTTCGAACCGAACACTGATTTTGGTAATAAAATTCAATGATTTGCAAGCGTTGCTCGTTAGTAAGTCTATTCATGATGAAATGTCAGAGCATACTGAGCAAATAATAATGCATGAAAATCATAACCTCAAAAAATCTGAGCAAATACTAATGCATGAAAATCCTAACCTCAAAAAAATCACCTTTTATTTTCAGAGGCGTGAGTGAGATCTTAGCACCAGCCATGTAATTATTCTGCACGCTACGAATCAGCTGCGAAATATAGTAAAATCAATTTCCACAAAAATTTTTCCTATGAAAATTGGTGTACCACGATGTAGCAAATTAGGAACTTTATTGTTCCTCTTGTACTCATTTTTTTGAACCGGGATCCGAAAATTGCCGGAAAGATGGGAGAAAGTTGTCGCTAGCGACGGACAATACTTTGAATAGTACATCTGTAAGCACTTTTTCGCAATAAAGCTTTTAATTTTGAAAAAAAAAAACGGCGGTTGCAAAGTTGTACACCTGATATTAGTGCTCTGCCGCTTTAAAAAATTTGAAATGACAATATTTTGGCTCGCTAATAAACAGTGTAACCGACAACAACCACGCACATTTTTAAAATAATTTTCGCACATTTTTAAATGAGTTACTAATCACTCATCACGCAACATGTAAACTTTCAATTTTATACCAGATTTAGGTCAAACTCTTGAAATTTAAAGACTGTCCCAGAAAGTATGGACGCACTTTGATTTCGCTGTAAATAACTCACAAGTGTTAAAGACTGTCTCAGAAAATATGGACGCAACCAAAAACCGCTGCCATTTCGCAATGGTTCAGAATCTGTCAATTTTTATGGCTGGGTCCTGTTGTTTACACTTTTCTCTAATCACTTGTGCAGTTGTTTATTCGTTTGTTTCGAAATGCGTGGACTTTCAGCAGAACAACGTCGAAAAATTGTGTACAAATGGTGGCCACCTCTGTCTAGTTGCGGGCGTTTGCCCGGATTACCCAAAGCTAGGAGCCATCCCTTAGTTAAATCCGAACGAGTGTCAGCGAGGTCGGACAGCAGGTCATTGAAAACGATGAGGCGTAGCCGCATTAGACCTTTCAAAATTGCAGTAAATTAGAACAAATTCTATTAAGCAGTATCTTCATCTGTTATGCCAAATGACTGTTATGCCAAATGACCATTATACCAAATAACCTTTATGCCAAATAACCATTATGCCAAATAACCATTATGCCAAATATAACGACATTATGCCAAACGGTATTATGCCAAACGGCTTTAAGCCAAACGTGGTAGCCCCGTGAGATGTATTATATGATTTTTTTTTAATCAATAATAATATATTTAAAGGCACACTGCTAAAGCTCTAAGATGCCAAGGGTATTTTCTAATCTTGATTAACGACTAAGTTAAAACTAGGGTATTATCATTAGGGTAGTGACGTATTCCGGTCGAAATGGTCGATTCTGGCAGATTCAGCCTGCAGCTGGCGATTGGCAATGGTCGGTGGATTGAGTGTCTTCCAGATGACGATTCTACGTATCAATGGGTCCGCGAGAAACACCCCCAGGCCACGGATACCCGGTGGGTGGCCCGCATGTTGGTCATCGATTGGAGCAGTTTTTCGTGGACAATGATGGTGATGTTGCCTAAGAGATTGAAAGAAATATGGAGAAGTAATTTTGTGGAAAACGGAGTGAAAAAAGGGGGTATGGGAACGAATGACTAAATACGACAAAGATCTAATTAGTTGACATCGACAGAGTAGAGAAACGAAAACGAAAAAGTTAGTGACAGCAAAAAGATCTTGTTATTTTCGACAGAGATGGTGGACAGGCTAGGGATTGGGAGAATCGGGCGAATGTTAGTCTCGAACCTGTAGGTGAAGATTATTCTTAGCCTCGACAAGAGAGAGGATACTACGGATTACACTTGTATATTAATGTGTTTAAGGTACTGGTATATGAGAAGCATATATAAACTATCCCGACTCGCCAACACATCCCGAACCGGAACCTTGGGTGGTCTACCTCGGGCCCTAAGGGATTCCAGTAGCTGCGACCTGACGTCACGATATTCTACGCACGACTACACGACATGCTCGATGTCCTGATAACCGTCGCCACAGGTGCAGAGACCGCTCTCCGCAAGCCCAACACGCCGGAGATGTGCGTTGAAGGTGTAGTGATTTGACATGAGCCGCGACATCACACGAATGAAATCGCGACTCACGTTCATCCCCCTGAACCAAGGTTTCGTCGATACCTTAGGGATAATGGAATGTAGCCATCGTCCCAGTTCGCCATTGCTCCATGAAGTTTGCCAACTTTCGAGAGTTTTCTGACGAGAAAAACTGAAAAATTCATTGAAGCAGATTGGTCTTTCATAAATATCACCTTCTAATGCGCCCACCTTAGCCAATGAGTCTGTCTTTTCATTGCCCGGAATGGAACAATGCGAAGGGACCCAGACTAACGATATTGAATAAGACCGTTCAGATAAAGTTCTCAAATGTTCCCGTATTTTCCCCAGGAAATATGGGGGATACTTTTCTGGCTTCATTGCCCGGATAGCTTCTATTGAGCTTAGACTGTCCGTGACAATGAAATAATGGTCTTTGGGCAAGGTTTCAATGATCTCGAGGGTGTACTGAATAGCAGCTAATTCTGCGACGTAAACTGAAGCCGGATCACTGAATTTGTAAGAAGCGGTGATGTTTTGATTGAAGATGCCGAAGCCTGTGGACCTGTTGATGTTCGATCCGTCAGTGTAAAACACCTTTTCACAGTTGACTGTTCTGAATTTATTATAAAAAATATTTGGGGCCACTTGAGGGCGCACGTGATCCGGAATTCCACTAATCTCTTCTCTCATGGAAGTGTCGAAAAACACAGTAGAATCAGAAGTATCCAAGAAATGAGCACGGTTGGGAACAAACGAAGAAGGGTTAATATTCTGAGCCATGTAATCAAAATACAAGGACATAAAACGGGTCTGAGAATTAAGCTCGATAAGCCTTTCGAAGTTTTCAATCACCATCGGATTCAAAATATCGCATCGGATTAGCAATCGATATGAGAGATCCTAAAATCGATTTTTCAACGGTAAGACGCCCGCCAACACTTCGAGACTCATCGTATGAGTTGACTGCATGCAACCTAAGGAAATACGCAAGCAACGATACTGGATTCTTTCCAGCTTGATGAAATGAGTGTTCGCCGCGGATCGGAAGCAAAAGCATCCGTATTCCATTACGGACAATATCGTTGTTTGGTATAATCTGATCAGGTCTCCTGGATGGGCACCCCTCCACGATCCGGTTATTGTACGAAGAAAGTTGATTCTCTGGTGGCATTTTTGTTTCAGATACCTAATATGACATCCCCAGGTGCCTTTGGAGTCGAACCAGACCCCGAGACATTTGAATGTGAAGACCTGAGCTATGGTTTCACCCCTTAGTTGAAGCTGTAATTGTGCTGGTTCTCGCTTCCTCGAAAATACAACCAGCTAAGTTTTCTCCGTAGAGAACTCGATACCCATTTGAAGAGCCCATGTCGACAAGTTGTCGAGGGTATCTTGTAATGGTCCTTGGAGATCGGCAGATTTGGGTCCTATAATGGACACAACGCTGTCGTCGGCAAATTGTGTTATGTATTATATGTTGTTGTCTGTTGTATCCATTTTGGTATGCTTAACAAGTTCAATTGAGATGTCGAAGATCACCACGCAATACGATGCGATGTTAAATAATCGTGGCTTTAATGATCCGCAATCTTCATTTTGTAACTAAGATCACAGATATAAGTATCATACAGCTGTCTCACTTGCGCCTAGGTTTGTGTAAATCGGATGATGATCACTTATGTCACCTTTGTTTTTGAATTAAGCCACTTCACTTTCAAATCTTCGAAGCTTTTAGGAATGCAATGGCAATGAAACCAACTTGATAGGTTGAACATATAAAAAACCAACATCACTTCAAATTTTGTGTTTGATTCGAGTCTGGTAATTAAACTGTGATCAATAGTAACAGCATTACGTATGTTTAATTATAATTTTACCGCGGTATTTCGTGGCTTTACATCATATAGTAAATCAGCTAGCTTTTGAAAATTGCATCATTGTTAAGACACTAGGTAACTTTATTTATGCATCATTGAAAATAACTGCATAAATTCATTAAAACACTTTCTCGTCAAACCGGCACTGAATGTTATTTAGGGAAGTTAAAAGCTAATGACTTGAAATGAAAATTTTGCAGCACGTTCCATGTCCTTGTACGCTTCATTTGGTTTCATATTTTGCATATTGATTGACTAAAGCGGTTTCTATCATTCACATACTGAAGTGAAGGCGCACGCAATGTTTGCATTTTTGGTTATCAGTAACTGTTAAATCTGTTCACTATCTGCAAGTCCGGAGAACTTTTCACCGCGCTAAACAAATTTCACATTTTGTTCGATTTGTCGTTGTATAACACATCAACAAAGTGTCAACACGTAGGAGAAGTGCTCCCTTACGTATCGCTGCTTCACCATTCATCTTATATAGAAAAACAATTAGTTAGAATGAGATAAACCATCTCTGTTCAATGGATTAACTCAAAGAGTAAGATAAAAATAGGTGCAATCGCATCGAAATTTCGCGTCACAATAAAAGAAGTATTTTTTCTCGGATCATTGCTTCATCGGATTGAAGCGAATATTCATCGACTGATTAAAACGAAATCCATTGATAGTAAGCCGAGTAGCAAGCAAAAATATTATGAGATGAGACGACTAATGAGATGGCTATTGGTACGATTCCACTATTAACTATTCGTGCTTTTGATTCTGGTTTTGCCTTGCCATTTAGTTACTATTGTACCATATTTTCTACACACAATAAACTCAACATGTTCTACACAGTTGAAATAAAGTTATCCAATGAGTATTATAGAACCAGTAGTCATTCACTCAGTGGTGTAGTGATGCCATTTTCAACGTATGAGAAATAAATGTAAACTTCATTTCTAGTTTTTTTTTACAGTCTCTTCCGAGGCTCCGGGTACCGTTATAACTTACAAGAGTTTGTTTACACATGGATTTACAGTTTTGGAAGTTATTTGGATTTGCTCGAAACACGAAACAAGCGAAAACATGATTAGAATATGATTTTGACTTTTGGGTTTTGAAGTACCTTATTCGTATCTTCTCTCAATTCCTATATACACATATACACTTCTTCCTATATTTACATTTCTCATCGGAAATGTAGTATGAAAAACAAGTTGTACAAATTTTCTCTGGGTCCTTTCTTAAAACATCAATTCAAGAATTATGTTATAGAAATCTTCAAAACTCTTTTCTAAACAAGAATGGGTAGAACTTAATCGTGAATATCTCTTGTTGTATTTAACCAAACAACAAAACTTTTTCTCCGTACTATCGGAAATATATATGATCAGCAATTTATGATAACATTTTCAGTAGTATGAAATAAACACAATTGGCTCAAAACTATAGTTTTCTAAAATGTTCCATGTCTTCCTCGTGTTCGGACGACAGTTTTGAAACAGAGAGCGACATTACATTCTCGCGTTACCAAGTGAGTAGTTATAAGACACGTTTCATTCGTTCTAGCCTGTGCAGTTTACTTTTAATATCAGTTAATTCCATTGAAATTATTGCTTCTCGTACCGTACCGTTCTGTAAGTAAACAATTTCGTACTCTCTTTTACCTTGTGTGTCGTGAATTCGTCCTACTTTAGTATAGGTGAACCGTTACAATTCTGGAAGTGAAAAAATGAAGCCTCGCACAATTTACACAATATATCAACTTATGAGAACGATTTGGGGTATTCAGAAGTGCGAAGCAACGTGTTAGTTTTATTCGTATTCACGTCATCCAGTCTCTGACATTACCCACCCACTTTTTGACCATGGAATGACAAGTTTTGAGTTAGTAAGTATGTAAACCACGAAGTGCAACTACGGGTGGTCCACGTCAGCTTAACTCAATGTTTTCAAATGGTTTTTGCATTTTAAATTACTTTTTTGGGTTTTTCAAACTAAGTTGCATTTATACAATTTTTGGATTCAGCCGTTCATTTGAATTGAAGTTTATATCTTAGTATGTATGTATCTTTGTATCATATCTCGTCATATTTTTGTTACACACAGATTAGATTAGCGATCTCTACAAAACGGATTCGGCTGGTATTTTACTATCTGTTTTTGACTCAATTACAGAAATAACAACAATTACAATTAAATAATTGTAAAATTATACATCGACTGGCTTTTAATATTTACAATTGCCAGATTATGATGCCACAAAGGGTAAGTTTAATGAGAATGTTTAATGTGGTGCACTCTACTCATGTTTAGTGGTGCTTTTTATGCCAGCATGGCTTCTTTTTCTTTGTGTTCTTTGTGTTCGATTAAATATTTTCAAGGTCTTCGTAGTTAGTTAGCTTATTCCGGTGGTAGGATTTGATGTTACTACCCCACGGGGGAACGCATTAATTCCTTCTACTGTGTAATGTAAGCAAAAATGCTGACTTGAAAGGAAACAGATCATAACCCACACAGAAAGAAATAATGAAATTTACACGAGATGTAAATCAATAGTAACATGGAATAGACATGAGTTGAATCGAAATATTGATTGAAAACCTTCATCGATGCAAAACTAAATTGAATTGCATTGAATTTTCAATGAATATAACTGTATCTTTCAATTAACGCGTATGTTGCGATTAAATTGTATTGAAACGTACAGAATCGTAAAGTAATTTTATGTTTAATTACCTGCTCCTAATATGTGCATGAAAATAGATGTAAATTCACAAAATATTTTTATCTGTGCATTTTGGAAAGTTTTAGTAGAGGACACCGCATCAAGTTTAATGAATTCATTCCGCAGTTCATTCCACGTCAGGAATTTCCCGGTAGATTTGAATTGTACTGCCACAGGCAGCTCGTACATTGTTTCAGCTGCTGACTGTGTTAATGCAAAAGCAGAAGTAAAACCTTCGAGATATGTTGGAAATAGAACCTTTACTTTGTTGTCCCCGGGTGTCTACTTTCCGTAAAGGAAACTAAATTGAATTAATTTAAATAATCTAAACAGCAAAATGTCACTCAGTAGCATAAAAGGCATCCTTTGCGTTTACTTGACAGTTTTTAGTGAATTCTAGATGCAGAGCGTGTCCTTCTGTCCGGGAATGTCTAGCTGTTTTTAATTTTTGGATACCACAACTTGAACGGATGAAAAGATTTCAATTCACTTCCTTTTTTCTGCTTCGAACACATTTCACCAGAAACTTTTGTTTGAGTTTTCAGCTTTTTCGGAACCCAAAAAAAATATCGATATGGATAAACAAAATGATCGCACGACGCACAAAGCTTATTATTTAGTGGTTAATTTCTGCTTCAGCATATCTTCTGAGAATTTCGTATTGTATTCGCTTCGGTCTAGGTCCTGATCTCCTATTTGGTCATCTGTCGATTTTTATCCAAATTTTCTACAATAAACTAAAATAGAAAGAGTCTAAATTGTTTCTAAATCTGTTATTTCAATCTTCTCTAATTAGTCATGTGTTAGTAAACATTGCACATGAGGAACTGAAAAACAAAAGCAATTAAAAACGCAATTGAAAAAAAAACATTTTCAAGCGCCATCTGTGCTTTTTCCGTCGTCTTGTGCGTTCTCTTTTTGTTTTGTTTTATGAGCTCATAAATTCATTGCCATATGTTAGTCCAAAATGAATTTAAAAATTTAAGTGAACTTCAATGGTGTACTTACATACTACAAATTCTTAAAAAAGAACATGGAAGATACAAAATACTGTATCAAATATCAAATATGATAACACACAATGGAATTATAGGGAATAATAGGAATAATTCTTAATAATGAAGTATGCGGTATCCAAAATAAGTAATAAGCATCCAAACTAGAGTTGTTTTACAAATGTTTCGTTAAGAATATTATTCCTTGTATCTAGAACCTTGAATCGTAAACTTTTACTATTAATATAATTTCGTAAATGTTTGAAATATTGCATTTTAAATGTCATTGCAATTTGTTGTGTCTTGTACACTACACTGTGGCCCTTATTACCGGCATCACTACACGGTGAAAACCAAGTGAAGTGATTGTGACCCTTATTATCAGTATCACTTTACAGTGAAAATCGAGTGAAGTGAATGTAAATCTTTATTACGGAAGTCGTTTCAGAGACAAAAGTAATTACTTGGATGCACTATATGTCATTATGAACATCACGTCACCAACATTTTGTTGAAAAAATTAGTTTTTTGATCACTTCGTGATACTGGTAATAGGGAAAATCAAGTGAAGTGAATGTTGAAAAGCAGTCTATATTTTGTTGTCTCATTCACACAATTTGAAAGGGCCACGTTACGCACTTCGAAGTTTTATATTACTTGATTTAAGCTTTCCAAAAAGTGTATGTCTGCGACCCTGCTTCCTATTAGTAGTTAAAGTTAGTGCATATAAAAGTTTAAATGTTAAATAACTTTTTAGGTCTCGAACATAGTAGACACTGAAAATAATTGTGAAAAAAGTTATGTACAAAAAACTGATTTTAAGTGGTTTCAAACGAAATTGTTTCATATGTTTGAAACATTTTGCGTTAGACCTGTAGCTTCTTCGGCAAAGTTTTTTCTCGTTAGAAGTTCTAAAACTTTGTAGAAGACATCGTTTTTCTATCTCTTGAGGGAAAAAAGTTGTTGAAATGAACTTTCATCGTAGTAGGCTTTGCACATTTTTTATTGTGATTAAATCACGAGGTAAATTTTTGTGAATGAGTTCTTCAAAGGAACTATGTATATCGGATCAACGGTTTAACAGTTATAGAATTAAGTTCACGTTTTTGTTGATTCAAACCACTGTGCGGAGTGTGGGTAGAAGTAATTTGGCAACCATGATCATAAGAAGATTTCACACCGGCACTTGCTTTGCTGGTTAAGAAATAGATATCCACTCGTTCGGTTATCAGCGGGTTATCACTTAAACGCATGATCACGCATTGCTAGAATGACAACCGCCGGTGTGGAAACGCGGTTGAGCTTCAGCAACCGTGATATGCACAACCGGTGCAGAAATGAGTGTTCAAGTAAAATAGTAACGCAATGCGTAATCATAATAGACACGCATTTAGCTACCCACAGGTGGGCTTGGTCTTAGTGACGACGCAAACTTTTGGCGAAACTTTCGTTTTGAAGAATCTGATGTTTTTGGCGAAAACTGTAGGAAATTCAAATAAATCTTTATAATGATCTGTGGCGCTGAAAAGTGCCTTGATATGCAATGTCCTATAGAATCAGCATTAAGGCAGAACTGAGATGGCTCTTGGCGTGTATACTCGGTAAAATCGCATTGTGATTTCCAAATGAATTCCAGGCGGAGTCGGTAGGTGCATATGATTCGTAATCCATTTGGAACTCACAATAAATTTCGAACAATTCAACTGCGCGGCAGTATTCACGAACTCAAATCGTTGTGAAGGTTCGTTCTAAAAGCGTGAGGTCTTCGATGTCTTGCATCGACAACCGTTGGACAGAATATAATATAAAACCTGTTTTAATCCCCTTAGTGGTGTAATGATACCTTTATCATATCTCACATATTCTCATATATAAGTGTGTGGTATTCTTAAAAATAATTCTCTTTGATTCTTGAAAAACAAAATAGATTGTACATAAACTACACTCTTAGAAAAAACGAAATTTACGCTTGATGTAATTTCAAGCATGCCGCAATTTCTTCGGTGATTACACAATATTACATCTATTTTCATGTAAAAATAAATTTTGCGTCTGTATCGATGTAAGCTTTAGCTAAACGAACTGTGAAGTTAATGATATGACTTATCTTTACATGCTTTGGATTGTGAACGTAAGTGAATCGCGACACTCGTTTATGTTCAATTTAGGGTGGGACAAAATATTGATTTCAGCTTCACCAAACTTTTCCTGTTCCTTTTGGGTCCCATAAGCACCAAGTAAAATTTTAGCTCGATCGGAGAAACTATATTTTCGCGCCCGAGGTTTAAAGTTTGTATGGGATTCAGTATGGAGAAATTCACTTTTTACAAAATAAATCGGCTGGAAATCAATCTATGAGCTCTAAAAATCAATGCGGTTTATTGATGAAGTTATTGACAGACTTGCTCGACGTACAGAGGGCCGAGGGTCTTCTATTGTATCATGAAACGAAATAGGTTGAATAAAAAATTCCCATTCAAAAGTATGTCGTTATTTCATTGTATTGAAAAACACTAACGAATATCCATTTCTCAATATTGAGTTTTCACTTACAACGAACTGTTGCATCTGAGATATCATAGCAAAACTTATGTTGATACGTTAGATACAACAAGAGAAACGTGAACTTACTAGAAGGTCATCCAGCAAGTTTGGAAGGGTTGCGGTCAAGGGGAGGACGCTTAGAACAATGTGCCAATCACACATTAACACAATGCGTTGGTGCATTTATCAATATTGGCACTTTCGTTTTCATACAGTTGCACAGTTGTGGCACACAAAGGGCTCAGTTTTGACAAGTAGCTGTTTCTTGGGGCACAGAGTGGCACACTTAGACTCACAGTATATCACGTGTTTTTTAGAGGCACAATATAGTTCGTATTAAGCGACTCTCTCCTTGGTTGCGGTTAACATTTCCGGGACTGAAGATGTAATTTTATGAATGACGTTACCGAAAAGCTGCAGTGATTTTCAGTATATTAAATTTTCTTGGAGTTATCTAATCCGATTTCTAAAATCGTAGACGCGTAGACGCGTTTTAAATTCACGCTTCTGAGTGTATTCTTTGAAAGTTTTTCACCTTCGATGAAGATTGGGTGCCAATATTTTAGGGTCATCTCTAATTTCGTTAAGTGGTAGTGCTCAAAAGTTTAAGCACCTCAAAAAAAGTCCCTATGTGAAATTTGAGCTAAATCGGATATGGATAAGAGGTCAAAGTTCGAAAATTTTCGATCTTGAAAAATCAACATCTCGATTCTGGGACTTTTTAGATTTTCGAAATCGATTTTTTTGTTTTTGTCGAATGTCTTACAATTGCATGAAATTTCTTCGAGATAACACCAGATCTCCACGTTTCATGAAATTCTAAGACATTTGGCATTGAAAAAAAATGTTCGATTTCGGAAATCTCCAAATTGTTTTTCGAGATAACACTAAATCTTGAAATCTTTTGGTATCAATAGATTTTCGATAACGGAAATTTTATGTAACCTCCTACTTTTCAAGATCGAAAATGTTCAAACTTGCGGCACCTCTTATCCATATCCGATTTAGTTCAAATTTTGCATACGTGATGTTTCAAGGTGCTTCAACTTTTGAACACTACTGCTTAACAAAATTAGAGATGATCCTGATATATTGGCACCCAAACGATGATATGAGAACTATGGAACAAAATTTGTGTTAGTTTTAATAGATATTTGGAAGTTTCCCACTTTACCTAACGATTTTCGTAAATGTCCATTTTGAGCATCGTCGGTCGAAGTTTAGTAACTCAACATAAAATCAGTTTTTGGTTGGTTTCTTCAGCAAAAGACATCGAAATCGTTAGAATTTTTTTAATTGACTTTGAGCAACCAGTTATCGAAATAATATCGATATTTCTAGAACTATCAGGTGTACAACTTTGCTTTCGCCGTTTTCCGATAGGTGGCTGTACCGACTGAGGCTGATCAAAATACATAGATGATAATGCCTTTAAAGTGAGTGTGTACAGTGCCTAACGAATTGTCATCGCCGTTTCAGTGATAGTTGTTTCGTATTATTCACGCTCGAAAATGTCTGTTTATGTGCCCAATTCTCGCCATTTGCGGGAAGTTTTTCTTTTCTGTTACAATTCGAAAAAAAAAAATGCAGCTGAAGCGCATCGAATGCTCTCAGAAACTTACGGTGATGCTGCTCTGAGCAAAAGAACGTGTGGGGAATGGTTTCAGCGTTTTAAAAATGGTGATTTCGATGTCTAAAACAAAAATGGTGGTGGAAGAAGAAAAACCTTAAAAGATGAACAACTAGAAGCATTACTTGATGAAGATTCGTGCCAAACCCAAGCAGAGCTTGCCGAATCGTTGGGAGTGAGTCAGTAAGCCATTTCAAAACGTTTCAAGGCCCTGGGTATGATTCAGAAAGAAGGAAACTGGGTGCCGTACGAGTTGAAACCGAGGGACATCGAGCGCCGTCTATTTGTATGTGAGCAACTGCTTCAAAGACAAAATCGTAAGGGGTTTTCACATCGAATCGTAACCGGTGATGAAAAGTGGGTTCGATACGATAATCCTAAACGCAGAAAATCATGGGGAAAGCCCGGGCATGCTACTTCGTCGAAGGCAAAACCGAATATTCACGTCGCCAAGGTTATGAATTGTATTTGGTGGGATCAGCTCGGTGTGATTTACTACCACCACAGGAGATCGCTACCGAACGCAACTGATGCGCCTTAGTCGCGGCCACAATATCAAGAGCGACATGACAAAGTCATACTCCAACACGACAATGCTCGGCCTCACGTCACAAAAGTGGTCAAAAAGCACCTGGAAACGCTGAAATGGGAAGTCTTGCCCCACCCGTCGTATTCCCCAGATGTCGCATCTTCTGACTTCCACCTATTCCACCGTTCGATGGCACACGGCCTGGCAGATTAACATTATCCAACCCTTCGAAGAGTTGGAAAAATGGATTGCTTCATGGATAGCGTCAAAAGAGGACTCCTTTTTTCGAGCCGGGATCCGAAAATTGCCGGAATGATGGGAAAAAGTTGTCGCTAGCGACGGACAATACTTTGAATACTACATCTGTAAGCACTTTTTCGCAATAAAGCTTTAAATTTTGGAAAAAAAACGGCAGCAAAGTTGTACACCTGATAATTTGGAAAGTGACATGTAAACAATGAATTTCGGTTATAAGTAATGAGATGATGAAACAGTTCAAATATTTTTTATGTAATCTAGACAACATACCGCAAATGCAGCATTCATCAATATTGCACTTACAGCATTCGAAACATTTAAAAAACATGGAAACTGAAATAAGGAAAAGATAAACCATTTTGTGACCATGCACGACATGTAAGTAGAAATCCACTGGATCCATTATAGGTTATTTTTTGTCGCTGAATTCGCGACCTCTCGGCTTGTCATGCCCGTAGAATGATAATAGGTACATAAATATAAAGTGTCATTCAATTTGCTAGCTTGATAAGTTTCACGACTAGTAAATGTTACTGGCCTTTGCGTTAATAATTAACACCGTTCAGCTGTACACTTTCACATCAACATCAACGACGAAAGCATATATCGTGCAGGTAAACGCACTACTTTGACTATAATCATGACTCGTTCCACACAAGCGTATCCAAGCATAATAACTGCTTTCGCTTTAATAAATGATGGCTAGCCTAAATCAACATGGGATTTGCTAGCATGAAATTGTTTGGAATATTCAACAGGCAGACCGAATGTCAACCAATCATGTCAGGATGTTTACCGCTCGCTACCAACTTAATTGGATTCCCGTGGTGAACCCGTCCGGTCGATGGTTCAGATAAGAATAGTTGCAATTCTCAAACAATTCGCTATCATAAAGTGCGACACGAAATGTACGATTTTTCAAATGAATACAGTAGAGCCGAAAATGATTGACCTAATTGACGTAGTCTAAAAAAAGATAATCGTTATATGAACGAAAACAGCATGATTGGAGAAAATTAAATTGAGCAACGGGGAATGTGGGTGGGGAAGCCCCAAGCTCTGAAGTCCAAATAATTAATTTACCTTCATCTGTCTCATGGAAATTTTTCTACTTTGTTCGACCGATAGCGATTAGGATCAGGCTGTGTACACGTGTTTCGAAAGAATGCCAAAATTGTGGTAACAACTGTCTACATTAACGATTTCAAACATTGAATTCGAGACATCAACGGCAGTTTTATTAGGAATATTTAAAACAAAGGAAGGGATTCTAATGTTAGTAGACATTTTCGTAGCACCAATCAGGTTATTGTCCCACACAGTAAAAAAACAACTGCAAAGTATATCGGATCAGAAGGCCAAGTTCCGAATCGAAATTTAGTACATAGACTTTACTTTGCATGTTTGTGGAGAACAAATAAAATTAAATATTTATTAATACGATGTTTATGAGTAACATGAAAATATCCACTCATACACGACGGAGTAAGCAAATAGTCGAGCAGTGTTATTTACTGATGGAATATTCCAACTCTCAGTGGTTACTGAACCTACTTTTATGAAGACAGTACAATGTAATGCGTAATATAAGAAAATATCTATTTTCACAAAAGTTGATTTAGTTGAGCAACACAATTTTTTATTAGAAATCATTAACTCCACTTAAATTCAATTAGTAATTTGGTTTACCCTGCTGAAAATTTTCATGGTTAAAATATATAACATGGGAATACGAATAGCAGAAAAAGAGAGCATGTGTCCCATTCAAATAAATGCATCGAACAAAACCATAGTACTTTATTGGAATCACCGTACATTGAAAACTTCTCGAAAAAGATAATATTATGAATATCCTCCGGCGCACTCCTACACTCTCGTACGATCGTCCCACCGTGGTGTCGCAGGTTAAGGTTATTTCATTCTTACGGATCTCACTCAAACCGGCACAGTATGGTTTTGTTATTGCATCGTTTGCAGTGGCCGTTAGTCTGGGCGAACGATGTGCGGTTTTCCGGTTAAGGACGGGAGAAAATATGAAAATGCGTGCTGGAAATAGTCGGCCTTCGTGGAGTTGCCTTATTGTGGTAAGATTAGCTTCAATTCAAAACGTGAAGAATGGAGAAAGGTTTCGGCAAATAATTTTTTTTCTGATGAAAGATTATACAACATATAGTAAGAGCAATGGGGATCAATTCAATGTTTTTAAATAGGATAAAGTTTGATCATCCATATCTTCTAAACTATACGAGATGAAATGATTTTCGCCCTTATTCTGAATAACGTCGTATCGTTTTTTCCCTCGTATTTCATTTGTATTCCCCATAACGCTAGCAAAATCAAAGGTAGCTATGATTCGATCGAACCACATTCGATCGAATAATCTATACGTCGTTATTCAGAATAAGGGCGTTTATCTTCGACGAAGCTGTTGGATTCAAAATTATTTAAAACTGCACCGAAGACACAAATTGCAATGAATTCGTACTATTTTCCAACGTTTAGGACTTTTCGATCATAGTTCTTGAGCAATTCCAGAAATGTGTATCAGTTAATCAGACTTCACATACTCCGATTAAAAAAAAACTTTTCACACGCCTTTGAGCTTGAGCGTGAGATCACCCCTGGTTAATACTCCGATTTTGATCGGGACTGGCAAATCATCGTTAAATGTACAGCTTCTGATAATTCCAGAATTCATTCATCAGTAGCCGACACCGGTCAGGCCCGAAAGAGTTTCGACTACGGAATGGGAATTTTTTGATTATTTATTTATTTATTTATTTATTTATTCATTTACATGTAACCAACAGACAATGTGTAGTCCCAATGATTAAAAACTATTCCTATTTCTAAGTATGTTTGAAAAATTCGTTTGAATTCTGCTACGCGTAATGTGAAAATCGAATTCGGCCGATACTCCATTGAAAGTTCGTTGTAGACCAATAATAGCACCGTTATATCCATAATTCGTACGGCTAAGAGGCAATCTAAGAAAGACGTTATTCCGAAGAGCTCTACTGCGTACATTTAAAGAAATTTCGCTGAGGAGTGCAGGGCAGTCTATTTTGTTGTTCAACATGTCGGCGATCAACATAGCACGGGACAAATCACGTCGAATGCCAAGGGTGTCGAGTCCAATCAATAATCCACGACTTTCGTAGCTAGGCAGCTCGTAAGGGTTATTCCAAGGTAGCTGTCGAAGAGCAAAACGGACGAATCTGCGCTGTATTGATTCTATTCGGTAGGAGCCGTTAAGGTAATATGGGTAATATGAGTGAGCAATATAGAGACTTTAAACAGTAAATGTCTGTGAAATGTTTTGCTATTCTCATTACAAATCCTAAACTACGGGATGCCTTCGCTACAATAAAGTTGATATGCTGCTTGAAAGACAATTGCTCGTCTAGAATTACACCGAGATCCTTAACACACGTGGGTTCTGTTGATTACTACTTCATCAAGGCAGTAATTGTATCTTATAGGAACTTTTTTGCGTGTGAACGTGACGATTGAGCATTTATCAATGTTCAAAACCATTCGATTTACCTCACACCACTTTGAAAAAATTTCAAGTTGGTGTTGGAGGAAAACAGCATCCTCGTTACTTCTAACTATTTGGAATAGCTTGAGATCATCAGCGAAAGATAAACGTGGACAATTTAGAGAAAGATTCACATCGATAAAAAAAGGAGGAAGATCAGAGGTCCGAGATGGCTGCCTTGTGGAATCCCAGAAGAAGCGATGAACTCTTTGGATACAGCGTCATTTATTTTGATTGCTAATCGGCGATTATTAAGGTATGAGGAAAACCAACGCAGCATGTTAGAACCAAATCCCAATCTGTCTAACTTAGCAACAGTAATGGCGTGGTTAATTTTTTTAAAGGCAGCGGAGAGGTCCGTGTAGATAACGTCAGTTTGTAAACCGCAGGATATAGCATCCGTCACAAACGTCGTGAAGGTCAAGAGATTGGTAGTCGTAGACCGTTTCGGCATAAACCCATGTTGTGTTTCTGCAATAAACCATTTACAATGGTTGAATATAGATTCAAGTATCACCATTTCGAAAAGCTTTGGAATAGCACTGAGCGAGGTAATTCCACGGTAGTTGTCGATGTTTTTTTTGTCTCCTTTTTTATGAACTGGAAACATGTATGAAAACTTCCAGGAATCATGGAAGATCCCAGATGTTAGCGATAAACGAAAAGTTTGGCAGATAGGTGAAATTAAACCGATGGAGCATTTTTCACAAAGATTGCAGGAACACCATCGGGTCCGGAAGAGCTCGAAGATGTCATTTTGGCGATAGCCATTTTTACTGAATCTTCGTCAACACTGATAGTATCCAACAACTGATGTGATACTGGAACGTTCATTGCTGCTTGGGCGATTTGGTTCGGTGACAACACTTCATTGGAGGAAACGCTGGAAAAATTTTCGGAAAACAGTTGACAAATTTCATCTAGATTAGTTCCAACACTTATCCCATATACCATCGACGAGGGCAAATTCGATTCTTTTCGTTGGTCGTTTACGTACTTCCAAAAAGATTTAGGATCAGACTTCAATTTGTTCTGAACATTCCGAAGGTAACGTGCGTAGCAACGTTTTGCTGTCCTTTTATATAAAGAGTAGATGTGTACGTAGTTTGCGCGCAGTAATGTTAGGAATGTTAGTCCAACACTTATTGAGCAATGATAGTATTCGCGCACGACTTAGTATGTCTCAAGATGATCGACACTTATACTTCACGAATGAAAGTTTCAAAAATATTCGAAATTGAAGGCTGAATATATTTGTATTTGTGAAAGCTAAATTCACACCTGCTAAATGTAGACTAAAAGGAAAATTCCAAGTGCTATCGTGGAATGTATAGAGAATTCCCTTAGCTTTTTTAAATGAAATTGACTTTTCTAAAAGAAAAAAGTGAATAGGGTTTATGAAACAGTGTTGGGTAATATGACAGATTTATCTATGTTATTAAAATTATAACATTAACGGATTTTTGCGATGATTGTTATACTTCAATTTATAATCTTGAATGACAAGAAATAACACAGAAATGGAAAGTCCTGGCATTACATTCTTTTTATGGAATTTGGCCTTCCTGTTCCCACTGACCCTATGAATTGAACCGCCAACCCGGGCTAAATTCCACTTTTCACACGTCTCCAATTACAGGGTTACCACATTTATATCAGCATTTTTCAGAAAAGAAATCTGTATCTGGGGATCAAAAACTTGTATTGGAAATCTATGCATGGAAGAGATAAGAAATCAAAGAAAGAATGAAAAAGTCTTTGGAGCCCAAATTTAAAGAAATCAAATCTTTTCTTGGTCTGAATTTTATGATTTAACTTGTAGTTAGAAAAATGTTGGAACTTATTTTTGCGTTTGAACTTCTTGAAAAGATGACTTGTTGAAAACCTTTCAAAATCCAATCTGAAAGTGAGAACTTAGTCTGATTATTTTCATTTTCGTTTATTTAAGGGAAAGTGTTCGGTTACCGGCACCCTTTTATTTTAAGCTCATAACTTCTGACTTAGTGCACATTATGCGAACTTCTATACATCGATCGAAAGCTAAAGTCCCTGTCTAACAACTGATAAAGAAACTAAGTTGATTTCATTGATTGAAAAAAACTTTAATATCAATTCAGTAAAGTGATAAATTTTGGCCATTTCAAAAAAGGGCACCCAAGAAATTTTGGAAAAATATAAGTAAAGAATGCAAATATTCAAAGGAAACCCGTAATTTAGACTTTTCGGAAATGTTTTGGACAAAAGTCCTGGTTCCCGGTATCCGGTTCCGGAAGTACCGGAAATAGTGGTCATATATACCAAAATGGATCTCACTCACTTTTCTCAGCGATGCTTTGACCGATTTCCACAAACTTAGATTCAAATGAAAGGTCTTCCGGTCCCATACGGAATTCCTGAATTTTATTCGAATCAGACTTGCGGTTCCGGAGTTATAGGATAAAGTGGGTTCAATATTGTACACCGTTACTTAAACTGGCGGAACAAAAATCGTAAACAAATGTTATAAACTGGACTCTAAACAGTTATTCTCAATCTTAGGGTCAATTGAAAGGTCTTACGGTTCTACCAAAAATTACTGCATATTTTCGGATGAGACAAACATTAAAATCGTAATTTAGAGTGCGTATTAGTAGTGTTTGTATGTCATGTTAGTTGGTGGCCGTACGAACCGACTTTGATTATACCGGTTCTCGGGTTCCGGTGCCGGAAGTGCATATAATAGTGAACCCACTTCGTTTTCTTAAGGATGACCTACGCAATCAAAGCACTGTTTTATTCTGTATGTTATACACAAACAATCTCTTGGTTTCTTTCAAAAATCGAAGAGAAATTTTTTGAATAGAATACCACAATATTATACATGAGAAAGGCATCATTACACCAATATGTGGATTAAAACAGGTTTTTTTTCTTAGCCGGAGCATCTGCTGTATGAGCAGCTAGATGTTTGGCCAAAACTTTGGCTTGCTTTGTCTCGACAGCAGCTTGCATATCACTGACATTCACAATTTGTCTAAAAAAATGGGGTGCCGGTAACCGAAATCGGTAGACATTTTGAAAATGACAAAACAAATCTTTGGTTGCGAAAATTTTGATAGCATCCGGCATTAACTCACAAAATAGATCGATTTCGCTTAATAAGTATTCAATCCACTCATCTTTTCGATTGATGCAGCAAAAAGTACAAGCGTCTGTTTGCTCCGGTATTTGGCACAAAAAGAATGTGCTGCTATTATACACACACATGACAATTGTCGTAATGACGCTATCTGCTTTCTGTCAAAAGTTACGGTGGGGTGCCGGCAACCGAACACTGCCGGCAACCGAACATCTTCCCCTAGGTATAATGCAATTGACAATCATTCTTTTGTCGTAGATACGACTTACTTTACTATGGGGTGCATTTTCAAAATTTATCCTCTGAGAGAGTGATAAGTTTTTGATCGTGAATATCTCTTGTTGTATCTAACGAATCAACATTATTTTTGCTACATGCCATCAGAAATATGATCACAATTTTATGATAAAATATTCAGTTGTGTGACTCTCAAATAATTCATAATTAAACTTTTCTGAAATGTTTGGTATAAACGAGTATCAAAGAGGCGCGTTTGCCTTTTTCGTATTTTTAAAGCTCATAGCTCAGTGATCTGTGAAAGGATTTATATAATCTAACTACCAATAGAATCGAAATTTTTCAACTTAAACTTGTATAAAAAAAGCATTGAAGTATTTCAAAAGTACACTATTGAAAAACCTGTCTTATTTGACCCATGTCAACACCAGCCAATCAGAAGGCGTTCTGAGGAAGAGAACAAAATATCTGCTGCTGTACAACAAATCGTTCGAGAAAATGTTCCTACAATTTGACCCTTCTGAATGCTAGAAACGAATCCCTACAGCATATTGATAGTTTCTTTATATAAATTATGCAAATCCGAAATGAAATAATCGACATTAAAATTCTGTATGCGGCTATTTTCATAGCCGTTAGGACCGCCCATTAGTGAAAAAGCTACAAACGAAATCACGTAAAAAGAAACCTCTCAACAAAAATTGGATCAGTTTGGATTCTGTCGCCACTGCGAGCAGATGTATTTTGTGTCGTTTGCAAAGCTAGTTTCGCTCCCGGCAAGAGCGATTACGTCACAGCTGCCAGTCATTTGCATTGGTGAAAAAAGAACGGTGGAGAGCATTACACAAAATCAGCCGTTCTAATGGCTGTAAAAGTTTTCTAAAGAACTATTAAGATTTGTTGTTCGCAAATCGAAGGTTAAATATCCTCAGTTTAGTGCAAATCTAGAACAGTTTGGTTATATTTGTGCACTTTTCGCTGTGTGAAATTCACAGTAATACAGATCAAGTGATGCCTTCTTTGTTTTTGCGAAAAATGTGGAAAAGGGGAATGCTTGCATAATTCATACAATTGATCAACTAATTGATATTCGGAAGTGTTAAGGAACATGTCAGTTGTTTTCGTATTCACGACATCCAGTTATGTCTCTGACATTACCCACCCGCATTTTTTACTACCTTACGTTATGACCGATGCCATCATCCTTTCATCTTATCAGAAGCAATTTTTGAAAGCAAAAAATTTACGCTACACTAGTTGAAAGAAAAAGTGAGCATAAAAAATCTTTATTAGCAGGTGGGACATCTGTGTTAATTGTCCTCGATATTCTCTGTTATATAAGTTCTATCCACTTTTTAGAACTAACAATCAGGATAATGGTTTACTTCGAGAATAAACAGTACCATTATTTAATATATTTTAGCTTGTTCATTGTTCACTGAAAATATCACTAGGCAGCTTTTCGATGTAAGGTTTTGCTTCGACTAAACAAGCATTTTAACCGTGCAAAACGACTAATGATCGATTGCTACTTAGTATTTAACTATTAGCAGTGCTAATGTCTCTATTTACAGAATAAAAATCCAGAGAAACAGACATTTTTTCTCATAACAGTCACTCAACGAACATTATGCCCCACCTTCGATTCAACAGTATGCTTCGAGTTAAAATATTGTTTTAACAATTTATAATGATCATTAAAACAAAAAGTAGCGTTAGGAGGATACAAAATGGTGGTTTCTAATTGTAATTACTTGATTATGCAATTGATTTCTGACTTTTATCGGCTTTTTAACGATCTTCAACTAACTAGAGATTATGAGAGGAGAAAGATTATGAAAATATAGAGCCATAGTACTCAAGGAAGAGCAAGGATGTGAAGATAAAGCACGGAAAAGTGAGACGTGACAAGGGTCATTTAAGTAAGCAGAAGGCTTCTCGTATCCATACTTTTACCTACTACCAGAGTAGTCGAACTTAGGCATCTTATACCGTTTTAGTTTTAGAACCTAAACACGGGCGACTCTGACTCCGAGTAAAACGAACACATGGTACGCGTCCTAAACAACAACTCATATAAAAAAGAAAAATTAAACACGCATGGATGCGTGGTGCGACCCGAGAAAATTTTCAGAGCGAAACTACGCGATTGGAGTCCGATCTAGAGCGACCCCAGGTTGCTAAAACAAACTCATCAAAAGTTGTTTTGGTGACTCTAGGTCAGCTCTCGGGCTGCTCTGATCAATAAACGAAAACGGTATTAGTGATACGAATCATTCGAGTCTCTGATATGACAGAAAGTAAAGGCAAATAATAATATACTATAACACTTTACCCTATTTCTTGAAAAAAATCAGAATTTCGATCACAAATTTATCTGATAAATCCGTAAAATACAGAATAATCTTTATATGTGGCAACCCTGATGAGAAACAATTTATTTTTAAGGATGGAGAGACCAATCCGATCAAGTCTTATGTTATCATCGGATGATTGATTTTTTGTGTGCTTTTTTCACATAGTAGCTCGGAAACGGTTGAAAGGTAAAAGATTAGCTAAAAAAAACCCCGACTTTCTTTCGGAGCTCCGGAGACCTCTAGTGTTACATACCATTTGACTCAGTTCGTCGATATTGAAAAAATACTGTGTGTGCATATGCATGTTTGTTCTTACCTACTAATTTTCTCGAAGATGGCAGAACCGATTTCAACAAGCTTACACTCGTTTGAAAGCTACTATTGGGTTATTAATCAAGTTTGAGGATCAAATGGCTATCTCTTTTTGTTCCGGAAATTTTATGTTATAAGTGTACGTAAACGACAAAGTCTACTTTTTATTACCAATATCAACAAGCTTAGGCTCGTTTAAAAGTTACTATTAGGCCATTAATAAAGTTCGAAGACTAAATGGCTGTCACTTCTTGATCCGGAGATATAATGGTATAAGTAACGTAACCGACAAAACACAATTTTTTCGTAACACTCAATGTTTCTGGAAATGACTAAACCTATTTCATCAAGCAGTGGCTCGTTTAGAAGCATCTAGAAAGTCATTGATCAAGTTCGAAGACTAAAAGGATGTCCTTTGCTGTGTCAAGCATACGTCTCCGCATAACTCGGTCCATGGCTGCTCGTCGCCAGCTACTCAGGGCACGGATGGTTTGTAGATCGTTTTATAATGGTATAAGAGGCGTATCCGAATTCTCTTACCGCAGCAAGTTTACGCTCATTTGAAAGCTTATAATGAATTATCGATCAAATTCAAAGACCAAGTTTAGGTTATTTTTGGTATAAGTGACGTAAACAACCAAACTCCTGAAATCGTGAGCCGATTCCAATAAATTCAGGCTCGAGACTAATATTGGGTTGAGGATCGAGTTCGAGGATCAAAAAAACCTAGTCATTTGAAGTTTTGCTTGCTCAGTTTCAAGTGCCAAGTAGTCTAGCTGCTTCATTGTCTTCGCTGTTGATAGTGGGCAAGTTCGAATGAATATAATTACCTTATGATCAAAAAAGAACCGGAATTTTATTAAAAAAATTTAAATTTTTAATAAATTTCTTTATTATCGCCTTCAAAGTACTCCTCCTGCGGCAATACATGCATGCCAACGCTTGATCCAATTTTCCATACAAGTTTTATAGGCCACCGAAGGAATGGCCTTTAGTTCACGCAGCGAATTCTCTTTTATGATCTCTATGGTCTCAAAACGCGTTCCCCGGAATGGAAATTTGAGTCTGGGGAAGGGGAAAAAGTTACACGGGGCCATATCTGGAGAGTACGGTGCTTGGTTGAAGATATTGGTTGAGTTTTTGGCCCAAAACTGCGACACAACCAACGCTGTGTGAGCCGGCTCATTATCGCTTTTTTGGCACCAGCCGAGAAGCGACGCGTTTCAAACAAAAAAAATTAGTTAAAATGTGTTCGGCTGATCCATAAGAGATGCCCAACAACACAGCAATCTCTCTAATCGGTACAGAACGATTTTGCAACACGATTTGCTTCGCCGATTCAATGTTTTCTTCAGTAACAGATGTTGTTGGGCGGCCAGGGATCTCATCATGATCCAAGCTTGTACGACCATCTTTGTAGCATTTATACCACTCGTATGCCTCCTAGACACGATTCACCAAAGGCCTTTTCTAACATTTTCAATGTTTCGGAACACTTAAATCCATTTGCAACACAAAATTTGATGCACGCATGTTGTTCTAAATTTTCATCCATTATAAAAATCGCCACACGAAAATTTTTCAATTTCTTTGTATAGACGCCAAACAAAAACTAATCGTACGATATGCGTCAAAATTTGACCGAATGTGTATAAAAGTGTTGCCAACGTTGAGAGAATAAAAGTTTGGAATTGGAGAAGCGCGGGAATTTTATAATGAAAATTCCGGTTCTTTTTTGATCATAAGGTATAAATGGAGTAATGTATTAAAAATGAAAACTGAAGGAGGAAACTATTAATTTATGTGTATTCTGTAAATGATATATCAGCTACCTGGTTTGTCTTTCATCTATTATCTTGAAACAATTCGAATGTTTACATAAACCTCATTAGAAGGTCGCTCTCACACTATTGAGATATTTTGTTATTTCAAGAGATCAACTGACGGTGGTTAATCTGAGTTTTGATTTGAAGAGAATTGATTGAAGAACTGAATGCTGCCGGTTCGGTACGTCCGCGAAAGTTGTGTGTGTCAGAGTGTGAAGTTTACTGCAGTAGAGAGATCGTCAGTGTGTTTTACATTCGGTTTCAATTGAATTGAATAAAGTTTTACTGCACTGCACAGTACCAGCAGTCTCTTGTTTCAGTTCTACACTGGACCCTTGAGAAGATTTTCTTCTATGAGATACTATTTTAAATCACCAGTGAACATGTTTAGTGAACTACCTGAATCAATCTGAAAGATGACCAGAGAAAAAAACGGGAATCCCGCGCAGTGGACAAGATTTTCTTAATTTATCTTGGCTCTAACAAATTGCATGATTGTCCATTATGATATGTAATGAGACAAAAATTATCAGGGATGTCGTAAAAACACAGATGATTGTCGGGTTCGACCGCTTCAAACCAGACTGATGAGTATGTCATAAACCGGTAGAAAATTTATCACATCTAAACAGTATCTATAGGAAGTTGTCGATCGTTCCACGACCTTAGCATAAGTTCCATAAGACCGATAGTCCATTTGTCTGTTCTAGGCCCGCACTGGTGTCAACCCTAGCTCTATGATTGCCTAAATTAAACCGCTAAGAAGATAAACCTTATTTCAGACACAAGAACAACCCTTGAAACCTTGGGATTGTACAACTGCGAATGTGTTTTTAAAGAATGATGTGCGGCAACCGGTTTTTTTAATCAAAACAAATCATTCATTTGTTTACTTCAAATATGATTCATTCACAGACTTGACGATAACTATCCGATTTTTTAGTCATGCAGGGTTTTAGAAACAAAATCCATGGCTTTTAACGGTGAGGTTTCATAACTCACAGGTAAAAAATATTCCATTCACAGATCTTGTTCTACGTTTTTACCCAAAATTCCTTTCATTCGCTTCGTTGCTATTATCGCTTTTACGATATCGTCTATAAATTCCATTTGTTTGCCTGTACGATTCCTCAATTTGCTCAAGTGACTCGTTCTACGTTTGTGTGCGAGCTAGCATGTTGGATGGTATGGCGAAATACAGGTAACGAAAATAAAAAACAAAACTTCCATCCGTGTTTCGGAACGATGTGGAACTGTAGTGAAAACCCTCACTTTTGAGATCTTGAATTGTTGGAGTTTGAAGCAGGTTGCATGAGTCATTTCACGAAATTATTACTTTGCACATTGGAGACGCAGCATACTTCTTTGTGAGCTAAATATGTACGAGCAAAACGCCGACTAAGAGAAAATGATGCAAACAATGCAATTAGCCTGGCTGGTACTTACTGTTCCCTCAGCATCGGTGCAATTTTGTTGAAACATTCCATGAATTGTCCATCTCGGCATAGCAGATACGGAATCTGCGGCTGACTATTGACGTTCAGTATTCGGAACAAAATACACAAGATGACGGCGATCACCGCCAGGAATGCGGGCGACATGGTTCACGGACAATTGTTCGGTTCGGAAATTTTTAATCCACAAGCCTGACTTTTCTTCTTTTTTCACTTGATAGGAATTACAATTTAACTGATTTTCTCCATGGCACACTAGAAATGCATTTAACCTTCGGAACACGACAATTTCACACCCGCAAGCTCTTTATTCACCCGTGGGTGTGAGCTAATCAAACGAAAAAATCAACTCTGAAACAATGGTATGAAAACTTGGCATCCGCAAAGAAAAGTAACAGAAGTAACAGTATGTTTTCCACCCGCCACTGAAAACAGCCTACTGTTTTCTACAAGTGAACCAACCATTCAACCCGCTAGTGTAATGTGGCGTTAGTAGATAATAGATAGGTAAAACCTAATCATAGGGACGCGTCTGTAGGTCTGTACACTAAACCACCCGCGAAACCGTATACTACATTCGAAACGCACCATTAGACTGAAATCTACCGCCGATCTAACAGGCTGGGTTAGTCGAAAATGTTGTCACCAATACCAGATGAGTGCAGGCCACTTAACAGCATACATCACCACTACCCCTCAGAATGGGTTTGTTTTGGATATGGTTGTTGTTGTTTTTGTTATTGCTGTGATGTGCATCTTCGAAAACATTGCATGCACTGTCAAGTTGACAGTTCGAATTCACTGTTTTGTGGTTCGTTTTCGAATGGTTCCGAAACATATCGTGAAACAATGCCCGCCGGGCGTAAAACTGGAGCTTTGTTTAACGAAAGCTCACGAAGGTTAGCTTTCATGCTTTCTTGAATTCTAAGCTTTCTAATGAAACTGAAAGCATATCCAAACGATGGCTCAATATAACGTGTCACATGATTTCAATTCCATTTGCTTTCTGGAATGAAATCACATTTCGAATTTCACTCCAATGCACTTTTCCGTGTGACTCAACGGATGTATTTGAAGTACGAAATATGAAGAAAATAAACAGCCATAGTTAAAAGATCTCGCGTCGTGGTTTATTCAGCTGAAATTCAAGCGAAGCAAACGTGGCTTCGGTGGGTATAGTTTCAGGCGTATTTATGTTATGATGGTCTTCTTTCCAAAAAAAAATCAGGCGTGTCTTGAAATATGAAACTATTTCAGATATGAATTGAAATGATTAATATTTTTGTTTGTATTTGCGAAGGATTTTTTCACTTTTTAACTGATGCTTTAAATCTTATGCTTTTGGACAGTAAAAATGAGAGCCGAAAATGGTCGCTGGGGACGTATATGTGGAATTTCTATTCTTTCTTACATTCCGAAACTGTATGAAGCAATTATCAGTAATAAACTGTTTAGTCAAATTAAAACTAAAATCACACATATGCAACATGGGTTCTTTAGAGGACGTACCACTGATTCTAATTTACTCGAATTCGTCCAGACCGCCATGGACAAACGAAAATTATATATGTCATCTTTATATAGATCAGAGAAAAGCATTACATCGTATTGACATAAGAATGTTAATATCCATGAGCTAAGCTGAGCTGGAGTAGATCACCCGTAGTTGCACTTCGTGATTGACCGAATGAGTGGAAATGTACAATGAACCAAGAAAATGAAGCTTGGGAGAAGCAAATCATTTTCACTGTACAGTCCTATCTTTTCATTAAAGGATCAATAACGACGCCGGCTACGACCAAAGGCTGTGCTACCAAATACAAATTATAATACGGAGTACTTCGACAAATTTTCAAGGACACATTTTGCATCGTGCGGTACACTGTCAGAGTGACAATATACTTTAACGAGTTTTCTATAAAACTAGCACACTGAAGGGTAAGAACAAGTTCACCATAGTTACTGTTTATTGTAGTGAAAAATAAACTTGAACTATGTTGTTGTGTATGAGATATGGTTATTCCATATCGGATTTTGTTTTTGTCCTCCTTGGCTTTTCAGAAATTTGCTCCTTGGCTTTTCGGAAATTGCTCAGTATTATATGTTAGAATGTCTCGGCAATGTTCACCGAATCGTTATGGTAGCCATCCGTTCTTCACATTGCAAATCACTCCCGTCAGAGGAGTAGGAATTTTTCCAACATCTGCCAAATGCGGGGAACCTTTACGTCATAATACTAATAGAAAATAATTCAATTAATAAGTTTATCCATCATGAAAGAAAAACTGTTGTGTCTGCCACCGTTCGGGCTATAATCAATTTGTCTGGGTCACGCATATATGAGTGACTATTGGGAAAACGCATACACAGCTTGCATTTGTTTCTCTTTTAACTTTTATTTTATCGTGTAGAGCGCTAATCGCTGTTTCCGTGGTACGTATACGAATCGTACCCATGTTCCACACCAAGGCCCGTCTATGAAATAAAGTCCCATCACTGCCAAAAAATATCGAAATTCTTCATTCATCGATTAGCTGGAGTGTATCTTTGAATTTGTTGCAATACAACAACGGAAAACATAAACAAACAAACTTGTTTTGCGCCGTAGCAACTAGCATAAAGCGTTGCCAGAAACGATCTCCTTCCACATTTTCAAACTATCGCAACGAAAGGGAGTAATTTGCTAGGCTTACTTGTTCAGGCTGTGAACCAAACATTGGCGGTTCGTTTGTATGGGACTTAGGGGTATTATTATTTGTATTTGTGTGCTACTAAGGGAAAGGAAGGAAAGTTAGTCCGATACACGTTGTTTCTAGAGACCCCGGGTACCGCTGTATCTCCACGAGCATCACGGGATAGCTGATTTGTTAGTAGGGAGGGAAAAAGATCCGGATATAATAAGGCATTATAAGAAAGAAAACTTTAAAATATCTCTAAGGAACGATCTCACTAGAATCCATTTTCATCTATTCTCATTGTTGTTAACAACGCGAGATGAAACACTGTTACTGAACAAATAAAATAAACATTCGCGAATGGGTTTGCTGCAGACCAATTTTAAATTTTCAGCTTGAATAACACGATTGACTTGAAGATTTTCACACATTCCATAGAAATCTGATAACACCGACAATGATATGCAGACGGCGCTTCGATCGGTTGATATCGTTGAATTTTGGGGCGGTAAATTCTCAGTTTCCACCGCTTGAGCATTTTTAGTTTTGCGAATTAACATTATTGAATAAATAGCACTCTCACTACTAAACTCACACTTGCCACACCTGTACTATCACTCAAAATAATTGTTTCGACTAAATTTTTAACAAAGCGTATCAAACAACACATTGAAATTATACTTATTTAAGAGCAGCACCAGGACACCGCATCGCACTCCCAGTGATGCCAACTCTGTCGACATACGAATGTTAATATCCATGTTACAAAAACTAGGAATTGAACCAAGTTTCTCAAATAGTTGAAATCTTGTTTGATTAATCGTCAACAAACAAAATATTTACAGGTAAAATATCGAGCACTATTCACGTCATTTTGGGGGTCCTTCAAGGATCGCATTTAAATCCTCTTTCCTTTCCTTAGAAATATGGAGTAAAGACAATGTCAAAGGACGGTAAAATATATTTTAAAAGAGCACACACATATACATACACGCACACAGTATCCAGCAATTCTATAACCTTTCTATTGAGAAAATCAGTAAGAAACGAAACACACCACACTTAAATCTTACTCCAGGAAGTCAACCAGTTAAGATGTGTGAAATAATGAGGGATTCATATATAACATAATTACTAATTAAATTTTCGTGAACGATTATAATACAACCATAAACAAAACAAATAACGTAACATTCGAAAAGTCGTGTGAATCACTAAGAAACTTTTTTTGCCCAAAATTCGATTTCATTAATTAATGTAATCTGACTCGAGAGTAATGAAATCATTCTCGATGCCGTGCTTGCATAAGGATTTGTCTTTTGCCTCAAGGTAGTCATCGCATGCAGCAATCGCTTCTTTATTTGAGTTAAATTTATTATCGGCAAGTATTTTTCCAATCAGCAAATAGCCAATAGTCACTGGCGGAGAAGCATCTCAAAATACTGACGGAAAGTGGAGACGGCGTATAAATCACGAACTGCAACAGCTGCCAGGAGAACCACTCATCGGACGAACACCTAAAATCGAACGTCTACGATGGGCTGGGCATATCATAAGGATGTCGGACGACAGCCCAGTGAAAATGGTTCTTGAATCTAATCCGACTGGGACAAGAAGAAGAGGAGCGCAGCGAGTAAGGTGCATCGATCAAGTGTAGGATGATGTACGAAGCATCCGTGCCTTGAGTGGCTGGCGATGAGCAGCCATGGACCGAGTTATGTGGAGACGTATGCTTCATACAGCAAAGGACACCTCAGGACTATAGCTGTTAGGTATATAAGTATCTAAGTATCTTAAAATACAGAAGCCATAACCTTCCACAGCTGACCGTTGTGCCTTTGGAATTATCGAACGTGGTTTCGATTCCGGACTGAGTGGATCCATTTTACATCCATAGTCACATATCAACTCAAAAAGCTGTGTTATTACTTGTAAACATGTTCAAACACTGCTCTGAATCATCAACACTTTGTTGTTTGTGATCAACTGTTATTAAACGATGCACCCATTTTTAAAAGAGCTTTCCCATAATTATAAACACACTTTCTTCTGATATCTATACGGCCTCAGATATCTCACGCAATTTTAGTTTCCGATTAGATAAAACCATTTTGAGAATTGTTTTTGATGTTTTCTGAAGTAACCATTGGTCCATTGGTCGGTCAGAACACTCACCATCATCGGTAGTCTGTACGACCACGTTTAAATTTAACGAACCAATAACAAATGGTTCTTTTCATTTTGCTTTACTTCAAGCAGTGATAAATCAACACACGAAGTTGATTTCAATCCATCGTTTAGAAAGTGACAAATGGCTGTCACTTTTTTCCGACTAATCGAAATGTCGTAGTTTTTTAAAAGTTGGTACTTCATAAACGTCATATGGATTTGACAATGATAGCGTCATCACACGACTTATTGAGTAATGTGTTAACGTAGCTTAGTTTGATGCTCTTACATTAGGGGAGACCGGGGTTAGTTCGGATACGGGGTTAGACCGGACAGCTCAAATATCTTCTAAGCCAGAAATTATTTTGAACCACGCATTTGGTTGAACCACAGTGTATATTTCATATCTGTGCATTGTAATACTGGTCTTTTTAGTGCTTTCAAATGTTCATTTCGTGCTGACTTCATTGTTTTTTGAGTGCTCCCGATTACGTGTAAAATAAAATTATTATTGTGTCTCGAAAATGCACTGTATGTGCGGGGCTAAATCGGACAAAAAATGTGGGACACATAATTTTCGATTTGAAATTCTTAACGGACTATTGAAACGTATCTAAATAATGATATCTATATTTCAATTCTACTCATTATCACTTATTGAAACTAGATTTGTTATAAATTTAAGTGAAACGTTCATTATATGTAGCGAAACAAGCAAATAGTCTTCAATGAACACTCTAAAGTCTGTTTCAAAATCAATTATTTTGTACTGCAGGACGTAAAGTTTCGAGACAATACCTAGATTCCCAGAATCTAGTATGTAAAGTAGTAGAATTATGTAAAGATTAAATTATGTAAAGATTAATTAGTAAACACAACGTAGAATTATGTAAAGATTAATTAGTAAACACAACGGTAACAATGAATTTGGTAAAACCCTAGGTCAAATAGGTGTTTCGTACAATTTCTAAGAATTGTCCGGCTTAACCCCATAGGGTGTCCGGTTTAGCACAGCAGTGTGTGAAATTGTGAATTTTAGGTTGATCACTTCTTTGTGACTTTTTACGGAAAATAATGCATATTTTTCCAAACCATATATTGAGAATTGCAACTGAAGGTTGAAGCTCCGCAATGGTATAGATAACTTGGATAAAAACCAAGTTGTAATGGATGCTTTTTTCATTTTCCCAAAAGTGTCCGGTTTATCCCCGGACTCCCCTACACATATGTGCATCGAATAGAGTCAGTACAAAGGAATTTTTCATTATTCGCACTTCGTAAATTAAGTTGGACAACTTCTTCTTCAGTTTCAAATATAAAGCGCGCTCATCGTATGCTCATCAATAAAATTGGTCGAGTTGTTCGTTAAAGTTGTTGTCGCGAATCGCATCGATTCAAATAGACTTCTTTCCAAACTCAATTGATACTTACAGATTCGACCATTATTATAATAAAATCTACGGTCCACTATTGATTGATCTGTTCTAATACAAATGAGATATTAACAATCAAATTGAATTATGAACCGAACGAAAGGTCTTCTATTTCCATGGACTGCTACTGAATGTAATCTGGATCAGACTTCCGGTTCCGGAATTGACTTGTGTCAGATATATGAAAAATATGCACTCAATTTTCTCACAGATAACAACATCGACTTTCATAAATTCAGATTCAAATGAAAGGACTTGGGGACCCATTGCAAGTTCCAGAATTTAATTTGGATCCGACTTTGAAGAATTCGTTAGTTAATGACCGCCTAAACTCAATTCAGTTATATCGATCCAAGACTTCCGGTTCCGGAAGTAACAGGAATAGTGAGCAAAAACTCTAAAATGGAACTCATTCTGTATTCTTAGAGATTAGTACACCGATTTTCATAAACTTTGATTCAAATAAGAGGTCTTATAAAGGGTGATTTTTTAAAAGGTGTAGGAGAGAAAATTTATGAAATTTTGATTGGAATCGATAGAACGATCAAAATAATGTAATATTTTTAGATGATTTCATGCAAATGTCAAATTTTTACACACACTCCTTAACATATCGGGCGTTATTTCACAAATAAAAGCTTGATTTATCCTTGTATCAGGTGTACAACTTTGCTTCCGCCGTTTTCCGATAGGTGGCTGTACCGGCTAAGGCTTCAGTGACAGTTGTTTTTGTTTTCGTATTATTCACGCTCGAAAATGTCTGTTTATGTGCCCAATACTCGCCATTTGCGGGAAATTTTACTTTTCTGTAAGAATTCGAAAAAAAATGCAGCTGAAGCGCATCGAATGCTCTCAGAAACTTACGGTGATGCTGCTCTGAGTAAAAGAAAGTGTCGGGAGTGGTTTCAACGTTTTAAAAATGGTGATTTCGATGTCGAAGACAAACATGATGGTGAAAGAGAAAAAAACTTCAAAGATGAATTACAATTTACTACGAGCTCTTTAAACCGGGTGAAACCATCACAGGAGATCGCTACCGAACGCAACTGATGCGCCTTAGTCGCGCGCTAAAAAAAAAAGCGGCCACAGTATCAAGAGCGACATGGCAAAGTCATCCTCCAACACGACAAGGCTCGACCTCACGTCGCAAAAGTGGTCAAAAAGTACCTGGAAACGCTGAAATGGGAAGTCTTGCCCCACTCACCGTATTCCTCAGATGTCGCCCCTTCTGACTTCCACTTATTCCGTTCGATGGCACACGGCCTGGCAGATCAACATTTTCAATCCTTCGAAGAGTTAAAAAAATGGATTGCTTCATGGATAGCGTCAAAAAAGGACTCCTTTTTTCGAGCCGGGATCCGAAAATTTGCGGAAAGATGGGAGAAAGTTGTCGCTAGCGACGGACAATACTTTGAATAATACATCTGTGGGCACCTTTTCGCAATAAAGCTTTAAATTTTGAGAAAAAACGGCGGAAGCAAAGTTGTACACCTAATAGATATGAGATATGAGTGGGCCATGCACAAGAAATAGTTCAAAGACGTTAACCCTCAGGGTACGGACTATAAAAAAGTTACGTTCAGTACGGACAGGGTTAGCCTAACCCGGCGACTTTGATTGGGTGTATATCGAGCTGTACTTTGTCAATTTGAATAATTTTTTTTTATTTTGTGTGAAATTGTCTCAAAAATATAATAGAGTTGTCAGATTAATCATTTAACTGATTGAAAAAAAATTATAATGAAAAATGTGAACGGGTCTTGATTTTTTTTTGTAAAAAACGTTTTTTTTTAAAATGCTGTAACTTTTTGAAAAAAAAAATTAACATTGTATAACTCGCATTTGAAAGGTAAAAAGTAGTTCTTACAAATGTCCATAACGGTTTTTTGATTTATTCCAAAAACTATATTTTTTTTGAAAAATGAAAATACGCGTTTTTTCGAGTTAGCGAAAAAACGTTGTTTCGTTGATTTATGATGATAAAGGTTAAAATTAATTACTTTGAGCGTAAAAAAATTGTTTCTCAGATATTGTTGAGTAGTATCATATAAATAAATACCAAACATAATTGTTTCAGAATCGTGATAACTTTCCTCTTCCGCACCTACGGCGTCGTCGGTGTCACTGTCATTCTCTGTAACGCTGTCCTCCTCGTTTTCCTTGTACAACTCCTCCAAAGCAGCAACGCTTCGAGTGATTCGACGCGTTGCCATGTTTTTAATGCGTGTTCTTTAACAAAAAATTACAAGAAACAAAATTTAATGAGTTATAATTCACTACGAGCAGCAAAGATTTCGATATAAGACGTACGTTCAAGTGATTGAGATCTACTACAATACTTCGCTTACACCATGTACAACGCGTTATTTTGAGGTTAGAATCTACAAAATTAAGTAAAGAGTACGTATTCTTACTTACCTTTTTATTCCTCAGCGGCAAACAGGCGAAAATTAAAACTTAATTTTTTTGAAAATTTTGGATTTTGTAACGTTCGATACGGACTGGGTGTACCACACCCGAGCACAATGTTTATATGTGTCTAGCTCGGACACAAAGCGGAGACTGACTCTGCCGCTTGGGCCTCTAATAGTGTGTACCTATAAGTTTTTTCCCCCCCTGGTCCAGACCCCCCTCGCCGACTTCTCTTCGTATGGCGCTTCTTTCAAATTTCGCTCGGGTTACGGTAACCCAGTCCGTACCCTGAGGGTTAAATCACATGATCAAGGTCGCCAATTGATGGACCCAAAACGTAAGATAAACTGTTGATGTAAGGTAATTCATAATTTGGTCATTGTTTCGCATGCCGCGTTGGATATGGCACCGTCCTGTTGAAACCTAAATAGGTAAAAAAATCATCACACGGTTGCGCTCGCCATTCATAGCAACGTTCCGCCCATCGTGACGTTTGAAGAAGTACGACCCATAATCCACACCAAACAGTGACTTTTTTTGGGATGCATTGATAGCTCCTACAAAGCTTCTGGCTAGTCTTCACTTCAGATGAGGCAATTTTTACTTGTTGACGTATCCATTTAACCAGAAATGAGCGTCCTCACAATTTTTCGTTGAAAAAGTGGACCTTCATCCAACTTTTCCAGCTCCACCAAATGTTAGGCGTTGTAAGTCGATTCATGATTAAATTGTAGACCAAACTCAACAAGTTTGACAATGACACAAGACACGATTCACGTGTGATCTGTCAAAAACAGAGTTGCCAAAAGGATACCTGCAAAAAATCACCCTTTAGCTCCGAGATAACCGTTATATTTCATTTGGATCCAACTTAGTGTTCCGGTATTATAGAGTAACAAATATATAAAAATTTCAAGCCGTATAAACCGTGACAATACAAAGAACCTTAAGATTCTCCAAAAACGTGAAAAAACTATTCGAGTTTGTAGGCTTTGTCAGTTGAAGGCCAAACGAACTAAATATTCCTGTTCCTAATTTCCGTTTGAGCAAGTCCAGAAATGCTTATCAGATCATCAGACTGGACCTTCTCCGATTTGGATGAAACTTTGCACATCGCTTCAGTATGGCAAACCATACGTTTTGAACCGATGGAAAAGTCAATCCGACTCACGACTAATTTTTAAGAAGGGCGTATGTATTTTTGTATTTCACAAAAATGGCGTTTTTCAACTCGTTGTAACTCGGAAACCGTTAATTACACAAAAATGGCGTTCAGGAAGAAGTTGTAGGGAATCGATTGGGCACTCTAAAAAAATATATATACTGAAAAAAACTTTTGATTTTTTTCTCAATAATTACAAAATAATCCGAAAAGTTAAATAAAAAAAATCAGGGTTTTAATTTTTCTTTGATAATTTTTATTTTAAAGCTGTTATTATAACCTACAGATTGATGGCTATCCCATCCGTGTCTTTTGAAAAATGAAGAAGTTACAGCTAAAACAGTTTACGGGTGCATGAGGTTGATCAAGTTCTTCGCGTTGTAATTCGGAAACCGTTAATCGTACAAAAATGACGTCCAGGGGAGGGAATCAATAGTAGACTCTAAAAAAAAATTGATTTTTTTTCTCAATAATTTCAAAATGAAACAATCACAAATAATTACAATTGGTAAATATGTAAAACAGGCAGAGATGTCCATCTCCTCTGTGTGATGAAGAGCGAGCAAAATTTTTCCCCTCGCACTGACAACTTCGACGAGAGCTCTTCTCTTTCACATACCTTATGATCAAAAAAGAACCGGAATTTTATTAAAAATCTCAAAATTTCAATTTTTAATAAATTTCTTTATTATCACCTTCAAAGTACTCTCCTCCTGCGGCAATACATGCATGCCAACGCTTGATCCAATTTTCCATACAAGTTTTATAGGCCGCCGAAGGTATGGCCTTTAGTTCACGCAGCGAATTCTCTTTTATGGTCTCTATGGTCTCAAAACGCGTTCCCCGCAATGGCAATTTGAGTCTTGGGAAGAGGAAAAAGTCACACGGGGCCATATCTGGAGAGTACGGTGCTTGGTTGATGATATTGGTTGAGTTTTTGGCCAAAAACTGCGACACAACCAACGCTGTGTGAGCCGGCGCATTATCGCTTTTTTGGCACCAGCCGAGAAGCGACGCGTTTCAAACCCAAAACATCAGTTAAAATGTGTTCGGCTGATCCATAAGAGATGCCCAACAACACAGCAATCTCTCTAATCGGTACAGAACGATTTTGCAACACGATTTGCTTCGCCGATTCAATGTTTTCTTCAGTAACAGATGTTGTTGGGCGGCCAGGGATCTCATCATGATCCAAGCTTGTACGACCACCTTCGAAGCATTTATACCACTCGTATGCCTGTGTTTTTCCTAGACACGATTCACCAAAGGCCTTTTCTAACATTTTCAACGTTTCGGAACACTTAAATCCATTTGCAACGGACGTTGTTCTAAATTTTCATCCATTATAAAAATCGCCAAACGAAAATTTTTCAACTTCTTTGTAAAGACGCTAAACAAAAACTAGACAGAATGTGTATAAAAGTGTTACCAACGTTGAGAGAATAAAAGTTTACCGATTGGACAAGCGCGGGAATTTTAAAATGAAAATTCCGGTTCTTTTTTATCATAAGGTATATACACCACTGTTGTATAAAGTGTGCACGCATCATGAGTGCGCGTGTTTATTTTCTTTTACCTTTAGCACTGAATCGCACCAAAGTGCTAGAGCAGAGCTTTAAAATTCTCTGAGGTGGACGCAGATATTTTCACAGAGGTGTACACGTCGGTGAGCACTCTGGTGTATGGTTTGCGTAGAAGAAGCGCGGGGCACGCAAAATAAAATCGTTAAATTTTCGGGTTTCATTGCAAATTTTTCATAGCAAGGCCAGATCTACTCTCTATTAATTGAAGTTCACAGAAGTGTTCGCTCACCATCACGCACCAGTGATCACTTGGGTTTATTTAAGCGAGAGCACGTGAGAGCAATTCGTGCGAAGAGAATGTTATTCTCTCGCACCAGCTTCTTTCAACACAAGCACGCACTCAAAGAAGTGCGCTTTTCTCTTTGTGTGGAGCGCAGCAAATGTATCCGCAGTGTATAATTAAAACCTACGCCCTGGTGTATCACTTTAGTGAAATGCCATCTCTGGAAAAAGGTAGAATTTAGGTAAGCAATTCGCCGGAACGTACGTTGGTTGTAAACAGTAGGTAGTCAACTGGCACACCTCTTGGATTCTACATGTGTTTATTCGTTTTGATGTAGTTACGTTAGTTCTACTGTTTAAAAGATTATCTTTCAACGAGAACTTGAAATTTCGAATATATCTGTAAATTGTTTTAGCTGTAACTTCTTTATTTTTCAAAAGGCACGGATGGGATAGCCATCAATCTGTAGGTTTTAATAAGAGCTTTAAAATAAAAATTATCAAAGAAAAATTAAAACCCTGATTTTTTTATTTAACTTTTTCGGATTATTTTGTAATTAATGAGAAAAAAATCAAATTTTTTTTCAGTGTATATTTGTTTTAGAGAGCCCAATCAATTTTCTACAACTTCTTCCTGTACGCCATTTTTGTACAATTAACGGTTTCCGAGTTAAAACGATTTGAAAAAGGCAATTTTTGTGAAATGCAAAAATACATACGCCCTTTTTTAAAATAAGTCGTGAGTCGGATTGTCCTCTCCATCGGTTCAAAACGTATGGTTTGCACACTGGAGCCATGGGCAAAGTTTCATCCAAATCGGAGAAGGTCGATTCTGATTTTGTCACTTTTTCGTCTACTCATTCCTGGAATTGCTCGTTTCCGCACCGGGAATAATAACCAAATGTTTCAGACGAAATTTCCATCGATTTCTTCCAGTGTTCTTAAATAAGGCCTAAATTAAAGGTCTAATAATTCCCATGGGTGCCTATTTAATTTTATCCGAAACCAACTTTTGGTTCCGGTAGTATAAGGTTAAATTTAAAATTTATAACTCTTCGAAACTGCGCCTGAAAATTATTTTAACTTGACGAACTTGTAAGTAGGGGATCAAACAAACCGACTTTGGATATATCAGCTCAGAGTTTCCGGTACCGGAAGTATCCGAAATTATGATTAAAGACTTCAAAACGGAATATACTTCAATGTACAACATGACTCACCGATTTTCATTATCTTAGGTTCCAGTATAATAGCAGTGATAAAAAATTCAAATCTTTGTTTATAATGACGATGCGATAGGTTTCAAATTTTTGAAACTGTTCAAATACATAAGGTTTGTTAGTTGATGTCCATAGAAACTTATTTTTATATCCTTCCCGGGACCCAGTTCCAGTTTCAGTAAAAACGACTGTGAAAAAAGCATCGCTACTGCACTAGGCTGATTAAACAGGTATTAATTTGACAATATTGTCGCTACAGCACTAACATGCAACTCGCTTGACTGTCCAGCGCAGCGAATATTCTGAGCAGCGTCAGTTAAACTGTTATCTCCTATTAGTTAATTAATGACCATGTTACATCATGGTCCGATTGTTATGATTTTGACCCGCGTTCTTTCACACAAATTAATTTCTAGCTTCCTCTTTCGAAGCTCATAACAACAGAATATCTCTTTCTAGATACGTTTTAGGTTGATAGTGCATGTTTAGAATGTTGTTTTCTATGTTCGAGCCCCGACCTGGAAGGATTCTTAGTGTCAGTAGGATCGTAGTACCTAGAACAGGGCCAGACAACTGGCTTCTTTTTCCAGAAAAATATTTCTATTCTTATTCCGGTTGCTCCCTGCTGTAAATAATAAATGCCTCGCGATCACTGTTGTTAGTAGAGATAATTATTCATTCTGAAAACTTTCTCCCCTTATAACATGCAATTATTTATCATTTGAAAACACTTAGAAAAATGTTATATCGGTCAAAAAAAAAGCTCTGGATTCATTTTGATCAGATGTTTGTTTTGAAGGAAACGTTTAGTTAAAACAGCTTCATAAAGTTTTTCTAAAACACTCAATTTTGGGTAATTAATTTTTGCAGCTTTATTAACTAAAGTATTCAACATATTCTATTTGAGAAAAATAATAACATACAGAAGTATCCAAAGATTCGGTGCTATTCTCAACCAACATAATCAATATTCTCGTCCATATCACACTTCGTGATTTCAGGCTTTCTCTTTGTATCATCCAGTGATTATTAAATGTACTCGTATACTTTCCGCATTGACAGGATTTAAAAGCAAATTGAACTTAAATCCTATTGAAATTAATAATTTTGAAAAGATGACCCGAAAAATAAAATATCCAATATCAAGCTACATTGTTACCGAAGATACTGACAACAATTTTTCTACCACCCTGCAGTAATCTTGATTTCAACAACTTGTACTTGCTTATGTCAATTTCAACCAATCACGAGCTGGTCCGAAATTGGTTCTAAAGGTGGATTAACAATTGTCAGGTCCTGTCCTAGCGTAGTACTAGCCATGCAATGATTCTATACGTTATGAATCGGCTGCGAAGTCTGTTGAAACAGAAAGGCCAAATTCCACAAAAAGAATGTAATGCCAAGACTTTACTTTGCATGTTTGGGAATCAATGTATTTGAGACTGAATGTTACAAGGTAGTGAAATTTCGTACAATTTTGAGTGATTAACATATCACATGAAAGTCTACATAACATTAAGAGACTGTAAAATTCACTGGACCAACACAACAAAATGAGAGAGTAGCCGCTTTTTTTTCTTCTGCAAGCACAATATTACAAATGTAGCCAACATTGTTAACGCAGAGGCAATTGCTGACAAAATTAGGCTACAATGAAACAAATGTCAAAGGAGACTTGAAGCAGCTGCAAGCTATCTATCGCATTACAGCGTCACATGGCCAAAAAGTTGTCCGAATTCTCTAAAAGTATATGATTAAGCATGCCATTTGTAGTTGTAGTTTGAAGAGTAAAATCGTCATAAATACAGGTACGATTAACCAACAAGTTTGTGTAAACGAGTGTCTGCAAAACGGCTGTTCATTTAAAAGCACACGTGTTCTATGCTATTTTGACCTGATTTGGCAGATTTTCATTATGGTAAAGCGGCTCAAATATCAAATTTGTAAAAGAAGGACCGCCATCCCCTGAACACCTCAGAACTCTTAACGAAAAGTTGTTACGATGGGCCATTGTGGCACAAAACCTTGGGGAATCGAAAAAACAGATGATGAGAAAGATTTTGCTAGAAAGTGGGCAAATGCTTCCAGACTGGTAACTGACACTGCAGAACCTAATGTGTGGAATCAAACGTAAAATTAGAGCGATATTTTGATGTACAAATGAATTGTCAATAAGTCCTTTGTTACGGTGTGTTTTTTTTAGATGTACAACAGAAATAATTTCCGATGATATCTATTTAGTAAAACCAAATGTTTGGGCTTAGTTCGGAAAAAAAATCGGTAAGGAAAGTGATACGACAAGAGAAATGAATGATTTCCAACGACTTTCAACCTGTCTATCTGCTGTTTGCATGTACACCATGAGCAATCATGGGTATAATAGTGAATCAATAATCACTCAATTTACCGAACTTCGTCGGTAATTTCTGTGTTATACCGTATGGAAGGAAGCACATCAAATTGCTCCAGGGTGTATTATAGCAATTTCTAACGATAATTTGAGGTATAATGAGCTTCCTGTTAAAGTGCGGTAGCGAAGTGAAGTTACTGAAGGTTCAATTGGATATCAGACGATCCCGTAGCGAAACGAGATAGCTCCATCGTTCCAGAGTTTGATCCACGAAATAGAACCGGAGGCCCAAGAAGAGTGTTCCGTGACATCATCTTATTTGTGAGTCTAATTCATAAAGTTCGTGCTTGAGGTGAAGTGTATTCTTTGCGTCATAAAATCAGCAGAGCGAATCTCCTGTTTTGATTTTATATATAACAATTCCCCCTTCGTTTCATTATTATTTCATGCTTATGTAGTGCTAGCAGAATAAAGATGTAATCTCCCTTTCGGCAACAGAAGAAGGTTCTTTGGCCTTATTAGATACATGAATAAAAACTAAGTATCGCACAATCGCGTAATAATTTCTTTCGTGATTATTCAGTGTAATGTTTTATAACAATCATTTGCCGCTTTCATTTAGAAGGATTATGCAATTATTTGTTTTCATATTCATTCCAATTCTTTTACGCAAAAAAGTCAACAATCGAAAAAAAAAACTCAAAGTAATCCAGCCAGCAGTAAGATAATACCTTTTTAAAAAACCGAGGTTAAAGAAACGATATATATAATTAATAACATTTTAATTTACTCCGTATAAAAATGTTTTTGCAAAAATCTCAACATTTTTAATTGTCTAAATTTTTTTCAAATGTATTATTTATTGTAATATGAGTTAAATTTAAATGGTAAAGATTTAAGTTGGGTGTTCAGTCAAAAGTGGTGACTTGTCAGCTGTATTTTATCATTATTTGGATATTACCATTAATACATCATTAGCTTGCACAATTCTATGATTTCTGCATGGAAATCTGTAATCCTACTTGTAATGAGTAATGAGGAAACAGAACTTATATACTCACTTACTAACGCACTGACACTGACCGAATCGATTCAATTGAAGGTTGCATCGATTTTTGTCGGAATCTGCTTATAATATTATGTTGGAGGTGGTGGGGGTGTGTTTGTGTTTGTTTACGAGGGGGGAGGGAGTGTTTGTTCAAAGTCTAGGTCTCTAATTTTTTTTTATTATTTTAGTCAACTCAGTTTAGCTTTACCTAAGGAAAGATAGATTCGAAAAAATGATGCGAAAGTACAACTTTTCGAAAAATACACCTCAGAGGCTGAACGCGAGTATGCAAACTATTTCTTTTCCGTTAAATTGTTCATTTAGGATTTTCCTTTCTTTTTTTGAACATTCAAGACTTTTCTTCTGTAACGATTTGTAACGCATATAACTTACAGAAAAGTAACGCATGTAACGCTTCGTAACGTCTATAACTTACAAAAAAGTAACGTCTATAACTTACAAAAAAGTAACGATTCGTAACGCCTGTAACTTACTAAAAAGTAACGCATGTAACGCTTCGTAATGCCTATGATTCACAAAAAAATAAAGTATGTAACTCTTCGTAACGCATATAACTTACAAAACCAGTAAAACATGCAACGCTTCGTAACGCCTATAACTAACAAAACAGCAACGCTTCGTAACGCCTTTAACTTACTATAAAGTAACGCATGTAACGCTTCGTAACGCCTATGATTTACTAAAAAGTAACGCATGTTACTTCGTAACGAGTATTATTCACAAACAAGCAAAGTATGTAACGTTTCGTAACGCCTATAACTTTCAAAAAAGTAACGCATGTAACGCTTCATAATACCTATAACTTATATAAAAGTAACGCTTTGTAATGCCTATAACTTACTAAAAAGTAACGCATGTAATGCTTCGTAATGCCTATGATTCACAAAAAAACAAAGAATGTAACACTTCGTAACGCCTATAACTTACTAAAAAGTAACGCATGTAACGCTTCGTAACACCTATGATTTACTGAAAAGTAACACATGTAATGCCTGTGATGCACAAAAAAGTAACGCGTGTAACGCTTCGTACCTATTATTCACAAACAAGCAAAGTATGTAACATTTCGTAACGCATATTAGTTACGAAAACAGTAACGCACGCAACGCTTCGTTACGTCTATAACTAACAAAAAAGTAACGCTTCGTAACGCCTATGATTTACTAAAAAAGTAACGCATGTAACACCTATGATTAACCAAAAAGTAACGTATGTAACGCTTCGTGACGCCTATAACTTACGAAAAAGTAACGCATGTAACACTTCATAATACCTATAACTTACATATAAGTAATGCTTCGTAACGCTCTATAACGCCTATAACTTACTTAAAAGTAACGCATGTAACGCTTCGTAACACCCATGATTCACGAAAAAGTAATTCATGCAACGCTGCGTAATGCATATAACTTACAAAAAAGTAACGCACTTGCAAAAAGTAACGCATGAAACGTCTACAACTTACAACAAAAGAAACAAATGTAACGTTTCGTAACATAAAAAAATACAAAAAAGTAACGCATGTAACGCTTTGTAACGTCTTTTATTTACAAAAAAACAATGCATGTATCGCTTCGTAACGTCTATAACTTACAAAAAAGAAACGCATGTAACGCTTCGTTACACCTAGAACTTACATAAAAGAGACGTTTCTAAACGCTCTGTAACGCCTACAATTAACTAAAAAGTAACGCATGTAACGCTCCTTAACGCCTATCCTTTAAAGCCCGCTACATGCTCAAGAATAGTTTACTAATTTAAGACTATAGTAATGAATCCTACCCGATCAGATGCACATAACAAAATCATAACACAAGTATATAAACAGTTGATATGTATAACAATTTGTGTTATTTTGAAAATATCTAACAAATGAAAACAGTTGAAAGTTAAAACTTATGATAACGTTATATCAAATTCAATAATAATTCTGATACAAACGTTTCAAAATTTGTTACGATTTTGTTCTCGATTTTTGTTTTTTAAACAGCTTACCAGCCAAAAATATTTCAAAATTTGTTACAAAATATTTCTGAAATAAATTACTCCAGTTGTTATAATTCTGTTTTTACCATCTGAACGGGTATGGTCTACACTTGATTGACGACAAATAAATAAATCGTTTCGAGGCATTACTAGATGAAGATCCAAGTCAAACACAAGAGGAGCTTGCAGAATCATTGAAAGCGACTCAAAAAACAGTTTCTGTACGATTAAAAACCATGGAAATGTTTCAAAAGTAAGGCAGTTGGGAGCCTTATGAACTGAAACTGAGAGACATTAGAAGTCAATTTTTCTCTTGCGAGCAGCTGATTCAAAGGTAACAAAGAAAGATTTTTTTACATCGAATTGTTACTGGGGATGAGAAATTCATATTCTATGATAACCTCAAGAAGTAAAACTACTTCGCGTCGTTTTTTTCGCCTCCTGGCATATGATTTATTGCCGTTTGGATGCTTTCACGGGAAGAAAGAATGTTTCCTAGGAAATGTACCACCGACTTTAACAACTTCAATGTACTTACGCTGCCCTGCTGCTTGCAGGGTGGTATAATGGTTGAACATTTTCGTTTTAAACGAGCTGTTATTGATACGAAAAAACAACTTGCAGCAACTTGTGTGACATAAAACAACCGAAAAAAAAAGAAAGTAGTGACTATTAGATTTTTTTTCAGATCATGCTTATTCCGTCCTTGACTTACAAGTTGCTAAGATCCAGAATATGCTACAAGAATAATGAAGCTTTCAGAAAATGGTGTAGTTTTAACATGAGTTTAAATAGAAAAAGAAAGAATTGTGGGTTATGTCCGAAACATGACCTGATTGACGTGAATATGAATGAAACTTCTTCGACGTTAAATAATGGTGAGTGTCTTTTTCTACAATCTGACAATTCATTAGAAAATCTATGAAAATAATTACCGTTAGTTTGGGGCGAACATTCTGCTCGGTGTTTTTTTTTGCGAACACCTATGCTAGTCAATCGTTGCCATCGACCTCAACATCAACATCAAAGCCGAATATTTATGGTTCGAAGGTCGTGTTGTGCGTCTGGTGGGACCAAAAAAGTGTTGTGTACTATGAGCTGCTGCATCCAGGCAATACTACTATAACGGGCGATCGGTATAGGCTGCAATTGATGCGTTTGAGCCGCACATTTCGAGAAAAATGGCCTGAATACAGGCAAAGACATGCTAAAGTTATTCTCCTACAGGACCACGTTCGGCCTCATTTCGCAAAAGACGTGGAAAAATATTTGGAAACGCTCAAGTGGGACATTTTTCCGCATCCGCCATATTCTTCTGATATTGCTCCTTTTGATTACTGGTTGTTCCGACGGTTGTAACAGAAAAATTCGAAAAAAATCGAAAATTGGCTTCAAACTTGTATTACTTCAAAAGCCGAGATATTTTTTCGAGATGGAATTCGAAAATTGATACAAAAAAAACAGACCGAAATAATTTTCACTCCCAATACTTACCTTTTTGACGCGAATAACTCTACAGCACTTCTATATCTTGAAACTGGAAAAAGCGACAACTCTGCCAGAGCGGCGTCTCACCTTACTTTACCCTACTAGCACAAACAAATTTTCCAAGAATCAAAATCTCATCGTGTGCTAAAAATTACACAAGATTGTTGGTTTGCCATTTTTATCGAATGCTAACACTTTTCAAACAGTCCCATTGATTGGATTTTTCATCTTTTCTGCAAAAATTTTATGACAAATATATTCGATTTCTTAGATTTGATTCCTTCTAAAAATCTTGTGAAGATCAAGTACTTATAATCCGATAGAAACTGACAAGCCGATATTATTTTGAAGCATTCTTTGAAGTTCGTTCAACGTGCACCGTCTACAACAGGTGGTTGAACAGTCTATCTCTTAAAGTCAATCGAACAAACCGACATTGACCATCGGATTCCCATCGATAAGCTTCACCGTTCGAACGCTTCGGAGGTATGCGGTATGAGCAGTACCGCTCAGGGAATGGAAATTAGAATCTATCGAAACACTTTCCGCTGCGGAAGAGATCGTAGGAAAGAATACTGAAAATAATCAGCTTCTCATTCTGCACGAAACCGAAAAATCTTTCATTCCCACATCCGATCCACCGATTTATTACCCCACCGTTTGAAGGAAATGCGCGGGAGGAGGCATCGAGTGCCGAGGTGGATAATGATAAAATTTTTGTTGTTGAACTTCTCTCGTGGATTACCCCGGAATGGTAAATAGGTTTTTAATTCCCTCTTCTTTGCCTGCGTATGGTTTCGGATCCGCTGCGGATCAATTTCCCATTTGATTCCATCTACTACGCCAGTCAGCAGCCTAGGATTGCTAGGTTCGGTTCATCACCATCATCAGCATCTCTTGTCTTGATCAGCATCATTAAACTGGACAGTGGAATTTCGATTGCCCGGTAAAATGCTACTCAATGTCTCGAGTGCGCTGTGGGTTGATTTTTGGGATTCTTTACAGTAAACAGGAGAGGAATGATAAGAGGAATTTCACGCATGGTTCGGGAAGCTTCAAGCATGCCTAATTGCGTCTTTTGGACGGACCATTTCCCACACCATCTGTAGCGAATAGCGTCCCAGCTGCTGTTGGTTCAGTGTCAGTGGAATGTTCGCGCTAAATCACAAACTAGGTTCAGTAATTTTGATGCCTAAACAAGGGTTTAGATGTTGTAAAGGGATCAAAGCCGCTTCCAATTTTACACTTTTTTTTAAATTCCATGTTACGTGTAAATTGACCTTTTGTTTAACAACTAAACGCTATAAATTTGATCCGTCTTGTTAACCTCATCCATATGACTTTGTATTAAAACTATCAGAATTTTTAGTATCCGTAGGGCTCCGAAATACTCAAAATACAAGTGTTATCACTTTTCTTTAGTGTGGATACGTTTTATAGTTATCCATGGAAGAATATTCATTAGGAGTTAGCAATTTGTTTCCATTGACATTCCCAATTATTGTATCTCATTGTTTAAATGAATAAATAAATACGAATGAATTATTTTTCATGCAATATGAGACGATTTTAACTCGAGCATAAAACATAAAATTCCGATGTTAAAAATTCATTAACCTCCGGAGTACGAAACTCTCGAGTGCGAGACTATCATTCGGTAGTTTGCGTGGGTAGCGCAAGAGTAGGGGAATTCGTCCATCAACCGTGGTGCGGCGGAGCAAGCCTCCGACGATCCGGCCTACAGTGTACAGTTGGTTGGTCGGCCTTTCGGTCGTTCGGTAGGATGGATGGATGGATGTATTTTGCTTCCAGTTCATCGTTAATTACTTCTCTGCTACACTATCGCAACCGACCGTGGCAGGGCATAATACTTTGGAAATACGGCAAAAATGAGTTCTCACCAAACTACTTTAGAATTTAAATACAAAGCAATGGTAACAACTCGATGGTACGACATGAGAGGGCACAACTCAAGCAAACATGCACATGGCTCCAACTATGCGTCGCCTCCTGGCATATGATTTATTGCCGTTTGGATGCTTTCACGGGAAGAAAGAATGTTTCCTAGGAAATGTACCACCGACTTTAACAACTTCAATGTACTTACGCTGCCCTGCTGCTTGCAGGGTGGTATAATGGTTGAACATTTTCGTTTTAAACGAGCTGTTATTGATACGAAAAAACAACTAGCAGCAACTTGTGTGACATAAAACAACCGAAAAAAAAAGAAAGTAGTGACTATTAAATTTTTTTTCAGATTATGCTTATTCCGTCCTTGACTTACAAGTTGCTAAGATCCAGAATATGCTACAAGAATAATGAAGCTTTCAGAAAATGGTGTAGTTTAAATAGAAAAAGAAAGAATTGTGGGTTATGTCCGAAACATGACCTGATTGACGTGAATATGAATGATACTTCTTCGACGTTAAATAATGGTGAGTGTCTTTTTCTACAATCTGACAATTCATTAGAAAATCTATGAAAATAATTACCGTTAGTTTGGGGCGAACATTCTGCTCGGTGTTTTTTTTTGCGAACACCTTTTCGCCTATAATACAATTGAGTGTTTTCAGTTATGTGAGAAACTCAATTACTTTTGCGCCTCGAAAAATGAATTGTCTTTTCCGGGCTGAACTGGACAAAAAAGTTATGCTAAGCCGGACACATAATTTTCGACTTGAAATTTTCAACGGATTCTAAATATTGATATCTTTGTTTCTGTTCTATTTTACATCACTTATTAAAACTAAATTTACCTTTAAATTGAAGCAAAACTTTTTTTATTCGATCTGTTGTTTTTTGTATCAAAAATGCATTTATTAAAATAAGCTGTTTTAATCCACCTAGTAGTGTAATGAAGCCTTTGTCATATTTCATATATTCCAGAAATGAAATGTTTTAGCTATCAACTTACAATGCCTGCACAAAACAATTTATGTCTTATTCGAAGGATTTCCTTCATAGTACAACTACATGTGTTCTTAAAACAAGAAGAATTACCTTGTGCATACCGTCTTTAGGTTACAGGGTTTTGGAACAGTAACCTTATAGACTATGCTACTAGCCACTCTCGCTTGTGGTCTCAAATGATTACTTGGGATGAGTATTTACTCGCTCCTAGTGACCTAATTCTCATATGCAGTTTTCCTTTCAAAGCACGAGATATCCTCTTCGTGAGGAATGATTGTCTGGTTACTTGGAGCGACAACTTGGTTTGTTATACGGACGGTTCTCTGTTGAATGGTCGTGTTGGTGCTGGTGTCTACTGTCGTGAAATGAGGCTAGAGCAGTCTTATTCACTTAGTAGATACTGTACTGTGTTCCAAGCAGAAATCTACGCGATTCTGTGTAGAATACAATCGGTACATCAGCAGAGAATTTGTGGTAAACGAATTTATTTTTGTCTCGAAAATCAGTCAGATTTAAAGGCACTCAGCTCGAATGATTCACGGTCGAATTTAGTGATCGCATGTCGAACTCAAATTGAAGACATCAGCATTTCAGATGCTGTTTGCTTCTTATGGGTACCCGGCCATTCTGGTATTACTGGAAATGAATGGGCTGATGAGATGGCTAGAGCTGATGCAACGAATGATTTCGATGGTCCTGAACCAACTTTACCACTTTCAACTAGTTGGATAAAGCACACGATTCATTCTTGGGCTGCATCCAAACATGCCAGCTACTGGCACCGCTTGCAAACTTGCGCTCAGACAAAAGCATTGTTACCAGATTTGAATCTGGAAATGTCAAAATGTCTACAGCATTTTTCCAATCATCATTGCCGTATTCTGGTCAGAGCTCTGACTAGACATTGCAAACTCAATTATTACATGGCTACTATTCAGCGTGCTGAGGATTATTCGTGTGATTTGTGTGAATGCGATTACGGTACTTCATGTCATCTGATATGTAACTGTCCTGCATTGACGCAACTACGTATTCGGGTTTTAAGTTCTCCCATATATTTGAGTCTGTGTATGCGGAGCTAAAATTAAAGGATATTCTATTGTTTCTCACCCAATGTGGTAAGAAGCTACAGTCAAAGGGGTTCGTCGTTCTTCCTGGAGTGAATGAATCCTTTTTTTGTATTGACCTTAGTTGGTTTTAGCAGATAGTTTGTCATCTCTTATGAGATGCCAAATTTACTTCTGCTCATACATACCGCGAATGGTTCTGCATTCTTCCGGGAATGCAGAATGGTGTTACTTTTGTAAAATCTCTAAATCCTCTCGTGGGTTGGAGGTTTTATTAAATGTGCATTTTGGCACCTGTAGATCGTTCAGCATCTTTTCGGGGATGCAGAACGATTTGTTTCATTATGTTTTGTGCTGTTTTCCCACCTCACAATTTCCTCTCATGTTCCTTTTATCCTATCTTTTGATCAGGAAATTGATGAGAAGCCACGGTAAGGCATAAATCTCCAAATAACTAGGATAATGTGCCACTTGAGCCAATAAGTTCTGTTTCCTGATTCCTGATACAATGCCTGTACAAAACATTATATGTCTTATTCAAAGGATTTCGTTTATTTTTACATTGTCTAGTATAAAAACACGGTCTTCAAAATATAATTTCTACTCATATCCACTGAAATTTCGGAATTGAAAGTCAGATCTTGATCAAGTTCAAAGTCATTCTGAGTTCGAAAGACTTTCCTTTTGAATCTAGCTTTGTGAGAATCGGTTCAGCGTTTCTGAGAAAATTGAGTGCATATCCTTGTTAGAAGATCACTCTAGGACCTCCGGATAGTATTTTAGCAGATATTAGCTGAATTCCGAAGACCTGGTAGAGAACAAATTGTTTTTCAAGATTATCGCCACCCTAAGCCTTGTGATAGACACAGCTCTAACACACGACTGGGCATGATACAGCGTACATCGAACATGGTAGAGCATATGTACGGAATGCGTAAGAACGCATGTTCGAGTCCTGTATCTGAACGTATCTTTTTCCAAAAAATCATCTTTTCTGTAAGTTTTGCTTTTCTCATATAGAAAGGTAATGCAATCACTGTGAAAACCGACTTTAGAACCGAGGCCGGCAGGAGGGCCGATTGTCATATACCATTCGACTAAGTTCGCCGAGTACGCAAAATGTATGTGTGTATGTGTGTATGTAACGGTTTTTGCACTAATTTTTCTCGGAGATGGCTGAACCGATTTTCACAAACTTAGATTCAAATGAAAGCTAGGACCCATACTAAATTCCTGAATTTCATTTGGATCTGACTTCCGGTTCTGGATCTATGGGGTAAAATGTGCAAAAATATGAAAATATGTGTTTTAACTTTTCTCATCGATGGCGCGACCGATTTTCACAAACTTAGGGTCAAATGAAAGGTGTTGTGGTCTCATACGGAATTCCTGAACTTCATTCAATTCCGACTTCTGGATCCGGAAATATAGGGTAAAGTGTGAAAAATCATACAAAACTTTCTAACATTTAGGACTTGAAATTATGCAAAGATTAATTTAATTAGTTATATATATTAGTTTTGGGAATTATCGATGCAGCTATACATTATTTAAAGAAAATTAAACATAGAACAAATCAAAACATATTCTAAATCTTTCAGAGATTCTATACTGGTCCTCAGAAACCAGTTTCAACTATCAAAGAAGAAATTCAAACACTCCCTGCAAGCGGTGGATAAGATCAAAGTCGACAACTTTTGCAAATTTTGAGAGTCCTATTGAAATCTCACACAAATATGAGCATAACACAAGTATTGTCTCAAAATGATCATCATTAGGAAGCTTAAAAACACGAAGGCTCCTAAGAATTTTGAATAATTAAATTAAATATTTTTCCGATGTTAGCTTGAGACTTTGCTAAGTGTGTTGAATACTTATTCTAAAACCTAATAAATCAAAGATCCAAATTATGCTTATTTTTCAAGAGCATTATGCTTATTATGCTACTCAGATTTTTGAAAAATTGCGCAAAACAACAACTACTAAGTTTGGATAGAGTCATTTCATCTATTGCTCTTGAACTGTAGAATCAGATTCTAATGTTTAAATAAATATTTTCCACCAAGAACTTGGAAGTTTTCCTAATACTTTCGAATAGTTTTAGCTGTAACTTCCTCGTTCTTCAGACGATACTCATCAGCTCATCAGTTTTTTCAGAGTATATTTCTCAATGCCAACTTGACATCTTACAACTTCTTTGAAGATACATTTTTTTAAATTTGAAAGTTATCGAATTACAACGATTTGAATAAAAATGATACAACTCATCAAAAACTCCAGCCCTTTGAATTACATCTCTAAATTTCGGTTATTTCTAGAAAAAGGCAATTTTTTTGCTTTTGATCTGTAGAATCATATTCTAGTATTTAAGTGACTATTTTTTACCGAAAACTCAAAGTTTTGCAAATACCTTTAAATTGTTCCAGCTTTACCTTCTTTCATTCCGAGGACTAGTGTTTGATGGACAGAGAAGATGTTTGGATGTAAGGGGGTGACGGCCAGGATGTAGACCATGTTCGATGTACGTTGCTACTATGTCTGTTTCGAGTTTTGGAGTGGCTAAAACAAGATCAGAGTGGCGAAATGGTAGCGCGTATGCACGGAATGCATAAGAACGCAGGTTCGAGTCCTGTCTCTGAGCGTATCTTTTTCCAAAAATTCATCTTTTCTGTTAGTTTTTCTTTCACTTGGCTTCTCCAATATATATTTCCGCTCAGTCATTGCAAAAACTGAACCTTCTTTCATTTTTTTGTAAGGAGTGTATCGATAAGTAGTTAGCAACATTCAAACAGTTAACAGATCGGCTGAAAAGTTCGTATCGTTTCTATGAGAGGACGCCACTAGAATTAAATCCATACCATTTTCAGTTAGTACCAACCTTCAAAAGATACGTGTATAAATTTGACCGCTGTCTGATTATTAGTTTGTGAGATATTGCATTTTGAGTGAGTACTTTTGTTATTGTGAAAAAAAATGGAAAAAGTGTTTTGCGGTGACATGTTTGTTTACATGTCAATAACAGCTGCGCAATCGATTGGTTTCGGTACGGTTTATCGTTTCAATGATGAGTCGAATTGATCCGGAAACGCGAAAGAAAATTCTGCACACTTGGTGCTCAGAAAGTGGTGTCACGTACAACGAAATTGCAAAACGGGTGAAAATGCACCACACCAGGGTCAAAAATATTATCGAGAAGTTCGGTAAGACCATTCCCATGAAGGATTTGCCCCGATCCGGTAGGAAAACGGGTCCCAGCCAGCCCGGCCGGGACTTAAAAGTTTTTGAGTACATCAGAAAAACCCATCGGCGTCGACGCGGGATCAGGCCAAGCAGTTCAACACCAGCATCGGGATGATTCAACGGATCGACGACGAAACCTACGCCAAGGAAGACTCTCGAGCGCTGCCCGGACCGAAATATTATACGAAATCGGTGTATCAGAACCTGGACGACGCTGACACCACGGTGGCGAGGGAAAAGTTTTTGCAGAAGGTTTTGGTCTGGCAAGCAATTTGTACCTGTGGTTTGCGGTCGTCGATTTTCTTCACGAAGGGCACAATTAACGCCAAGATGTAAATGTTTGAAGAAGAGAATGCTGCCACTGTACAGAAAGCATAAGGCTCTTTTCTGGCTGAATTTGGCTTCAGCCCACTACGCCAACTCCGTTCTACAGTGGTTGTCACAAAAAAAATGTATTCGTGGAAAAGGACATCAACCCACCGAACTGCCCGGATCTTCGGCCAATTGAAAGGTATTGGGCAATTGTCAAGCGGCACTTCCGGAAGGAAGGTACAATGTCCCAAAACATGCAGGAATTCAAAAAAAAACTGGACAGCTGCCACCAGGGAAGTCACAAAAGTAACTGTGCAGAATTCTATGAAGAATGTCAAGTCCAAAGTGTGAGCGTTTCACAGGAACTAGGATTTTCTTCAATATAATCAGTGAAATGTATAAAAATGTAATTTTTCTACAATATATCGAAAACTGATGTCAAAATATGTTTTTTTTTTCGCTTTTTTATTCAATAATCAATGTTGCTAACTACTTTTCGATACACTCCTTAGCAGGTCGAAAATAGATATATTTTGAAAGAAAAGTAAATAGATTTTCCAGTTACATCTTTTTCGGTTTATTCTCTAATTCTTGACAAAACATTTCATTTTTTCTCCTGTGTTTCTATTTTTAGGGTTCTCGAAAGGTTTACTACCACTTCTTCTTGGACACAATTTTTGTTCAAGTATTAGTTTCCGAGTTGCAACGATCAGAAAAAATACCTGCAAAAAAGCATTCACCTGTCTTACAAATCAGTATTGAATGGCTTACCATACTGAAGAGGTGTACGGTAGGTGTAGGTGTAAGTATCATTAAATTCGGAGCAAATTGAGTCTGGTTTTTCACATTTTCTGCTGTTTCTGGAATTGCAATTTTATTTTATAATCTCAAAATTTAGCACAACAATTTTGCTTGTATGTTTCACTCGAGCCAATAATTTAGGAAATAGGGAAAACACTGATACACTGAATTCATGAATTTAGTTGAATATCTCTGTGCTTTCGGTCATCGATGAATCTGTTAAACCGATACGTTTGCTATGTGCTGGATAATTTGAATTGTTTACCAAGAGTGCTTAAACCTCAACGGCCCGACCCGTAGCACTTGATTGTAATGCTCTAGCAAATACTAATTTTCAGCTTCATGCGTTCACCGGTTTGCTAGCATAGCAGTGCGGAAGCAACATCCATGACCGCAGGTGGGTAACCTTAATGAATGTTTACACCGTTCCGATGAATTAACTCGAGTCGGATTGACACAATCTTCAACGTGGCGTGAAATAATTTATGACTCTAATTTAGACCAATATTTTCACTTCGATAAAGTCAACGAAAAGAAAGTTAGGATTATTCTTTTTTAGGCAGACTAAAGAAGTTTCAAAAAGGTTGGATAGGGTGTATCGTCTGATATTATTGTTGTTTTTGTTTTTGAAATATTTCTTTTAAATCGCAGTATCAAACATGTGAAATGACTTTAGGCTCATACAGTGGCAAAATTTACATGTTATTTCTTTCATGATGCACCTAAGTAAGAATTTCAAGTAACCCCCTAAATGATCGTTGCAGGAACGCATCCGTGCGTATCATCGCAGCCCCTCGTTGGGCAGGAATAAGGCACCACTTTTTGAGGAAGAAAAAAAAACATCATTCCTTTTATCTACCTTTTCTGCACTCAGCTCATAGTTCTCCTCATAATAGCACTTGTGCGGTAAGTCAGGTGTTTATAAGAGGTTTTTCAAAATAATAAGCAACTTTACGCGATCGTGCACACATAATATGTAACGAACACGGCTAGGAATTGTTTTTTCGAGGGGAGGTAGCAATCGCATAAAAACATCATACGCTCGGGTTTGGTTTGGCTAGCAAGACTCCCGATCAGGTGGTTGCGAAGACCCCTCGTGTGAGTGATTATCGTTCCTGCTTGCCTAGTCTCAGCCATCCATGCAGAATGACGAGGCTAGTATGGTTATGTTAGCTTGGAAATTTTCTATTCGAATGGTATTTGTAGGCATGAGAGTATTATATAGTACATTGATATTTCGAGAATTATCCGTAAATAATTAACCGTATATATTTGCATAGGTTGGTAAACTCTTTTTCTTGTACTGTTTTACTTTTTTGTACTATTGATATTCATTTAGTTTACGGTATTTTTTTTTAATATATCCAAACATTTTTCCTCAAAATCTGTGAATTGTGATAAAGTTGAACTCGAAGTACGACTCTATGGATATTATGTCAACTAATTTTGTGTGTAGTTTTCTTTCTCGAAGCAAAGCTTTAATCTGTTCAATACGATGAATCAATAAATGAAATGAAATGAAGGTAAGGAAATTTCTGCCACTTGATCTATTTCACTTTGACTGTGTTTGGGCAGGCGAACAAATAACTTTCCATTCGTCAAAACTAGAATGCTGCAGTGAGTGGATACGCAGGCGTGAAGTTACCCGTTAAATTAATGTGGTGTGTTGGTTCGTCATGCTTAAATCGCTGTTCAAGCGGATATCCTAACCTGAGAGACAGGTGATCCCGAGCGGGAGTTCGCTGGTGGCTCGTCGTGTGTGGTTTAACCACCAGTCGATTTGGTGGCCGTCGTTAACTTCGGGTACGAGAAACGATCACAAGTCGATTCATTTTGAATTGTTGAAATGCACATGCCCCGATATAACATGTTGTAATCGATGTAATAAAAACATATGCAGCTATAAATGCCAGAAACTGGCGGCAGCCATGCCTGTTAGTGTAATCGAAGTGGGTCAGTTGAATTAACATGTATTGCAGTTTGTTTTTTACTTATACGATTTCAGGCAAATAATCATTTGATAAGCATTTCAGTAACGATTTTTTTTCGAAATTTGCTCAGAAATGGAACCTAAAAAAAATTATTCCACTATTGTTCTAAGACCGAAATTGAAATAAATCTATCCTCCATATTCTGCCTTAAATCTACAGTATTTTAAGTATGATTCACAAAGCCTTGTTTTGCTTGTCTACCATTTGCACTACCATTGAGCAAGTTTTTCAACCGTAATTCGAATTTTATTTTGACATTGACCGTTAATGACTTGACAGATTGTTTTCTTATTTCTTCATATTTTCTACCTTTTTGTATATATTTAAACTGTTCTATTTATTTTTCTAAACAGACATGCTTTTCTTTATACAACGAACTATTAATAGATGAGAAAAAACGCTAATATATGAATATTACAGACTATCTGGATAAATTAAAATCAATTCAAATCCACATTAAATAATACACAAGTGTTAGATATTCAAATTTTATTCGATATATTGATAATATTAGACTACAACAACAGAATATTATTCTCAACATTTACTACTTAGCCATTGTAGACTAACTGGCGCACCTTCTTGCGAACGTTCCTCATTAAATTCCGTACAGACTTCTTGGCGACAAGTTTTGACACTTTTTTCCAATCTTTTTCGAACTGTTGAATGGTTTCGGCTGCCGAGACATGCTTCCTAAGATGTGCCTGCGTTGTAGGCAATTTGGTGGATTCATGTCTTTTGGGACGAAAGTGACATTTTTGGTAGCCTCACCGCGCCGTGGGTCATCCGCGGGGGGCGACCCCCAGAATGGTGACCGCGGCCCCTCAACCACAACCACTATGAAGGAACACCGGAAGGACTTCATCCACGACACACTCAGCAAGCGGCCATAAAATCCCCTGACTATGGAATTCAAATGTATTGTAATTTCACTCGATGTTAAATTATTCCCCTCTCAAATACCCCCTCCCCCCCCCCCCCTTTACAATTCTCCCCCACCCAAATCCTCACCAATTGATACAAACCCGGCGATAAGACTATAATTAGGTTAAAACCGGGTCTAAATAAATCTTTTAAACTTAACTAAACTAACATTTTTGGTAGTATACCATTCTAACGTTGATTTCGAGTAGTAGTAGTGGAGTAGAAGCAAGATCTGGCCAGAAGACAACAGGATCTTTGTGGTTTCGAATCATGGGTGGAAGTCGTTTTTGTAAACATTCCTTGATGTATATTTCGCTGTTCATTGAAGCAGTGGTGATGAAGGGTTTCGGAAGAAGGTGATATTTATGAAAGACCAATCTGCTCATGGATGGTCATGGGTCATGGAGAGCGGTCTCTGCACCTGTGGCAACGGTTATCAGGACATCGAGCATGTCGTATGGTCATGTGTGGGGTATTGTGACGCCAGGTCTGTTTTAAAGGACTCCCTCAGGGCCCGAGGTAGACCACCTGATGTTCCGGTTCGAGATGTGTTGGCGAGTCGGGATATATCATATATGTAACTCGTATATAAATTCCTTAAACACATTAATATACAAGTGTAATCTGCGTTAGTTACCCTTTTCCTCGACTGATGCTAAGAAGAAACTCCACCCACAGGTTCGACACTAACATCCGCCCGAATCTCCCCATCCCTCGTCTGTCCACCATCTTCATTGGAACTAACAAGATCTTTCTGCTGTCACTAAATTTTCTGCTTCCCCCTCCCACGTTTTTTCACCATCTCGATGTCAACTAATTAGATCTTTGTCGTTCTTAGTCATTTTGTTCCCATATCCCCTTTTTACTCTGTTCTCCGTAATATTTACTTCTCTGTATATATATATATATATATATATATATATATATATATATATATATATATATATATATATATATATATATATATATATATATATATATATATATATATATATATATATATATATATATATATATATATATATATATATATATATATATATATATATATATATATATATATATATATATATATATTATTTTCCTCCGTAACATCATCATCATCATTGCCCACGGACGGCCGCTGTAGTCTATGAGATGAATATGGGCCACCCGCCTGGTATTCGTAGCCTGGGGGTGTTCCCCGCGAACCCACACGGACAGAAAAAAGCGGCTAATACCAAGATACTTTCCAACGTGTTACATTCAGTACGCCGGCCGGTGCCGATTACCAGCTGAAGGCGGGATCTGCCAAAGTCATTACATTATCTTAATATACTATCCTAGTTTTAAGTTATTTGTTAATTAAAATTAGAAAAAGCCCTTGGCATCTTAGAGCTTAAGCAGTGTGCCATAATAAATTATATAATTGAAAAAAAAAGAAGGGTTTCGGAATCTTACCGTAGCTACAAATTGCTTGCCAGACCATAGCTTTCTTACTAAATTTTTCGACTTCAATCGATGTCTCGGACTGGTTTAACACTTGCCCTTCTTGCACCGTATAATATTGTGGTTCCGGTAAGGATTTGTAATCGAGTTTCACGTAGGTTTCGTCGTCCATGATTATGCAGTTCAAATCTCCCTCCAGCAAGAATCGTATTGTACAGCTTTCGAACCCTCGGCCTGGTCGATGCTTCTTGTTTCGGACTACGATTTGGTTGTTTCTGCTTCTTATAGGTTCGAAGATTCAAACGTTCTTTAGCACGAAGAACATTTGACTTCGAAGTGCCCACTTTTTTGGCCACATTCCGAACTGAAACCTCCTTCTTTTGTTAGAACGCCTTCAGTATACGTTTATCCAACTGAGGGTTAGCAGGACCTTTTTTTCGACCTGTTTTCGGTTTATCTTCAAATGTGTTATCCTCGCCGAACTTCCGGGTTGCATTTCGCACGGCTTTTTCACTTACTCCTTCCATTTTTGCTATCTTTCTCAGTAACAGTCCGTGTTCTGTGCACCATTTGTACACAATTTTTCGACGTGGTTCTGCTGAAAGTCTACGCATTTCGGAACAAACTAATGAAAACGAATAAACAACTGCACAAGTGGTTAAAGAAGAGTGTTAACAGGACGCAGCCATAAAAATTGACAGATAAACCATTGCGAAATGGCAGCGGTTTTTGGTTGCGTCCATACTTTCTGGGACAGTCTTTAGCACTCAGTCGACGCCGTTCTGTTAACCAAATGTCATCATGGACACACGGGGAGGCATGGGCAGGAACTTGTGAGCACTCAATAAATAACTCAGAATTGCGCAGGCAGGTTGTCAAGAAGTTTTTTTTTTCTAGTGTATTTTCATTGCAATAAGAATATTTTTGCCTCCGCTATACCGCTATACCGCTATAATCAATTCAAAAAATTTCACTACTTTACGTTTCGTCTTAGACTCGTCAGTGCAGATATTGCTATTTGCAACACACTTGTAATAAGCATAAAGCATAAAGATAGTGAAATTGCCCTAGCACAAAATAAGGTTAACCCCTAAATGATCATCTAAATCGGCCAGTATTAGTCTTTACATGTTTTCGTTCGGCACGTCAGGAAAGACTTAGCACTTCGGTGCTTATTACAAGTGTATTGCAAATAGCAATAACTTTACGTGTGCTTAGCGGTTCAAATTGAACTGTTTAAGTTTGCAGTAAGCAGTTCAATTTGAACTGCTCTGCACTGACGAGTCTAAGACGAAACGTAAAGATAGTGAAATTGGTTATGTGCCCTAGCACAAAATAAGGTTAACCCCTAAATGATCAAAAAATTTGCCTAAAATGATTCTATATTTGTGAGTCTATAGTGATTGATTTATGGAGTACGATACGAGGTTGTTGACGAGTTCATATATCTCGGAAAACTTGACGGACTTGTGAATTTTTTGTTATTAACTAACAATAGTTCAAAGTCGTCCTGTAAGAACGAGGAAATAGTCCAAAAATTTTCTAGATACCCGGAATTGTCTCTGAAAAACACCCAGGCTCAGCCGTGAAGCCTCAAGAAGAGAAGTCGATCACAGGGCAAAACGTGAGTTTCAATTAGAGTTCCAAAGAGTACACTGAGGTCTCTTTTTACGCGGGGGATACTTCGAAAATTTGTGTAAAAAACGCGTAACTTCGGAAATCCGCGTAGAAAAAAAAAGCGTTTAACTAAAGAAATTTTTATACAACAAAAAAATTATCTCTCAATTTTTTTTTTTTTAAAAAAAACGACTTTGAGATTACCGAAATTTAAGTTTTTTATGCCAAATGTCTTTGAGATATGATGTAAACTCGGAATTTAAAAAAAAGACTGAGATTTTGAAAAATTTGAAACCGCGTAACTTCGGAAATCAGCGTAGAAAAAAACCGCAAAATCGAAAAAAACGTCCAGATCTTGTGGAATGTAAAAAAAAGAGTTTTGAAAAAATCGATTCTGGAAAATATTAGAAATTTTGAGATTTCCAAAATCGAATTTTTTTTTTTGACGCCGAATGTCCAAAATCTAAAATTTTCTAATTGTTAGAGAATTGACTTAAAAAAAATTGGGGATATTACCAGATGTTCACGTTTTATGTATCTTCAAGACAAAGCAAGAAAATCGCGTAACTTCGGAAATGCGCGTAAAAAAATTGGGTGTCTTCGGAAATCCGCGTACGAAAAACCGCGTAACTTCGGAAATCCGCATACAAAAAAACGTCCTGGGACTTATCAAACGTAACACTAAAGACTTTAAAGTAGTTTATTGTCTCAAAGCTGTTTATATTGCTCTAGTACGCAGTATTCAAGAACACGGAGTTATCACAAGACTGTTTTCACAATCGAATTTTATCAATCGATGGTGAACAGCGAGTCAGATAAACTGCGCTTTCAATTTAATGCCTTCTTTTTATTATCCCATCTCGAATTTTTGCAATTGTGCTTGATCCAGATGATTCAAGGTATTATTCGGGGAAAAAACATGTGTTGCAAGTACAAATTAAATACACCAAGATTTGCATTTTTTAACTATGATAAATTTCCATTGCGCTTGGAAATATATGAAAAAGGCAAAAAGTTCATGAGATGATAAAACGATTTGTTTCTTGATTTTCTAATCAGTCCCATCAGTTGTTTCAGTCCCTTGAACCATGCCTTTGTCGATATTTTAGGAATAATTGAGTGCATCCACCGACCCAGATCATCTCTATCCCAAGAAGCTTGCCAGCTGGTAAGTGTTCTTTGGCGAGTCGCGCTATAGAATTCGTTGAAAGCAATCGGTCACCTTCAATAGCACCACATTGGGCTAAAATATCGGCTCTTTCATTGCCTGGAACGGAGCAATGATCCGGGACCCAAACTATTGTGATTTGATAATTATTGTTCAATATGTCGTTCAGGCACTGTCTTATTTTGGCCAAGAAAAACGGTTCATTTTTGCCAGCAGCGTTTGAACGAATGGCTTCAATTGCACTCAGACTATTTGTGAAGAGAAAATAATGGTTTGGAGATAATGTGACGATTACACTCAAATTATAATGAACTGCTGCTAACTCTGCTATATAAACAGATGTAGGTTCTTGAAGCCTAAATGAAGCCGAAACATTACTGTTAAATATACTAAACCCAGTAGCCTCTTCAATTCGTGATCCGTCCGTGTAAGATATTTTCTCAGAGTCAATATGCCTGAACTTACTTGTAAATATTTTTGGGATTTCCATCGAGCGTAGGTGTTTCGGAATTCCACACACTTCACGCTGCATGGATGTGTCGAAAAATAGAGTTGAGTCAGGGACATTTAGGAGGGTGTCACGGATAGAAGTATAATCTGAAGGGTTGATTTCCTGTGACATATGGTTAAAATATACTGTCATAAATCTTGTTTGAAATTGAAGCTCGACTAATTTTTCGAAGTTACTAATAACCAGGGGATTCAGTACCTCACATCTTATTAGCAGTCGCGATGAAAGCTCCCAAAAACGATCCTTCAATGGAAGAACTCCCGCCAGAACTTCAAGACTCATTGTATGTGTCGAATGCATGCAGCCTAAGGCAATTCGCAAACAACGATACTGAATTCGCTCAAGTTTGATAATATAAGAGTTTGAAAAGATGATGTTTAGAAAAAAACAAAAAGATACGTCCAGCGGTTGGATTCCAGTCTGCGTTCTTATGCATTCCGTGCGAACGCGTTTACCATTTCCGCCACCCTGAGCTGTGGTAGACGCCATTCTACTACAGCACCAAGTTGGTACAGTGTATATTGAACATTTTCTAACTAGCAGCTTCTATCCAAGTATCTTCACTGTTCACTACAACCAGAAGTTGTCTTACTCTGTCTTTATCTCTCTTTATTATCTCTTTATATTCCAGGAGAGTGTATTTATTTATCTTTGGTTGCCTTCTCTGCTGAGAAAATTGAAAAGATTATGCTAGTTTATTCCCACAAAAAAAACATTCATGTTCTTATTGAATATTCAAATAAACGTTTTTTGGAGAGTCCCTTAGTAATATTAATGTAAACATGAGTTATATGGGAAAGGCATCATAGCACCACTAGGTGGATTGAAACAGGTTGTATTCGTGAGTCTTTTTTGCAATTCGTTTTCCTCTTTAGATACTGAGAAAATTGAATATGTTCAAAGAGGCTCTACGCATTTACGAGAATAAAGCAAATTGTGAATGCTAAGAATTCATTTATTCCTTAGCTCGATTAGTATTGATGCAACCATTATATTCGCATTGATTTCTCAAGAAATAAGGAACATACATATCAAGTTTATTTTAACCTTCTTAAGCGCTCAACTCAACTTTCTCGTAGATGACTGGGTCGATTTTCACAAACTTAGGTTCAAATAAAAGTTATCAGTTTGCCATGGAAAATTTATAATTTCCATCCAGGTTCTACTTCCGGTTCCCGGTAGTTGTGATTTTTTTCGGATCTGTCTTCTGGTCCCGGAATTATAGGATGATTATAGGATGATGACTCAAAATACTATCTATTCGTAGATTATATTTTTTGCTGATTATTCGACTTTGGTTAAACCAGTCTCCGGATTCTAGTTCCATCAAAAACTCAAAAATGGAATTCATGGAATGATGGCGGAATTGATTTTTAAAAATAAGCCATATGATTTCATATGTAGCTATCGAATTTAATCCGGAACTAGTGTCTGTTTCTGGAATTACAAGGGAAGGTGTATAAAATTTCAAACCAACCAAATTTATTGCTTCAATTTGTAGTTTATTCTAGTTACTGGATAGAAAATCTCGCTTGATGCTATTCAAGAAACATTCAAAAGTATTTTAGGAATCCCACAATAGTATCGATGATATTATGAGCTTGTATGTTTAGAAAGGCATCACTACACCTCTAGGCGGATGGAAATCTACAAATGGCATCAAAATTTCCGACTAATGGGGAACACATAAACCTTTTCCTGTGTCAGAACATTATAAGAAAGGTAAATATGTAAGTTAATTGTTTCCTCCAACAGTTCATCGATATTTTTTCGAAGTGAACCATAAGGCTCTGAATATCCGCCGGACGAAAAGTAGAACCAATTACTCTTGCAACCACTCGGCGAGATATTGATTTTTAATATGCTTCTTCAGTGCTTGCCATGACTCCTTCCTTTATTCCATGCTTTAATTTCGGATGTAAATACCGAAAAAAAAATAGTATGTACAAGTAACACGAAAACGACCTGGAAGAAATGGGAAAGAAGATAACCATCAATCCAAAAACATGCGAAAAGAGAGGAAAACCATCCAGTAAGTGGGAAATGAAGAATAACACGACGAAGCAAAAAACTTCCGGTAAAATATCAATTATCAGAGGTTGAAATTATTTATCATTACGGCGCAGATATTGGTTTGCGGTGCGCGCGCGGTTTCACTTCTTGTTCTGATGCTGGTGCCGAATCGAATCTTGGCGGACCGACGCGACGGACCCAACCAAATCGAAGCGGACCGGTCTCGGACCTAAACTGGCCGGTGTATGTCGGAATCGTATTGAAAGCAACACCCCGCACTGGGCTCTTCCACAACCAGTAGCTGGAATCGGATCGGATCGGATGTGTAAGCTCAATCATCTTTTATGTTGGTAATTTGCAACGAGTTGTTGGCCGTCTCGAAAAGGTTCAGTAACTATTTCTTATGCTGAATCTCATATTTTATCGGAAGATCTGAAATTTTGATTTTCTTGCTCTTAATTTATCACGGGTTTTATTAATGCTTTAAAGTTGGTAGTGCTTTTTTTGGCTTTACGTGCAATGGTCAAGAAGCAAAAATCGTCGCAAAGAATCATGTTTTCAAATACCAACACTGTCCGTGATATTTAGGTTCATAGCAACTTAAAATTATCACATCTTTGTTCATATAGTACACAGCGATTCAATTAGGCCGCGTCTATTTTTGTATCTTGAACTATTACACTGCACGCGGTCTGAACTGGAGCTCGTAACGGGAGATTGGAAAGCAATGAAGCAAACAATTAAAAATTTGGGTGAATCAAAACAGATTGATTATTATTAACAGTTAATTCTGAACACCTTTTTGCATGTTTAGCAGCTCACCTCTCGAATTCATTTCGCGCGGTTTGATTTTGAGGCAGACTGGCGCTCCGGTGAAAATAGATTAATTGGTTTCGTTGCAGGCACAGGAAAAACGTTCAGCGAAACATCAGCTGCCGATGAGCGACCCGTTATATTTCTAGTGATTATGGGGAATCATCAATATAAACAAATTTAATCTTTTGAATAGCAACACTTAATTTAGGTTAGTAAAGCAGATTGTATAGACTAAACAACGAAATGTTCCACAGATAAAGTAAATAAAACGATAAGTTTAATTCCCCGTGAACTTTCTCGCTGCCAAAAGCAACATGGGAAAGTGCAGAACAAGTTTCGGACGAGCTTTCACGCTGCTTGAAGGTACATGTGTTACTAGTATTCAATGTATTCTAGTAGGGTGTGTGTGAACTTTGAAGTATGGACGATAACTTGAAAACGTTCTTAATTCACCTAGCTAGATGATACCTTTTTACCTTTCTCATATAGAAAGATCATGCGATCACTTGAGAAATCGAAAAGTGAAAATTGGCCCGAAGGTTTTATGGTCCCATATGTTGCTATTGACTTTTATTCGGATCCAACTTCTGCTTCCGGAGTTGCAGGGTGAAGTGTTTTAAGAATTTCAAACTGTCATTTATAGCGATGATACAAAACAGGGAAAAATTCTTCTAAATTTGGCTCAAAAGTATTTCAATTTATTAGTTATGTTAATTTCCAACGAATCAACTTGGAATCGGTATAGCCCAGTTCCCGGTTCCGGTAGTATCGGAACTAGTGGTCAAAAACTCCAAAACGGAACTCACTAGACTGGTTTAACCGATTTCTTAGAGCTTATTCTCAAATGGAAGGTATTATGTTCGCATAAATTTCATATTATTCGCACCCGTCTTCCGGATCCGAAACAACAGGGTGAAGTGTGTTGAGATTGCAAACCGTCATTTAGAGAGACGAGGCAAACAATGGTTTTGGTTTTCTAAATTTGGCCAAACGAATTAATTTTATTATCGATTACATGTTTCCGGTTTCGGAAGTAAAGGATATAGTGGTCAAAAACTCAAAAATAGGAACTCACTACATATTCTCAGAGACGGGTCAATCGATTTTCACAAACTGAGACTCAAAAGCAAAGTACTTAAGCTGCTAGCTTGAAAGTGCAAAAAAGGTTTCGAGCGAGCTTTCTTGCTGATTGAAGGTGCGTGACGTGCGAATGAATTTAATTTAAAGTAACGTGAATAAAATAATGAATTAATGAATGAAGATACACGTGAGTAATTAGTACTCAATGTATTCCGGAAGCTGCTTAGAACTTCGTTCAGTTGTGTTGTGTGAGTTTTCAAATACGGACGATAACTTGGAAACGTCTTAAAAAAGAAATGATTGGTTCCTTTGGATTCCACCATGAAAAACACTATTTAGTTGTGATACTAACGTAATAGTGATCGACCAGATATCGGTATTTCGAAACGCTTTTTGCGTTCTTCATCAGTGTCAGACTTATAAAGACACTGATGAAAAACGCAAAAAGCGTTTCGAAATACCAGTATCTGGTCGTTCACTATTACGGTAGTATCATAACGAAATAGTTTTTGCCTTTCTAATATAGAAAAGCTATACAACCACTGGGAAAACCGACTTTTGAACATAAATCCGGAGGGCCGAATGCCATCTACCATTCGACTCAGCTCGACGAACTGAGCAAATGTCTGTGTGTATGTATGCATGTATGTATGTCTGTGTGTATGTATGTATGTATGTATGTATGTATGTATGTATGTATGTATGTATGTATGTATATATGCATGTGTGTATGTGACAAATAATGTCACACGATTTTCTCAGAGATGGCGTGACCGATTTTCACAAACTTAGATTTAAACGAAAGGTCTTATGGTCCCATAGGTCGCTATTGAATTTTATTCCGATCCGATTCCAATTCCGGAATTACAAGGCAATATGTGCAAATCTATGAGAAAATGCGCATTCAATTTTCTCGGAAATTTCTCAACCGATTTTACAAACTAAGATGCAAAGATTCTACACGAATAGATGCATAATTTCATATCAGAATCATATACAGTATTCAGTCAAGCTGATGTAACCTACTCAATACGTTGTTTCGATGTGATAACGTGTGATTTATCTGCAATATTTCGTGAAAATAGAAAACTATTGCATTTGATGTTCAGTACGTCTAATTTTTTCCAAATTGAGACACCATTCTGTATTCCCGGAAGACCGCAGCCCGATTCGCTATACATATGAGCCGAAGTAAATTCGGCACCCCACAAGGGATGCCAAACAATCTGCTAAAACCTATTTAAGTCAATACAGAAAAGATTCATTCACTCCAGGAAGAACGATGAACCTCTCTGACTATAGCTTCTTACCACAGGTGAGAAATAATAGTTTTAGCTCTGCATACACAGACTCAACCATGTATGGGGAATCAAACATTCGGATACGTAGTACGCTGAATAGTAGCCATGTGATCATTGAGTTTGCAATGTCTATTCAAATCTCTGACCAGAATAATGCAATGTTGCTTGGAAAAATGCAGTGGACATTTTGGCATTTTCTGATTCAAATCTGGTAAAAATGCTTTTGTCTGAGCGTAAATTTGCAAGCTGCGCCAGTAGCTGACATGTTTGGATGCAGCCCAAGAACAAATCTGTTGATTTATCCAACTAGTTGAAAGTGGTAAAGCTGGTTCAGCACCAACGAAATCAATGGACGGGTACCCATAAGAAGTAAACAGCATTTGAAATGCTGAGGTCTTCAATTTGAGTTCGACATGCGATCACTACATTCGACCGTGAAGCATTCGAACTGAGTGTCTTTAAAGCTGCCTGACTGTCGGAACAAAAATAAATTCATTTTCCACAAATTCTCTGCTGAAGTGCCGATTGTATTCCATACAGAATCGCGTAGATTACTGCTTGGAACACAGTACAGTATCTACCAAGTGAATGAGACTGATCTAGCCTCATTTTACGACAGTAGACACCAGCACCACCACGACCATCCAACAGAGAACCGTCCGTATAACAAACTATGTATTCATCAAGTTGTCGTTCCAAATAACCAGACAACAATTCCTCACGAAGAGGATATCACACATTGAATATTTTGAAAGGAAAACTGCATGTGAGAGCTAGGTCACTAGGAGCGAGTAAATACTTATCCCAAGTAATTATTTGAGACCACAAGCGATTGTGGCTGTCGAAATGTCATGTTCAGACAAATAGTTTACAAAGATAGAGCTTGAAAATTTAGGTATAAAAAAATTTCACGATCAATTTCTAAATACGATGTACGTAGGAAAAAACCTAAATTATTTTCCAACATGTCCGTCGAGATGCATTTGAGATGGGAAATTGTTATTATTCTATAAAAGATATTTTTATTCAGGCCTATTTGCGTACAAGCTTTACGTGGCCGATTGAGCTGAGTTTTCAGCTAAAAAATTTTTGGATATGATCTCGTTGTCACCCTTTTTCTAGGGGGAGAGGAGCTTCCATTGCCCTCCTGCGAGGATTGAGGGGCAGTTTGTTCGTGGTTCGTCTCGTCATCCATTGCCGTTTGTTGGTTTTGTTGTTGATTTCGTTGCTAGTTGCTGTAGATGCGCCTTGTTGTATATTGTTTGCAGTTGCTGGTTGGTTGGATGGTAAGCTGTTAACTGCAGCTGGTGTACTTTGTTCTATAGGGGTTACGTTGGATGGTTTCGTTGAAGGGGATACTTCACTGTTGTTGGTGACTGTCACAGGTTTACTGGGGTTGCTTGGGGTTGGTGTGAAGGAAGCACCGTTGTCCTTTGGTGTGGTTGTCTCCTTGTCCAGCTTATCACATGGATTACCGTAATGAACAGCTTTTTGGCAATATTGACATGTGGCCATCTGATTGTCATAGGTAACAAGTGATTTGCACGGAATTCTTGTATCTTGACCGAAAGTCACATAAGAAGGTATAGGCCTTTTCAAGCGCATGCGAAATAAACGTACGCCATTTAGAATACCGGGGAAAAAGTTCTTCCACTTTTCTTTTTCGATAGAGAGAATCTCTCCGTATTGGGATACATTTTTACGAATATAAGGATCGATGACGCTTGAGGGAAGATCATGCACACGTACTTCTATAGCACTATCTTCCATATATACTGGAATGTTGTACTTAATAGTCTCGTGCTCCACATAATGCACATTAACAGGTCGGCTGAAAAATCCGTATCGTTTCTATGACAGGGCGCCACTAGAATTAAATCCATACCATTTTCAGTTAGTACCAACCTTCAAAAGATACGTGTATAAATTTGACAGCTGTCTGATTATTAGTTTGTGAGATATTGCATTTTGAGTGAAGCTACTTTTGTTATTGTGAAAAAAATGGAAAAAAATGAATTTCATGTGTTGATGAAACACTACTTTTTGATGAAAAAAAGTGCCGCCGATACCAAAAAATGGCTTGATGAGTGTTATCCAGACTCTGCACCGGGCGAAGCAACAATTCGTAAGTGGTTTGCAAAATTTCGTACTGGTCATATGAGCACCGAAGACGATGAACGCAGTGGACGTCCAAAAGAGGCTGTTACCGATGAAAACGTGAAAAAAATCCACAAAATGATTTTCAATGACCGTAGAGTGAAGTTGATCGAGATAGCTGACACCCTAAAGATATCAAAGGAACGTGTTGGACATATTATTCACGAATATTTGGATATGAAAAAGCTTTGTGAAAAATGGGTGCCGCGTGAGCTCACAATCGATCAAAAACAACAACGAATTGATGATTCTGAGCAGTGTTTGGAGCTGTTATATCGAAATAAAACCGATTTTTTCGTCGATATATAACAATGCACGAAACATGGCTCCATCACTTCACTCCGGAGTCCAATCGACAGTCAGCTGAGTGGACTGCACGCGATGAACCGAACCCAAAGCGTGGAAAGACTCAACAATCGGCCGGTAAGGTTATGGCGTCTGTATTTTGGGATTCGCATGGTATAATCTTCATCGACTACCTTGAAAAGGGAAAAACCATCAACAGTGACTATTATATAGCGTTATTAGAGCGTTTGAAGGACGAAATTTTAAAAAAAACGGCCTCATTTGGAGAAGAAAAAAGTTTTGTTTCATCAAGACAATGCACCGTGTCACAAGTCGATGAAAACCATGCTGAAATTGAACGAATTGGGCTTCGAATTGCTCCCTCATTCACCGTATTCTCCAGATTTGGCCCCCAGTGACTTTTTCCTGTTCTTAGACCTCAAGAGAATGCTCGCTGGTAAAAAATTTAAAAGCAATAAAGAGGTAATCGCTGAAACTGAGGCCTATTTTGAGGTAAAGGACAAATCGTACTACAAAAATGGTATCGAAAAGTTGGAAGATCGCTATAATCGCTGTATCGCCTCTGATGGCAATTATGTTGAATAATAAAAGCGAATTTTGGCAAAAAAATGTGTGTTTCTATTAAACGATACGAACTTTTCAGCCGAACTGTTATTATTGTCTTTTGCGAATTGAATTGCATCCAACTCTTTATAAAACTGGATGTAAACAACATTATTCGTCTTATTGCATTGAAGTAAATGCACACGTTTAATGTCAAGATGCATTTGTTCCTTAAGCAAACCTTCAAGTTCTCGTATCGAAGGTCGAATTTTGCACTGCCTGAAGTCAACAACAATTGTATTCTTTCGTGTCGGCGGTAGCTTTTGTTCGTTTGGTTCACTCATTTTCGAGGTCTATTGTTCACTACACAATACTGTACTTGGTTTCTTTCGTCCCGAACGTAAGCGGTTTTGTTTTATCGACTGACTTGGATGAGATGTGAAAGCGAACTGATGGCAAATTGTTGAATTGCTTTTAGTTTAGTTTGTAGTTTTTGTGTAGTTAAAAAAGTTGTTGTTAGAAAATTTTATGTGCTTTTCGTTTTCTATTTTTAAGATGTTGTTTTCGATGTGGATTGAACCACGCAGGTGATTCACTATTGTGACCTTTTCTTGACAAATCGAGATCGTACAAATGTATTCCGAGACACGCCAAACAGTCGCTCCTGGCAAAACATTTAATGTCGTTCGAATGGCATACACTTTGATGCATGCAGGTCACCCTATGCTTTATCCACAATCGACCCGCTGCGAAAGGGAATGTAAGTTTCGCTTGAGCGACCGGAGCGGGCTCTGCAGCTTTTGAGCGACCTCGCTCAACGCGGAACCAACGAATTAGCAAAGAGCGCAGTGCGAAGCGGTTTTTGCAAATTGCGCCAACCGTTCCTGGAGTGACTCGGCACTTCGAGAGCACCGATACGGTGGAGCTCACACGGGAGGATTAAGCCTAATAATCGAAACAGTTCGATAGCCGGCTCGGCAGTTGTGTTTGATCGTTCGAGTGGTGTGGACGTGTCTTTAGTCTCATACACGACACATACATTCGCGCTCACACACCCACACAAAAAACACGCACACTTCGAAGGTTCGCGAAGTGATTTGTTGTCAACTTAATCGTGGCTCCAAAAGCATCGCCAGGGAACTGTGCTGTGTTCTAGTGAGAATCGCAGGCAACCGCGGCTACTGGAAATTGCCTGTCTGTGTTATATAAGTTGATTATGATCGCTTCAAGCCTGAGTGTGTTTTTTTTTGCACAGTTGTTGCTGCTGTTGTTGGGCGGCTATGTGGAAAAGCTACGAATGAACGTTTCAAGTTGACTATAGTTTTGTATCATTTTTCCTGCTCTGAATACTGGCTGGTAGAAAACCGGCTGCGCAGCATAGGAAAAATGCGCAAAATAAAAACTACTTGCGTACCATGCAACAGACGTTTCGCGATCGCGATCATGAACCTCATTCTCTGTCTCTCCATAAATTGAGAATCTGTTTAGCATTTATAGCTTGCCCTGCTGTACTGCTGAGTCGGAAAAACAGTAATTTAACTCCCGTAGCATTCTCTGTACACTACAATTATTGTCGTTATATTTGCTCCGGCTTGTGAACAATTCAGACAGTTCGAAAGTTCAACCTTTATATGCAGGTAGGTACACTACACATAGACAAGGCACCTTACCACGGAGCGCGCGATTCGTGAGCAATCGTGGACCGCGTGTAACGAGTGAGTGTGTTACGCAGTAAGGTCATCCAGTGCCAAGGTGTATGCGGCAAACTGGCAACAAAAACTTTAGAAACTGCCATAAAGTACAAAGTGCCCAGGTCACGCCACATGAAGACTGGAAGTAGTAGGGAGGGAAAAACTGTTCAGAATCAGAAAAAAATAAAGTACCTACAAATACGATAGGTGGCTGTGTCAGCGGCCGACTTGCTTACAGACAGGAAGACCACCCGGGTCTATCGGCGGGCGCAGCCGCGCGGCACGGCAGAGGGCTGTTGTATGGCGTTGACAAAGACCACAACGCTGGGAAAGAAGATGACGACAGGCGGTCATCACGTCATTGCACATCGAAGGTAATATCAATTTTCGCTAATAATACTTTGCAAGTTCTGAACAAGCACATGTATGGCAGTGTGGGCTTGTTTTTGTGCTAATAAGCTCCGAAACTAATGTATTTTTTTCATCCACCCAAGAAACTTTTAAACATTTTCAGCCCCTCTCAAAAATACCGGTTTCTGATGTGGAGCCCTAGATTGATCATTTCACTGTTCCTTAGATGGCTAGATTTCTGTGCTAACATCATTCAGAGAATGTTATGTGTTGCATGAAACCGGTAGTGCTAACCGTACTTGAAGTTTCGAGTTCTACCGTTTTTGTTTCGGATAGTCAGCCATCTTCTGAAATCGCAGAACCTAATGTTTCTGTACTTGGAAAACCTTTATTTAGTTGTTGTTTTGCTTCAACGAATTGACACGGAAATCAATCAGCTCCGTTAAGGGGAGTGGTCAATATCACAAACAAATGACACGGTGTTATTTTTTGCCACATGACATGCAAAGCTGTCACTTTCAACTAACAAGCAAGGGAAACAAATTGATAACCTAGATAAAAAATATTTCCATAATATTTTCTGTATCCTTCTGTACCGTTCATATTGTCACATTTGCTATTAGAGTAACAACAAATCATTATAAAAAAAAACACTGTAAGCAGCTGATACGAGTTGTGAGAGGACGGCGATTGCCTCGGTTGGATGTTTTTTTTTATTCAATAGTATAATATATATTTTTAGGCACACTGCTTAAGCTCTAAGATGCCAAGGGTATTTCCTAATCTTAATTAACGACTAACTTAAAACTAGAATAGTATCATTAGATTATGTCGTGTAGAATTTTTGGAAAAAGCTTTTAGCTGGCGTTCGGCAGTGGTCGGTGAATTGAATATTGCATGACTTCCAGTTGGTGCTATCTATGGCCGCTTCCTTTCAGTTCGTGTGGGTCCGCGGGAAACACCCCCAGGCTACGAAGGCCCGGCGGGTGGCCCGCATGCTGGTCATCGACTGGAGCGTAGGACCGTAGGCGGTGATGGTGATGTTACGAAGAGATGAAAAAATAAAAAAAGTAAATATTGTGGAAACCGAGGTAAATAGGGGGTATGGAAACAAAATGTCTGAAAACTACAGAGATCTAATTAGTTGCCATCGAGATGGTGAAGAGACGGGGGAAGGGGGAACGAAAAGTTAGTGACAAAAAAAGATCTTGTTAGTTCCAATGAAGATGGTGGACAGGGACGGTGATCGAGAGAATCGGGCGGATGTTAGTGTCGAACCTGTAGGTGGAGATTATACTTTCTGAGCGAGGTATAACAGATTACACTTGGATATTAATGTGTTTGAGGTACTGGTATATAAGAAGCATATAAGAGATATCCCGACTAGCCAACACATCTCGGACCGGAACTTCAGGTGGTCTACCTCGGGCCCTTAGGGAGTCCTTTAATAAAGACCTGGCGTCACGATACTCCGTACACGTCCATACGACATGCTCGATGTCCTGATAACCGTCACCACAACCGCAGAGACCGCTCTCCACGATTCCAATACGCCGGAGATGCGCGTTGAATGTGTAATGGTTTGACATGAGCCGAGACATCACACGAATGAAGTCACGACTCACGTTCATCCCCCTGAACCAAGGTTTCGTCGATACCCTAGGGATAATGGAATGCAGCCATCGTCCCAGTTCGCCATTGCTCCATGAAGTTTGCCAACTTTCGAGAGTTTTCTGACGAGAGATACTGAAAAATTCATTGAAGCAGATTGGTCTTTCGTAAATATCACCTTCTAATGCGCCCACCTTAGCCAATGAGTCTGCCTTTTCATTGCCCGGAATGGAACAATGCGAAGGGACCCAGACTAACGATATTAAATAAGACCGTTCAGATAAAGTTCGCAAGTGTTCCCGTATTTTCCCCAGGAAATATGGGGGATACTTTCCTGGCTTCACTGCGCGGAGAGCTTCTATTGAACTTAGACTGTCCGTGACAATGAAGTAATGGTCATTGGGCAAGGTTTCAATGATCTCAAGGGTGTACTGAATAGCAGCTAATTCTGCGACGTAGACTGAAGCCGGATCACTGAGTTTGTACGAAGCGGTGATGTTCTGATTGAAGATTCCGAAGCCTGTGGACCTGTTGATGTTTGATCCGTCAGTGTAAAACATCTTTTCACAGTTGACTGTTCTGAATTTATTATAAAAAATATTTGGGGCCACTTGAGGGCGTACGTGATCCGGGATTCCACGAATTTCTTCTCTCATGGATGTGTCGAAAAACACAGTGGAATCAGAAGTATCCAAGAAATGAGCACGGTTGAAAACAAACGAAGAAGGATTAATATTCTGAGCCATGTAACCAAAATACAAGGACATAAAACGGGTCTGAGAATTAAGCTCGATAAGCCCTTCGAAGTTTTCAATCACCATTGGATTCAAGATATCGCATCGGATTAGCAATCGATATGAGAGATCCCAGAATCGATTTTTCAACGGTAGGACGCCCGCGAGCACTTCGAGACTCATCGTATGAGTCGACTGCATGCAACCTAAGGCAATACGCAAACAACGATACTGAATTCTTTCCAGTTTAATGAAATGGGTGTTCGCGGCGGATCGGAAACAGAAGCATCCATATTCCATTACGGACAATATCGTTGTTTGGTACAGCCTGATCAGATCTCCTGGGTGGGCACCCCACCAAGTTCCGGTTATTGTGCGAAGAAAATTGATTCTCTGCTGGCATTTTTGTTTCAGATACCTAATGTGACATCCCCAGGTGCCTTTGGAGTCGAACCAGACCCCGAGATATTTAAATGTGAAGACCTGAGCTATGGTTTCACCCCCTAGTTGAAGCTGTAATTGTGCTGGTTCTCGCTTTCTTGAAAATACGACCAGCTCAGTTTTCTCCGTAGAGAACTCGATACCCATTTGAAGAGCAAACGTCGACAAGTTGTCGAGGGTATCTTGTAATGGTCCTTGGAGATCGGCAGCTTTGGGTCCTATAATGGACACAACGCTGTCGTCGGCAAGTTGTCTTAGCGTGCAAGATGTGTTGATAAATTCATCAATGTTGTTTACGTAAAAATTGTATAAAAGGGGGCTTAAGCATGAGCCCTGAGGAAGACCCATGTAACTGAATCGTATTGTCGACAAATCACCATGTGCAAAATACATGTGTTTCTCGGACAATAGATTATATAAAAAGGTGTTCAAAACCGGCGAAAGACCATGCTGGTGCAGCTTCTTAGATAGGATATTTATAGAAACTGAATCAAAAGCCCCCTTGATATCTAGAAATACTGATGTCATTTGTTCTTTACGAGCAAATGCCATTTGAATTTCGGTTGAGAGCAACGCAAGACAATCGTTCGTTCCTTTACCCCTGCGGAAGCCGAATTGTGTATCTGAAAGTAAACCATTAGTCTCGACCCAATTGTCTAGACGGAAGAGAATCATTTTTTCGAACAACTTCCGGATACAGGAAAGCATAGCAATCGGCCGATACGAATTGTGATCGGAAGCTGGTTTCCCAGGTTTTTGAATGGCGATAACTCTCACTTGTCTCCAGTCGTATGGAACAATATTACCCTCGAGGAACTTGTTAAATAAATTCAGCAAGCGCCTTTTGGCAGAGTCAGGAAGATTTTTCAACAAGTTGAATTTAATTCTGTCTAACCCCGGGGCTTTATTGTTACACGACAAGAGCGCAAGTGAGAACTCTACCATCGAAAACGGTGTTTCGTTTGTATTCGAAGTCGCGGCGCGGGATATCTTCTGTTCCGGAACAGAATCAGGACATACTTTTTTAGCGAAATCGAATATCCAGCGGTTAGAATATTCCTCGCTTTCGTTCGTTGTGTTTTGGTTGCGCATTCGTCGGGCTGTGTTCCAAAGAGTGCTCATCGATGTTTCTTTTGTTAATCCGTCAACAAACCGTCGCCAGTAACCTAGTTTCTTTGCTTTAACTAAGTTCTTCATTTGCTTATCTAGTGCTGCGTAATTTCTATAATTATCAGGTGTTCCATATTTTCTGAACTTTTTGAATGCTAAAGATCTTTCCGCGTTCAGTGATGAGCACTCTTTGTCCCACCACGGGTTGGGAGGACGAATGTTGGTATTCGCGCCGGGTACACGTTTCGTCTGAGCTTGAATCGCAGTGTCGAGAATCAAGCCAGCCATAAACGTATACTCTTCCTCCGGAGGAAGCTCTTGTGTTGTTTCTAGTTTCTCAGATATCGATATTGCGTAGCATTTCCAATCAATATTTCGTGTGAGGTCATACAAAACATTGATTGTTTCCGATGGTCTTAATCCGCTGGCGATTGAAATTACGATAGGCAGATGATCGCTACCGTGGGGATCAGGGATTACCTTCCACGTGCAATCCACCCGTAGCGATGTCGAGCAAAAGGATAAGTCCAGCGCACTTGGTCTTGCTGGTGGTGCGGGAATTCGTGTCATTTCTCCCGTATTCAAGATTGTCATATTGAAGTTGTCGCAAATATCATGGATCATAGCTGATCTGTTATCATCATGAAGACAACCCCATCCCGTACCGTGAGAGTTAAAGTCTCCTAAAACTAACGTCGGTGCGGGAAGAAGTTGCATGATACTGCTGAGCAAGTGGTACCCAACTGAGGCTCTAGGGGGAATATAGATGGAAGCAATACAAAGGTCCTTGCCTTTAATTGTGACATGACATGCGACAACTTCAATACCTGATATCGAGGGGAGGTTAATTCGAAAGAAGGAATAGCACTTTTTTATCCCCAAAAGTACTCCTCCGTAGGGATTATCTCGATCCAGGCGAATAATGTTAAAATCGTGGAAGTTTAGTGATACATCAGAAGTTAACCAAGTTTCGCACAATGCAAATGCGTCACATTTCAGATTATTTACTAAGTATTTAAAAGGATCTATTTTCGGGATGATACTTCTACAGTTCCACTGTAAAACAGTGATCGAATCCTTGACCTCGTTCGAAAAATTAGCCATCGAAGGAAACGATTGCTGAGAGGAGGGGCCATTTTGCAGTCAGCTGCATCAAAAACATTTTAACTTTTGGCAGGAAAGTCATCAAAATACCTTTTAGGGGGTCAGAAATGTTGAAGACGGAAAATATAAAGTCCACAATGTCACTGAATTTTTCAAGTCCAGCACTTGATGTGTTTTCTGGTTCCTTGGGGACTTTCGGGGTTTTGGGTGTCCCCGGAAGTGTTGGATATTCTTTCTCCGATTTCAAGTCTCCGGAACTAGGAGCTTTTGGCTTCTTCTTTTCGTTTTTTTTACCAACACTTCCTTCTGCTGTTACTTTTGGAGGGCCTTCAAGAGATATCTTCGAACCCTTTCTAGGGAGTTTAGGAGATGATATATTTTTCCTCTTCCTAAAACTACGAGGGACAGTTGAAGATGTACCTTCTTGAGGATCGTCAGAGTCGCAATCGTCCGCAGACAAACAGGTGTAGGGGTTCTGTTCAGGTGGTGTGGCGATTTTCAGCATTTCTGCGAACGAGCGGTTTGATCGTTGCTTGAGAGATCGTTTCAAATGATCTCCACGCAATTTATACGCAGAACATGCTGTGAGGTCATGCGGGGCCGCCCCACAGTAAAGACACTTTTCAATGTCTCTGTCGCAAACGCCATCCGCATGACTCTCTCCACACTTCGAGCAGTGGGGCCGATTTCCACAATGGGAAGCTGTGTGTCCTAGTTGTTGACAACTAGTGCAATTCATTACCCGTGGTACGAAAAGTCGTACAGGTAGACGAACCCTGTCCAGGAGAACGAATTTCGGTAAAGCCGAGCCGGAGAAGGTCACCCGATACGAGTCCGAGTGGGGATAAGACTTTGTCCCATCCGCGGCGATCGATACTGAATGCAAACGTTTGCAGTCCAGTATCTTGACATTCTTAAGCAAGGGATCTTTAAAACATCCGACCCCATGTTTGAGAATGTCCTCGCATGTCAGACTGGGATCCGTGATCACTCCGTCTATCTCGACTTCGCGAGCTGGTATATAAACGCGGTAGTCCCGCGTAAAGTGATCGTTTCGAGCGATCTCATTAGCATGTTTCAGACTGGTCAACGAGACCCTGAGCTTATCGGGACGAATTTTTGAGATAAATTTCAATGTTGGATATTTCGACGTCAAGTCATTAGATATTTTCAAAATATTAAGCGGTTTATTCTTCTCTTTGGTCCGAAAATAAACCACATAAAGGCCGGCCGAGGGTGAAGGCTCTTCGGGATACTGTTTAACCCGGTGAGTCTTACTATTTGGAGCAGATTTAGAATCTGTTTCCATTTTATCTTCGGGGGGCAGGGTAGAATTTAATGGACTTGCCATAGCGCGGTTGAGGTTCCGCGCAAATTATAGGGGGAGTCAAAATATAAGACGATAAAGGGACACGAAGGAAAAAAAAATAATAATACTTAGCTAATGATCCGTAGCAACTCGGCCGCTGAGGCCAAGCGTTAGTTACAACGGCCTCAGAGAATTAATATGCACACAGCACCGGTTCACGGCACCACACTAAACGTCCGTTCACTGTTCGTATTGTTTTAACACAATAGCACCCGGCACTGTCTAACTGTATTTATTGTTTATACTGTATTGATCTACTGCACAAGCTTGCGAATACAAAAGATTTGATATTAAATGACCTTGAAACGGATTAGAATGGATTAACGCACAGCTGCTCTAATGCAAACTACCATCCGATCGATACGACGGTCACGAAAGGAATGGTTGGATGTTTGTGATAGCCTGTCAGGCAGGACAGTATTTTAGTTTGGCCAAACTCTCAAAATAAAATGTCAAGGGCATTAACCATTAGAATTTAGTTCTCTGTGTCACTAGCACAGAGTTGTTACATGTAGTGCAATGTTATGAAAGATGCAAAAAAAAGGTCCCAAGGATTACTTAGCCGCCCCCTAAAAACGTTGCCCCCTTCTCAAGCGAAATACAAAGCCTACAAAGTTACCTCAAACGGAAGAGGTAGGAGACTCCAATGGAACACATATCAGTATCGCACCCACGGACAACAGGTCAGCCTGGAAATAGATGACGGAATTCAGCGGTATCCATCGGAATTCGAACTCAACTCATCACTGCTTATCACGAACGCCTTGTATTATTTTAAATTCTAGTGAAAAATGGGAAAGCTTGCACAATTCACAAGTATATCTCGCACAATATACTGAAACGTGAATCTTCCGTGAAAGATTTGGGTATCCTTCTTGATTCTAAGCTGGATTTCAAAAGTCACATCGATTATGTGATTTCAAAGGCCTCCAAGCCCTTGGGTTTCGTCTTTCGTGTTACCAAGAGCTTTACTAATGTACACTGTCTTAAGCCATTATATTGGGCTCTTGTCCGTTCGACGCTAGAATATGCAGCTGTTGTCTGGGCACCTCACTATCAAATAGATATTGCACGCATCGAAACTATCCAGCGTAAATTTGTTAGATTCGCTCTGCGCAAGTTACCTTGGAGGGATCCCACTAATCTTCCTAATTACAAAGATCGTTGTAAGCTTATTGACCTGGCTCTGCTATCTGTTCGTAGGAATGTCTCCAATGCTGATTTATTACAATCACGTATCGATTGTCCCGAGCTTCTGCAATTTATTAATCTGGACATTCATCGACGTAATCTACGCTCTCATCGTTTCTTGAGTTATCCATTGCATGAACAAATTATGGTTACAATGAACCGTTTTCAAGTATATGCTGAACATTCAATAGCTGCTCCAATGTTTTCGACTTTCATCTATCTCGAAATGTGATCAAACGATTGTTTCATTGTCACTTGTTAGATTAACTTTGGATCAGGATTTGTTTGTAACCGTTTGTATTTTTGTTCAACCATCACTAGGTCTTTCCCCCATTACCGTTGGAAACTAATCAGATTCGCTCGCTGATACTAACCCTTTCGCTCCCCTCTCATTTTCTACGTCTTCTGTATTTCTATTTGAAACTAATCAGATTCGCTTGCAAATACTAACCCGCTCGCACAGTGGCGTACCGAGGAAATTTGGCGCCCGGGGCAAAATAAGAGTTTTGCCGCCCCCATCGTTGGATTAGTGAGCAAAAAACAAAAATCCGGAAATCTGCAAAGATCTTCGGCGAGCAAAAAAAAAACAAGGTTCCAAAGATGACTTTGACCCCCCCCCCCTCCCATACGCTACTGCGCTCGCACTTTCTTCTTTTCTTCGTCTTCCACCATCTTTTCGATCACTAATTAGATCTCCGATTCTAACCCCGTCTTTCGTCATCTTTTCGATCACTAATTAGATCTACATGTCTTTCTTTTCTCATATAACACATATTTTCATTGATATTACTAAGCGATTTTTCCAAAAAAAAAAAAAATAGGAACAAAAAAGTTCGTTTGGGAAATATTAAACACAGCTCACGCTGTTGTTCCGAAACTGGAAGTGAGATTCGAATAAAAGTCAAAAGCAGTCTGTTTTTACAGATGTTGACCGTTTCTTTTTGAGTCTAAGTTTATGAAAATCGACTCAGCTGTTTCTGAGAAATTGAAGAGTTTCGTTTTTGAGTTTTCGACTACTATTTCCTATACTTACGGCACGGGGCACTTGGAACAGCTGAATAGCTGAAATCGGTTCGCTTGGCCAACAATTAGCAAAACTTATAAATTGAAACAGTTTTGAACCAAATTTAGAAGAGTTTTTACGTTTTTTGCATTATCATTTTATATAAGCGGTTGCAATTTCAAACACTACCCTGTATATCCGGAACCGAAAGTCAGAGCTGAATAAAATTCTTCATCAACCTCTGAAAACATAATACTTTTTATTGAAATCTAAGACGAGCACTTTCCCGGTAGCTCCGGAACCAGGAACTATGATTCAGTGTACCATAAATCTACGTATTTGGTCATCAATCAATCCGAAGATAAAGCTTGTTTCAGATAGAATTGTAACAAAGACAGTTGCATGTAGTTTAGATATTTATTATGGAATTCAAGATCTTTTTTATACAAATGTAGCGTTTTCTTCATACTTTTAACAAAAAATACGGATAAAATTATTCGTCACGGTTTCGAAGGAATTCTCGAATTTTTCCTGTAACACGTCCGATCCACTCCGTCGATTGGCTTGAGGCTTCCGAATCGTCGTCAACGTTTCCTTATACCATTTGATAACGCGCCATACTGTATTTCTGGGCAATTTCAGCTGTTTAGCTAGCCTAGATGCAGACCACAATGGATTTTCCAAATAACTGTGCACAATTTTTCCCTTCTTTTGACTTCCATGTTGATTGTTTACAAAGTACAGTCGATTTGCGGAATGTCAAAAATCATACGTGAAGCTGACAAAATTCCCGACACGTGGGCGCCAAGAACTTCCCAATCCGTCCACCAGGAGCGCCACAATATGGGCAAAAGTTTGTTCCAATTCTAAACGAAGCAACGATTTTTTATCGCGCAATTTTCTCAAAGATGGCTGAACCGATTATAGAAAGCTTATTCTCATTTGAAAGCTCCTGAAGTTCAAATATCTAAAGCTGTGACATTTGGTTCCGGAGATATGATGGTATAAGTGACGTAACCGACAAAACATGTTGTTTTTTACCGCTCTAATATATATGGGTACCAATATTTCGGGATCACCATTAATTTCGTAAAGCGGCAGTGCTCAAAAGTTTAAGCATCTCGGAAAAAAGTCCCCATGTAAAATTTTAGATATATGGGTAAGAGATGCTGCTCGGCGGTTAAGGTTTGAAAATTTTTAATCTTGAAAAATCACCATGGGGAGAGTACATGAACTACTCGAATCTGGATGAATTGGTGTCGAAAATGAGCCTAAATTATTGTTAGAAATTATCTTAATCAAAAGGCAAACAATATTTGAATGAGGCTGTTTCGATGAAAGAGAAAGGAATTATCACACCACTAGCTGGATTAAGAATAGGTTTTAGGATGTAAGGCTACAACAAGAGAAAGTTCCATATTCTAATTTCATTTATTCTATTAGGTTAAGTAAAAGGTTTCAAACGGAAAAAAATATTTGTGACACTTTTGTAAATTGTATTTTTTTACTTTTCCTAGTCAAAATATTCCCAACCTCTGCGCTAAGTAAAGGATTCGAGACTGTAGAATTGGCACTGGAGCTTGCCTTCGTGTAAATGTTGCATTGTGAAGTTAAAGCTCACGAAGCAAAGTCTCAGCAATACGTTCCTTTTGTGGAATTTGATATTTCTGTTTCAACAGACTCCGCAGACGATTCTTGGCGTTCAGAATCATTGCATGGCTAGTACTATGATCCTACCAGCATTAAGAATCCTTCCAGGTCGTGACTAGATCATACATCAACTGGCTTGAAAGACCAGTGTCCCATGCATCGAACCGCCACACAGTGGTCCAAAACTGGAAAAAGACGGCCAAAAGTCTGTACTGACTTTCACTGATTTTTAAGAGCTAACGTGTCTTCGAAGAAGTTGTACAAGAATACGCTTCTTTTGAAAGTGGCTCCTTAATTTTTGTTAAGGGGGTAGCACCAATTTCGAAAAAAAAAATTTTTTTTGCTCAAAAAACATTTTTTTTTCTATCGCATTATGAAGAAAAAACCATTTGACGTATTTTTGCTGAAGATATAAATAGTGTAAACAAATTATTTTTTGAGATATATTCACTTTATTTTAAAAACATTTTTTTGGATTTATCAACATAGAATCTACCTCTATTACCTAAGTATCTATTACAAAGTGCACGTAAACACGCATAAACATGCTTATACTTGCACGCGCAACTTAAGCAAATTGTTGGGATTTTTATTTTGTTTACTTTTTGACAATTAACAATATTATACAAAATCTAAGTGGAACTCGATGCAATTTTTTTAGGCCTTTTCAAAGTGGGTTTTAAATATTAAAAATCCGAAAAATTATCAAAAGTTCAACACATATTAAAAAAATGGAAAAATGTTTTCCAATCAAAATATAAAAAAGTATTGCAAAAGTACAAACCTTTAAGAAGAGATTTAATTTTTAAACGTGTAAATAAATTGAGTTATCGCGAAGCAACACGTTTTTTAAGATGATATATTGATCGTGCGACTCTCACTTAGAGATGTGCGAAGCAGCTCATACTGGTGAGCAGCTTCGAACCAATCAGCTCACTGATGGGAATCGATTCAATGTGGATGTCGATTCAATGGAACTGAAGGTTTGTTTTAGGCGCCGTTTTTTTTTTGAGCCGTTTTTCTTTCATATGCATGATCGAAATCATTGATGCACAAAGAACAATGCTATGCGACCTAACTTGTTTGCGAATTATTATTATGTCATATTGGAGAATATCTGCAAAAGTGGCATCCCTGAATGTACCTTAGCCTACTGAGTGAGAGGTAAGATTTTTTATTGACAACGGCTCATTCAATCTGTTAAAGAAGGATAAATACGCATTTGGAAAAACGAACAAAAGCTCATGCACACATTTCTTCTCATTTACAATTCGCTCTTCAAGAGCCGAAAATCTGTTCAGCTTGTAGCTTGTTTTCACCTTACCAGCAGGGATGCGAGGTCATTTCTTAAAAAATCTTTGATCAATCCAAAAACCTGTCTGTGCAAAATCTGTGCACATTTCCCCGTTTCCATAATAACTAATCGGAATCATTTTGGTAAGCAAAAAAAGGTCTCACTATTTCCTAACGCTCTGTAATTTTTGGTGCTAAACTGTGATCAATTTCAAAAATCTGTGATCGATTTCAGAATCTGTGTAAATCTGAGACCATTTTCAGAAATCTGTGCCATTTTTTAAATTTGTCCAAAAGGTTGAAAATCTGTGGAACACAGATTAATCTGTGAACCTGGCATCCCTGCTTACCATTGCGGTGAACTGGTAAGCTGCGGTTCTTTTAAAAAGAGCTGTGAGCTATCAGCTCTTTTTAAAGATTCGATTCACTGGAATAGCTTAGGAACGAATTGCCTATCTCTACGCTCACTGCAAAAGTGAGTTACAGAAATAACAGACGCGTGGCACCCTCCGTTTCTTAATCATGCATGGTTTCAGCACGGCCATAGTGAAAATGAGTCACACCAATAGTACTCAGGATATTTTTATTATAAATTATTGGATTAGGAATATAATTTCCTAAAAGTATTGTAAAAGTTTGCTGCATTAAGTTGCATATTTCGCTTTGGTACAAGGTTTCCTAGGTAAAAATAGGTAAAATAATGTATAACTTTTTCAGAAAAGAATAAATCAATGCATTACCTTCTACAAAATTATGAGATTTTATATTTTCTACAATTATTTCAAACAAAATATGTAGAAAAAAAATTTGAAACAAGTTATGATTAGAAAACTAGTTTTAAGGGGGTTGTCATAATTCAATAACTAAAACTAACTTTGGAATGGCCTAAAAAAAGTTCCATCGAGTTCCACTTAGAATTTTTTTTATAGTATTGGGCATATCATTTCTTATAAATTTTGTAAAAATCAGCTGCATGAAGTTGCATATTTCTCTTCGGTGTAAGGTTTTATCATAGGTAAAAAAAGGATAAAATGTTGTATAACTTTGCCAGAAAACAACAAACCAATGCACTATCTTCAACAAAAATATGGGATTTTTTATTTTCTTCAATTATTCCAAACAAAGTATGCATGAAAAATAACTTGAAACATGAATTATGAACTTGAAACATGAATTATGAATAAAAAATCAATTTTAAGGGGGTTGCCACAAAAACGCTTTGTATATCCGAAACGGTGCGACCTACACTTTTGGTATATTTGACAAAGTAAATTATTTTCAATAGTTCTAAATGTTTGTCGAAGAAAAAAAATTTCTATCTCTTCAGAAAAAAAAGTTATGGTTATATTTTTTGTCAAAGTAGGCCATGAACAATTAGGGATAGAATCAAATTACGAGTTATATATTTGTAAAAAATTTCTTAAAAGCAACTATATGTATTAAAAGAACGGTTTGGCAGCTACTGATTTATGTCCACGTTTTCATTGATTCTAACCACGGTGCGCCAACCCGGGCTGAGTTTAAGCTCATTCGAGTTTTTTATTTTGCCTTCACACAGGCGCAGAGAAGGGTTATTCTTAAACATCTTAAATATGACTATTATTCCGAATTGAGTTTCTTGTCTTTTTATACCTTTTCGCCAACGTCACAACGAATTTCTTTAATTTTTTGTAATTTAAATAGCCACAAAAACGATAAATTCAGTTCTTTTGTATGAGTGTAAAGAGGCAACCTCTTTACATTTCTATGAAGTTTTCCACTTCAAAGCGCTTTCATTGGCTATAAGTCAACAGATTACACGCGCGTCTTGATTGTTTATTATTTTCACTTTATTATTTTAACTATTTATTTAAATGGTTAGTTGGTTATATTGGTTGATCTGGGCAGCCGGCTACAGAGAAAAAAAAATTATTTTTTCAAACAAACAAATATTTTCCTACTATTTATACAATATACCGATCTATGTTATCCCTGTTTTTGACATTGTAACATTAACGGATCAGCGCAATTGTCTTGAAAAACATGCAATAACATGGAACAAAAAAAACAACCAAATGAAACATTTCTCCGAAGCTAGCCGGAAATTGATAAGTTGAATGAAAAGATAATTTTGCGAAATAGAGTAATCAGATGTAAAACGTTGAAAAATCTGATAACTGAAAGAAAAAAAAACTCCTGCATTTTTCGTCTTTTACGTCATGGAAGTAGGAACCCAGTGAACTTATTCTTAGTGAATCTAAGTTTGTAAAAATCGGTTCAGCCATCCGAGTTCAGGTCCGAGAAAAGTTAATGCAAAAAAACGTTACATACACACATACACACATACGCACACACACACATACATACACACACACACACACACACACGCACACACACACACACACACACACACACACACACACACACACACACACACACACACACACACACACACACACACACACACACACACACACACACACACACACACACACACACACACACACACACACACACACACACACACACACACACACACACACACACACACACACACACACTTAAAACCATTTCTTGAGCTCGGCATAATAAAATGCCGAAACTGATCAGCAACACGTAAATTTGCTGATTGCTTAGTAATCAATACGCGTGTTTCTGAACTTCGTTAAATGCATTCACTCATTGCCGTTTCAACCTTCCGAGTGAACGGACGTGCTTTGTGTTTACTGCGAAAGCGTTGAAAACCAGTGCCGTGTGTGATAAAGTGACCGGACGATCAAAACTAGATTGCTATTGTGTAATAGACAATAGTGCTTTTTCCTGTGAGAGGTTTTATGCACATTATATACTGAAGCAGTGTATTGTTGTGAGCGGACGATCGAAACAGTACCGTTAGCCGGTGATTGTTCGATCGATCAAAACAGGCCCAGCGGTGTACGTGATATCACTGTGCGGATTAAAAAAGAGTGTGCTTTTTCCTCTCGGAGGTTTTTTGCACACCATCGCAGCGGCGATACGCCGATCGACGAGGGCTAGGCCTTGGTGGCCCCCGTTGGATTTAAGTTAAGTATCATTATTTAGTTTTTTTTCCTTCCTGCATTCGACTGTTCTATTTCTCCCCGATTCACTTATTTCTGTGCGGAGGTAGCTCCGCAACATGTCTAGTGTAAATTCTGACCCCCCCGTTCCCGATGATCAAATGGAGACTTCCCTTGACTATAAAAAGTCTCGCATAAAGAGCTATCCGGATGGGCTCGCACTACCGGCCGGTCCTTATGCGGTCTATTTCCGGACCAAATCGAAAGAAAAAAAATTAAATATTTTAAAAATATCGCGGGACCTGTCCTCGCGATACAATACTATAAAAAGTTTTGATAAGATACGTCCAGACAAGCTCAGGGTCCTGTTTACCAGTTCAAAACAGGCTAATGAGCTCGTTCAAAATGATCCTTTTACGCGGGAGTACCGCGTCTACGTGCCAGCTCGTGAAGTCGAAATCGACGGTGTGGTCACCGATTCGAGTTTGACTTGCGAGGACGTTCTTAAGTACGGGGCGGGTTGTTTTAAAGACCCCTCACTTAAGAATGTCAAGATACTGGATTGCAAGCGATTGCATTCAGTATCGATCGCCGGGGATGGAACAAAGTCCTATCCCCAATCAGACTCTTATCGTGTGACCTTCGCCGGTTCTGCTTTGCCCAACTACATCCTCTTGGACCGGGTTCGTTTGCCTGTTCGCCTATTCGTACCCCGAGTAATGAACTGTACTAATTGCAAACAACTGGGGCATACAGCTACCCATTGCAGCAATAAGCCACGTTGTGCTAACTGTGGGGAAGCTCATGCGGACGGCTCTTGCGGTAAGGATGCTGAAAAGTGTCTCTACTGTAAGGAGGGTCCGCATGACCTCTCTGATTGTCCCGCTTACAAACTGCGAGGTGATCGAATGAAGCGTTCCCTAAAGGAGCACTCCAAGCGTTCTTTCGCAGAGATGCTTAAAAGTGCCACCCCTCCTAAACAGACAACGAACCCATATGCCTGCTTGTCAACTGACGAGAGCGATTCTGACGACCCTTTGGAAGGTCCATCTTCGGCGGTCCCTCATAGCTGTAGGAAAAGAATAAATAAATCCTCTCATAAGCTACCTAGTAAGGGTTCGAAGGTGTCTTCCGAAGGGCTTCGAAAAGTTACAGCTAACGGGAATCGGGACACAACACCGAAGCAAAAAGCTCCTGGTTTCGGAAAACTCAATTCCGAGATGGAATTCCCACGACTTCCCGGGACTACAAAATCCCCAAGCGTCCCAGAAAATCTACCAGAGAACCAACTAGGTGCTGGACTTATCAAGTTCTCTGATGTTGTGGACTGGATTTTTACAACTTTCAATATTTCAGACCCTCTTAGAAGCATTTTAATTGCTTTCATGCCAACAGTAAAAACATATTTGAAGCAGTTGACTGCAAATTGGCCCCTTCTCTCAGCGATTGTATCCTTCGATGGCTAAATCATCCACCGAGGTCACGGATCTAATCACTGTTTTACAGTGGAATTGCAGAAGTATCATCCCAAAAATAGATTCTTTTAAATTTCTAGTAAATAATCTGAAATGTGACGCATTTGCATTGTGCGAAACTTGGCTAACTTCTGAAATATCCTTAAACTTCCACGATTTTAACATTATTCGCCAGGATCGAGATGATCCCTATGGAGGAGTACTTTTAGGGATCAACAAGTGCTATTCTTTTTATCGAATTAACCTCCCCTCGATACCAGGTATTGAAGTTGTCGCATGTCATGTTACAATCAAAGGTAAGGACCTTTGTATTGCTTCCATCTACATTCCCCCTAGAGCCTTGGTTGGGCATCGGCGGCTCAGTAATATCATAGAGCTCCTTCCCGCACCGACGTTGGTTTTAGGAGACTTTAACTCACACGGTACGGGATGGGGCTGTCTTCACGACGATAACAGATCAGCTATGATCCATGATATTTGCGACAACTTCAATATGACAATCTTGAATACGGGAGAAATGACACGGATTCCTGCACCACCAGCAAGACCAAGTGCGCTGGATTTATCCCTTTGCTCGACATCGCTACGGTTGGATTGCACGTGGGAGGTAATTCCAGATCCCCACGGTAGTGATCATCTACCGATCGTAATATCAATCACCAGCGGCTTAAAACCATCGAAAACAATCAATGTTTCGTATGACCTCACACGAAATATTGATTGGAATAGCTATGCGACCTCGATATCTGAGAAACTTGAAAGAACTCAACAACTTCCTCCGGAGGAAGAGTACACGTTTTTGGCTGGCTTGATTCTCGATACTGCGATTCAAGCTCAGACGAAACGTGTACCCGGCGCAAAAACTAACATCCGTCCTCCCAACCCGTGGTGGGACAAAGAGTGCACAAATTTAAACGCGGAGAGAGCCTCCGCGTATAAAAAATTCAGAAAAAAAGGAACACCTGATAATTACCGGAATTACGCGGCGTTAGACGTTAAAACTAAGAACTTGATTAGAGCCAAGAAACGCGGTTACTGGCGTCGGTTTATAGACGGCTTAACGAAAGAAACATCTATGAGCACTCTTTGGAACACAGCCCGACGAATGCGCAATCATAACACCACGAATGAAAGCGAGGAATACTCCAACCGCTGGATATTCGATTTCGCTAAAAAAGTATGCCCAGACTCTGTTCCGGAACAGAAGATCACCCGCGCCGCGACACCAAATACAAACGAATCACCGTTTTCGATGGTAGAGCTTTCACTTGCACTTTTGTCATGTAACAATAAATCCCCGGGATTAGACAGAATAAAATTCAACTTGTTGAAAAATCTGCCTGACCCCGCCAAAAGGCGCTTGCTGAATTTATTCAACAAGTTCCTCACGGGTAATATTGTCCCACACGACTGGAGACAAGTCAGAGTTATCGCCATCCAAAAACCAGGGAAACCAGCCTCCGATCACAATTCGTATCGGCCGATTGCTATGCTTTCCTGTATCCGGAAATTGTTCGAAAAAATGATTCTGTTTCGTCTAGACAATTGGGTCGAAACTAATGGTTTACTTTCAGATACACAATTTGGTTTCCGCAGGGGCAAAGGAACGAACGATTGTCTTGCGTTGCTCTCAACAGAAATTCAAATGGCATTTGCTCGTAAAGAACAAATGGCGTCAGTTTTCCTAGACATTAAGGGGGCTTTTGACTCAGTTTCTATAAATATCCTATCTGAGAAGTTGCATCAGCATGGTCTTTCGCCAGTTTTGAACAACTTTTTACATAATCTATTGTCTGAGAAACACATGTACTTTGCGCATGGTGATTTGTCGACAATACGATTCAGCTACATGGGTCTTCCTCTGGGCTCATGCTTAAGCCCCCTTTTATACAATTTTTACGTAAGTAATATCGATGAATGTATCAACACATCTTGCACGCTAAGACAACTTGCCGACGACAGCGTTGTGTCCATTATAGGACCCAAAGCTGCCGATCTCCAAGGACCATTACAAGATACTCTCGACAACTTATCATCATGGGCTCTTCAAATGGGTATCGAGTTCTCTACGGAGAAAACTGAGCTGGTTGTATTTTCGAGGAAGCGAGAACCAGCACAATTACAGCTTCAACTAGGGGGTGAAACCATAGCTCAGGCCTTCACATTTAAATATCTCGGGGTCTGGTTCGACTCCAAAGGCACCTGGGGATGTCACATTAGGTATCTGAAACAAAAATGCCAGCAGAGAATCAACTTTCTTCGTACAATAACCGGATCATGGTGGGGTGCCCACCCAGGAGACCTGATCAGGTTGTATCAAACAACGATATTGTCCGTGATGGAATACGGATGCTTCTGCTTCCGATCAGTGGCGAACACTCATTTCATCAAGCTGGAAAGAATTCAGTATCGTTGTTTGCGTATTGCCTTGGGTTGCATGCAATCGACTCATACGATGAGCCTCGAAGTGCTGGCAGGCGTTCTTCCACTGAAAAACCGGTTCTGGGATCTCTCATATCGTTTGCTCATTCGATGCGACATTTTGAATCCTCTGGTGATTGAAAACTTCGAAAGGTTAGTTGAGCTTAACTCTCAAACCCGTTTTATGTCCTTGTATTTTGATTACATGGCTCAGAATATTAATCCTTCTTCGTTTGTTTCCAACCGTGCTCATTTCTTGGATACTTCTGATTCTACTGTGTTTTTCGACACATCCATGAGAGAAGAAATTCGTGGAATTCCGGATCACGTGCGCCCTCAAGTGGCCCCAAATATTTTTTATAATAAATTTAGAACAGTCAACTGTGAAAAGGTGTTTTACACTGACGGATCAAACATCAACGAGTCCACAGGCTTCGGCATCTTCAATCAAAACATCACCGCTTCTTACAAACTCAGTGATCCGGCTTCAGTTTACGTCGCAGAATTAGCTGCTATTCAGTACACCCTCGAGATCATTGAAACCATGCCCAAAGACCATTACTTCATTGTCACGGACAGTCTAAGTTCAATAGAAGCTCTCCGGGCAATGAAGCCAGGAAAGTATCCCCCATATTTCCTGGGGAAAATACGGGAACATTTGAGAACTTTATCTGAACGGTCTTATTTAATATCGTTAGTCTGGGTCCCTTCGCATTGTTCCATTCCGGGCAATGAAAAGGCAGACTTATTGGCTAAAGTGGGCGCATTGGAAGGTGATATTTATGAAAGACCAATCTGCTTCAATGAATTTTTCAGTATTTCTCGTCAGAAAACTCTCGAAAGTTGGCAAACTTCATGGACGAATGACGAACTGGGACGATGGCTACACTCCATTATCCCTAAGGTATCGACGAAACCTTGGTTCAAGGGGATGAACATGAGTCGTGATTTCATTCGCGTTATGTCACGGCTCATGTCAAATCACTATACATTCAACGCACATCTCCGGCGTATCGGGATCGTGGAGAACGGGCTCTGCACCTGTGGCGACGGTTATCAGGACATCGAGCATGTCGTGTGGTCGTGCGTAGAGTATCGTGACGCCAGGTCGAAGCTACTGGAATCCCTCAGGGCCCGAGGTAGACCGCCTGAGGTGCCGGTTCGGGATGTGTTGGCGAGTCGGGATAGTTCATATATGCTTCTCATATACCAGTACCTCAAACACATTGATATACAAGTGTAATGTGTTATTCCTCGCTCAGAAAATATAATCTCCACCTACAGGTTCGACACTAACATCCGCCCGATTCTCTCGATCCCCGTCCCTGTTCACCATCTTCATTGGAATTAACAAGATCTTTTTTTTTGTCACTAACTTTTTCGTTCCCCTTTCCCTGTTTTTTCACCATCTCGATGGCAACTAATTAGATCTCTGTCGTTTTCAAACATTTTGTTCCCACACCCCTTTTTTACCCCGTTTCCCACAATATTTACTTCTTTTTTTCATTCTCTTCCGTAACATCACCATCACCGGAAGACCGCTCCAGTCAATGACCAGCATGCGGGCCACCCGCCGGGCCTTCGTAGCCTGGGGGTGTTTCCCGCGGACCCTCACGGACCGAAGAATGCGGCCAACATAGAAAATTACCATCGCCATCTGGAATCATCTCATCCTAAATTCAATTCACCGGCCACTACCGATCGCCAGATACTATATTACATAATGATACTACTCTAGTTTTAAGTTAGACGATAATTAAGATTAGTAAATACCCTTGGCATCTTAGAGCTTAAGCAGTGTGCCTTAATATTATATTATATCATTGAATAAAAAAAAAATGCATTCACTGATATTTCGGTAAAATGCTTCACTTTGCCGAAATTTGGCATAATTGCTTGCTGAATTTATCAGTAAACAAGAGATATGCCGACATCAGCAGAGACGTTTGCCGAGATTTCGGAATATGCGCTAACTGTTGCCGAGATTCAGCACGACAGCTGTCATTTATTGCCGCGTTACATTTTCGCTTCGTATTGTGCGATTATTTTCTAATGAAATTCTCGAGTGAAATAATGGATAATCTTCGAAGAAGCGTCGAACCACTTGCAAGTAAAAATATTGAATAAATATAGTGACATGTTTCGCTTTATAAAAAGCGACTTTATCAGAGCACTCGCGATTATAAGGGAAAAACACCCAACACGGGGCTCAAAGCGTCCTCGAGACAAAACTTTGAGGGATATGCGAAAAAATAACCCAATGCATGGAATAATTCAATAGATCAAAGTAAGTTTATTGTTTGAACAATGCCGTATATGCATCATTAAATAATGAACAATTTTGTAAGCCAAAAATCAATATATATATTTATTTTCATATTCCCAGCTCGACTCAAGGTGGCCGCATCTGGAAACGCCGCTTTTTATTTATGCTACATGTTTTCAGGTAGGCTTTAAGCACTACTGGCAACAAATTTGTAAGCCTCCTTTAAGTTTTAATAAAATGAATTTTTTATCCTGAATGGCGTGTTTATAATGTTGAGAAAATACAAACAAAATTAATTGACTAGATTTTTAATTACTGATGATTCGGTAATTTATTTTTTTCATTTTTTCGTTTTATTGGATTGCCGAATATTCAGTGAACGTTTCACTGAGCAAACAGTAAATCTTATGCTGACGATTTCGGCAATATTTGACGTTTGTCAAATTTTAGGATGCCGAGACGCTCAGTAATTTTATTTTTGCCGAGATGATTGCTGATTACTCGGCTGTGCGAATCTCGGCATTTTTTTGCCGAGACTCAGCTAAAAAATTTAAGTGCACACACACACACACACACACACACACACACACACACACACACACACACACACACACACACACACACACACACACACACACACACACACACACACACACACACACACACACACACACACACACACATTTTGCGTACTCGACGAACTGAGTCGAATGGTATATGACACTCGGCTCTCCGGGCCTCGGTTCAAAAGTAGGTTTTCACAGTGATTGCATAACCTTTCTATATGAGAAAGGCAAAACGAGATTTTCAATTGATCGGCTCCACCATAGTATGGATTTATGGCCATTAAGTCATGAATCAAACCATTTTGCTGTTTTTAATATTGTTCAAGTCAGTTTAATGTTTGTAAATTATTTACAAGAGTAAAACAACTATTTTAATGATCTACGAATAATTTAGTTTAATTGAAGTATTCATTCAAACCGTGTCTCTGGACATATTTTCGCAACAAAAGGAAATATCATTTTAAATACAAACTTTAGTAAATACAGAATTTTACAAATAAACAATGTAACCTTCGTTATAGTGTCGAACTATGCAAAATCCACCGACTGTAATGTTGTGCCAAAATTCTAGCCGAACCACAGACTGAAACCAACAGTGAAACCTTAAATGAAGAAGAAGAAGAAAAAGTGAACACTACTAAACAAAACTAACCGAAATAACCATTACTAAAAGCTATTAAAACAAATTGCTTCACTAAACTATTAACCATCAAGTCGCATTCAAAAATGTTCAAACAACACTAGTTTGACAAAACATGCACGAATCACTTCAAAAACTAACGTATCCAGTGATAAGAAAAAGTGAAGAGCAAACGATAAACCGAGGAAAAAACAAAGAAGAAGTTACTAATTGCACCGAACTTACTAAACAATTTCAAATTTGCCATTTCTAAACGAATTAATATAAAAATTTAATCTTTTCGAGTTTGGTTTGTTTACCATGGCAGTTTGAAATTCCGTCAACATTAATCGAAAAAAGATTACTACTAAACCAAAGCTAAACCTAACGCTAACGATTACTAGCAATATTACTAACTGCTGAGAAGTGGAGACAACTCCTTCTCGAAGAACACTGAAGACCGTCGCGTCACTCGCAGAACTTGGTACGATTCAACGAGCGTGTTTTTTTTTTCTTCGACCGTTTAGAATCTATCTTGTCCTGGCATCAAAAGAAATCCCCCGACTTAACACTTCTAGTGTATGTAACTGAAATTATTAAAAAAATACACTTTGATCAAGGATTGAAGTTTCCAGCAGCACCGATAATTACTACTTTCTGGCTCCTCAATAGTAATAGTATGGCTCCGGCTAGCTGCGAACGAATCACAGACCATAAAATCCATTAGGACACCACTAATTTAATAACGATAAACTCGGGTACATCCTGTCCATACATGCGAACCACTATATTCATCATGAGCCGTTTACCGCATATCCGTTCGGTCAATTGGTTGCGCGGCTTTTTAGCTCTGACTATGATTTGAGAGTGGAGTGGTAGATTATGGCAATATTTTTGTAGCAGGGATTGGGTTAGAGGAGCTGCAACATATCCTGAAAAGGGTAAAATTTGTTTAAGTGGCAACAAAAACATCCCTGAAGAATCATTCGCAGGTAACATCAAAGGCGTTCGGGTGACGAATCATTTTTTTTTTTCGAGTTATCTTCGGTACAAGGAAGATGGTTATCAGCGTTGAAATGATGGTAGTTTCGTTTCGTAAATTCGTTACAAGGATGAACCTATAAATTTGGCGCCTGCTTTTTAGTAGTATTATTTATTTTTTTAATCTAAATCCGTAGGCAAGAAATTCATAAACCGTTTGATTCTAGTTGAAGCTTCGTGCCTTTTGCTGCGCAGATAGTTTATGCAATTATGACCTATCTTGATTAGGCTATAAATCGCATATTTAAACTAAAAAAATTAAATTTTGTGTTTTGAGATTATTAGCCTAACTGTTCCTCTTTTACTGTCCCATTTTGAAAAGATAGCATTCAAAGCAAACGAAAATAGACGAAGCATTTTTGTTTTTCATTTCAACAAAAAAGTGTATCAATAGCAACGTTACTGGTTTCCCTACGACAAAAAGAAACGAAAATATCGTCTACAGGAAAATTTAGTCGAGATTATATTTTAATTCTCTCTTATATGCAATGAAAATTTTGTCAGATATAACCATAAATAGGGTTAAAAATATATTAAATTAAAGTCACTCCACTCTAGAGCTTTTTTTTTTTTTTTTTTTTTTTTTTGTTTCAATTATAGAGGCTTTAACATCTTAGGTCATTCTCCTCTTCGGACCAGAAAATCTTTCTGACCCTATGTGCGGGGTTGGGAATCGAACCCAGGCAGGCTGCGTGAAAGGCATCGACTATCCCATCACGCTACACCCGTCCCCTCACTCTAGAGCTTCTTTGGATATAAAAAAATATTTTAGAAACGAGAATCAAGAGTGGATCGTTTTCTGTCAATATCGCACGGAGAACACGGTGATCACAAATTACAATATTGTAATTGTTGTTTCACGCCCTTGTTGTTTCAACGAAAATGTTATTGATTTACCTAATATATCTGTTGATTTTGTCATAACCAGTCATAACCAAACGAAATTGCTGTATTCAAATGCTGTCACTTGGCGGAGAACGAAAACAGTAAACCGTCTCCTCTTCATTTCACCAGAAACGTTTCATATTGAAAATTTTGAATTGAAAATTTTGAATGTCAGTTATGTAGTGGCCGTTTCATGTAAGTGGAAGTATGCAGAATAATATAAGAGTTAATTGTAAAACAAGTTTTTCATTTATTAAATAGATATTCATATAGTATAAATGTTTTAATTTCATCTGCGAGTAATGCATTTTCGAACAGTTCTTGTCGATGTAATTAAAAACGATTAACGCTTAAAAATTACTGTTAAAGTAAAGTGATAGTACTTGCATTTTCTTGAAAGTGCATGTTAGACTTATCAGCATCATTCTTGAAAACGAAATCAGAAAAGCTCCTCCAACGAGTCATTCTGCAAGTGGAGGAAAAATTTCTTATTGCCCTGTGAACATTTTGCTGGCAATTTCGAGTTTAGTGATAAAGCTATAAACAGCTACTTAGGCAAAATTTCGTTGTTCAAGTGGTGATCGAATAGTTTGGTTAAATTTTAACCAATCAAATTTAGAAAAAACAACTAATATTTTAGTTGTTTTGCGATCGCTAGCTTTCCCGTGCGTGCGTTTTTGGATTATTTGCCAATATAAATGATAGGATGAACAAAACAAAGAATACGATTTTGAAGCTACTGTGTTGTTTCTCTCGGTGACTGAACATGAATATCGTTCTTTCGTTTTGAATGCGGAGCTGAGAGTAACATTTATTTTTCGTGATTTTTGCAGTTTTGAGTAAATGAAAAAGATTTTTATCTGCCCATAACTACTTTTATTTGAATCTAAGTTTACGTAGGTCGATTCAGTTATGAATATGAAAACAATATCCCAAGTAGCAATTAAAACTTGTTACAATTGTCATGTTTCACAATTGCTTCAGATCGGTTATTTTTGATAGATATGTTAGACAATTGATTCAACACGTTTTTGTAAGGGATGTAAAATTCATTCATATTACTGCTTGTGAAACCAACTCAAAAACCTGAATGGATTAAGTTCCATATCTGGTTTTTCAACTGACTGTACGACAAGATCATTTGAGCAGTTTCAATTCCGGTTTCCACTTAGCAAATATTGCTGTTGTGAAACATGTGAAACAAAAAACTTGTTGCACATCATACAAGAAAAGTGCGCGTTTCCAATCTCATAATCGTAGCGAGAAAAGTTGATCAATTCAGTACTAGAACAATGTTTGCTACTTGGGATGAGTTCCACTCTGAAAGCTTGAGATTACTACTTTGTATCAAACAACGGTATAAAAAACGTGAGTGTGTTTAGCCATCTACTAAGTAATGATGTAAGGTTTCAATGAATTAGTACATATATATTTTCAAGAATGGCTTTTATCGTATCAAAGAACGCTCACTGGCAACTCTTCACACGATTGAATCAGTGCCATCAAAGAGAGACGGATATCATCGCAACAACAAAACTCCGGCGTGGCTCATTTAACATAGAATCGACACCAGTGCGAGAACGAATTTCTCTCGATGACATTTCTGAGAATCAAAGGTTAGCACGCTGCTGTGGGGATCCTCTCTGAAGCAACAAACGGTCGCTTATTCTCGTTTCGCGATCCGATTCTATACAGGCAGTTGATAATTGGGATAGAATCATTTTACTATTGCCGCTTATTCTAACTATTTGCATATAACCTTTGTATGAAAATGTCAACTTGCGATTCTCTCTTGGGAAATTCGACACAGCAACGATAATTATCAGACTGTAAATTTTTTTAATGGCGTGAAATACTCAGAGTATGAAGTGGAGCGAAGAAATGTAGCAAAATTCTCTCACGGTTCATGCATTGAGAGACACGGGTTTTTGTAGCATCTTCTACCGGATTGAAAATGTTGTATACAATAGCAGCTTCTGTCAAATTTTCGGCAATCACCAACACTGTATATTTTCCTACTTCTAAAAATATTACACAATTACAAACATTTTTTTTTGATTCCGTAATTACGTTGGGTTGAGGGGAGTTGGGTTCGGATTGAATTAAAAAATATATATGAAGTTGTAGAAATGAATAGAACAAATTTTAATGTAATTGCATGACTTATTTTGGGAACGAAATTAATAAGTTCTGCTATTTCTGCAAGAAAAAGTGAATGTAACTTTCACTGATTGCTTTTTATCTTTGTCAGTCAGAATTGTCAATAGAGTAATTCCTGAAATATATAACGAGCCATTAGACTTTCGATACTCCGATTTATGAATGAAAATAACATACGTCTTCAATAAGATTAACCATTTATTTTCTCTCGGATGGAGATACCAATCCTACTCAATACTAACCTTTAAAATGGGCGAGTCATATTTTGTAGGACTTTGCAAAAGACTTTTTCAATTTTTAATTTTTTCTTGGTAAGAACTCAATCGATTTGCGACAACTTTTAATTGAATTGATTTTTGTACAATAAACCGTATCCGCTGTGGTGGCCAAATGCTTGGTTCTTCTAATCAATTGGGTTATCTCTTCATGTGTTTTCACATGCAGAGTAGTTTAGTAGTGGTAAAACAATTTCCCCGGTTGAATGTTAGCTACGGGTTCGAGCCCCGTCTCTGCGGTAACATTCTCGCGGTTTTCATAACATAGTTGCATTCGCCTGTCATTTTTTTAATTTGTTTTCATCATTTGATACTGATCAAATTTAAAACTAGCTCAAGACGGCTCTTAGTCTTAACAAGACTAGAGTAAAAAATCACCAATTTGTTGGTTTTGATAATAGGCTTAAAGTAAACTTTCTAGCGTGCCAAATCGATTTCCTTCCACTTTTTTTTCGACACCATTTTTCTACCAATATTTTCCGATAAAATGGATTTTGAGAAATTTTCATGCAAAATACATTTCCTCTTTTTAAAACATGGCTTGAGTCAAAAATCTCTATCCGTGCGAAACAAACGGTTATTATACTTAAGAAGTGGGTAAAGTTTCAATCAAATCGGATGAAGTCAATTCTGATTTAGTTACCTTTTCTGCTGTTAACTTTGTAATTACTCAGTAGTTATTTAGAGTGTAGAGTTTGTCCAATGAATTACCCACCATATTTGAAGGTGACGTTAGGTAGACACAGTGATCAAAATTAGCGTACATATAAATCTCACAGTTTTTACCAATCAGTAGGTTTTTATTAATTATATAACATTTCACAATTCACAAAAACTGAACAGCATTGTGAACGCTCGTGTATTTTATTGAATTTTAGAAGTTGAACCGTTAATTTTTAGAACAATCGATCGTAGGCATACGCTATTCAGACGAAGAACAATAGCATAGTTGGTGAGTAATTTTTTCCAGTTTGTCTTGAAAAAAACGTGCTCAATCCACCTAACAGTAAGATGATACTTTTTTTATCAATCCGCATGTGTTTTTTGCATAAATATTCTTCGATGTTTTAGTTCTCATGACATTATTTCAATGACCGTCGTTTTAAGACGCAGTTTGAGATTTCAGTCATTCTGACATTACCCTGTAATATCGAAACTACAAATCGGATTGAATTTTAATCTAAACGTGTGACAATCGATTGAACATTCCATTAGGTGTAGAAGTATGTTCCACTTTAGAGTTTACGGTCATTTACGGTACTTCTAGAGCCGGTATTCAGGAATGAGCATAACCTAGGTGGATTTGTATAGCCATATGACGAATAAATTGCAATAGTTTTGAGTCCAACTTTGAAGCTTTTTTGGATTGTCATTTTCAGTTTGCATTTTAAAAACTCATCACCCTGTAATTCTAGAACAGAATTGGATGAAATTCAATAATATTGTATGGGACCATAAATCCTCTAATTTTAATTTTTGTTTTTGAAATTTGATTTGGCCGTTTTTGAGAAAACGAATGAGCTTTGAGAAACGATTCGATGCTGGAACCGGAATTCGAAAATCGGTGTAGCCGAAGTCAGTTAAATTCACCTGAGAAGCTGTACATAAAAATTTAAATCAATATAATTATGGAATTGCTTTCAACTGCCATCATCTGGTTTACATATGTCATATTCGAACGATTATGTTGCCAAAAACGATCCATGCTAAAATCGGTCCGAGGCAAAATGTCATGAAAAAGGATGCTGTACACAGCCGTTTTGGTACTTAAAAACAATTGTACGTTACAGTATAAAAAATCGTGTTTCACGTTGCTCCCAAGCATTGCTTTGTCAAACAGAGCTCAAAACTCCTACTGCTAGAATAGGGGAAAAGTCGCTTACACAAAAATATCGATATTTCCGAGGTTGGGAATCGAACCCAGGTGGGCTGCATGAACGACATCGACTTACCCATCACGCTATACCCGTGCCCCAAATGTTCCTATTGTATGGACCGATACAGCTGTAAAATAATCATATTACATTTTATGATTTTTTGCGAGATAAAAAGACCTTTCATTTGAATCTAAGTTTGCGAAAATCGGATCTGCCGTCAGGTGACATTATTCTTCCTACACACATGTGTACGCACACATACACACACAGGCAATTTGTGATCTAGATAGAAGCACTAAATTAAATGGTATATGACACTCGTATCTCTAGACTTCGTTTCGGAAGTCAGTTTCCTTTTTCAACATTGAATAACTCCAGCCGATTTTGCTGGATAAACACAACTCTTAAACGTCATCCAGTGCCATTTCGGCTATGAGTTGATACACACTAAAAAATTCGTTTGAATCGTAGAACTTTACTTTGAAAACGATTATTCAGTTGTGAAAACTGTGTTTGCTATCGTAAAAGTTTCTTTATATCAATAATTGCGAACAGTTCCATTTTTATTCTAACGCATAACTTGTTGCACTATTTCACTTTTCACTATTTTCAAAGAAATATGGCTACTTAAAAAAGCTAATTTCTACGGAAGTGCAAAATAATTATAATAAAATAATAGTTCCATAAGGCGCAAAACTTCTAGCGACGATGACGAAATAGAATAAAGCTGCTTCCTAATTTACCCTGTACTTCGAGCGCTATAGTTCCCACGGAAATAGCTTCATTTCCCACGTTCCACTAAACTCGGCAGTAGCACCGAACTACTTGAAAATGAAAACAAACTCATCAACCGTTATATCTTCAGCGCTAACCCTTTCCCGTCCTCGGTTGCTATCCGTGCGGAACTCGAGTATGTTGTGGTTAGCACATCCAGAAACTCCGAATTAAACCAGTCTTAAGTGATGCAATGGCGACTGATCGACGAACACTTTTGCAGCGTCAGAAGAAACTAGGGACGGATTTGAACTGTAAACTGAAAATTTCAACGATGTGCTTTTTTTACGTGAGGGCAGTGTTACGAAAGATTTGTGTTCATCAAATTTAAGGTTCACTGAATTATCGTCAGCAAATGTCATAAGTTTGAGAGATAATAAATACGAATCTAATATTGTGGGCTTAAATAAGTAATCACTAATATTAAATTTCACTATAATTCAAACCTTTTTTATCGATCGATGTTGAACTGAATAAGCTTGGTGCACATTAAACGTTCTGAATGGTTGGGCTAGTAACAATATCTTCTAGAACACAAAATTCCTAATATAAATATATGTTTCGTACCTTTGTCGTTGCGGGCACACTTACCTTGTGTATTTTTACGAAGCAATGCGATGGAACAGTAAAAGTATCGACATGAGCAGCATTTATCTTCATTGATACCCAGCAATAAAACATTATATTGCTGCGGGGTTTTACACGAACTCGTCGTCAAAGGAATTCAACAGTGTCCCTTATATATATATGGACTTCTATTCGGTTTCGCAAGTGTGAACCAATCATCTCACATTTATATTAAATCTCGGCAAAAGACCTAACAGTTAAAACCGAATGTAAATTAACATTCATCATCATCATTTATAGTAAACATATATGCAATCATTTCTAATTGCGTTTATCTAAAATGAGTGTGAGTGTCTTAACCGAACTGTGCAAATTTTTTCAGGGACACCCTGTCTGAGAGTCATTAAAAGTGCATTCGTTGAATGCCGGAGGACCCGCTGATGATCTTGTCGTGTTCGGTCGATGGAACAGTGAAACTGAAGAATAAATTGCAGTAGCCAAGGCAAAAGCATTCTCCGGACTATAAACGAATCCCGTTTATTGACGGACTGCCGAATTTGTTCGAAACGATTTATAGCCAACTGAAATTTATCAGCGAGATTCTTGCAAGTAGTGTGGTGTGCAGATTGTCTGAAGGTGTTATCTTACGACCTGAAAACATTTGGGGATGTTCATTGAACAGAAAATTTGTCAGACGGAGAGACCACAAAATTGAAAATATAATTAAATTATTAAATTACGAATACTATCCCGGATGGAAATTGTAACAATTATCTAGTTTTGTTGACTCAAGAAGAAAGTGCTTATAGTTATTCCAAGGATTTGAGGTTCAAACGCGAAAAACTGGTGACTAGTTTGTTTTTTTTTTCAATTTTTTTTTTCGTCGAAAACTTCAACTTGGAAATTTGTGAATTTCTGAACAAATGAGTTTTTCGTGTTTTTCTTCCATCTCGCCTTTGATGAGGAGAGTATCTTAGTTACAGCGATCTGCATCGTTCGATGGTACTAAGCATGAACTGTTAGGATTAGATAGAATTTTACAACGTCCTATCGCCCAATCTTACCTTACCTTACCTACCAGCTATAGGCCTGGGGTGTCCTTTGTTGTATCAAGAGTACGTCTCCACATAACTCGGTCCATAGCTGCTCGTCGCCAGCCACTCAAGGCACGGATGCTTCTTTCGGAAGATCGTGCCACACGTGTCGATCCTCGCTCCTCGAATCACACCTTCCAAGGCAATATTGAACAAGATACAAGAGAGATTCGAAAGGACTCGAGAGCGTCCCTGATACTCGGATGTAGCACATCACTCTATCCATCGTTGCTTTGACCAATCGCGTCAGTTTATCCGGGAAACCGTATTGGTGCATGATCTGCCATAGCTGTTCTCGATCGATTGTGTCGTATGCCGCTTTGAAGTCAATGAATAGGTGATGCGTGGGTACGATGTATTCACGACACTTCTGGAGTACTTGTCTTATCGCGAATATGTGATCCGTAGTGGCGCGGGCTCCAGTAAATCCCGCTTGGTACGGCCCTACGAATTCCTTAGCTATTGGTGATAGACGACGGCAAAGGATTTGGGAGAGTACCTTGTAGGCGGCGTTCAGCAATGTGATTGCGCGGTAATTGCAACAGTTGAGCTTATCGCCCTTTTTGTAGACGGGACATACCACTCCATCTATCCATTCCTTCGGTAGAATCTCCTCCTCCCAAATCTTAAAAATCATCCAGTGCAGCGCTCTAGCCAGTGCCTCTCCTCCATGTTTGAGCAGCTCGCCTGGTAGCTGGTAATTGCCCGCGGCTTTGTTGTTCCTCAGCTTTCCGATCTCCTCACTTATCTCCGTCAGATCAGGTGCTGGGAATCTGTCGTCGGCTGAGCGTGCATCCAGATTAATTCCTGTGTCGTTCTCTGTATCCTGTGATTCGCCATTCAGATGCTCGTCATAGTACTGCTTCCACCTGTCGATCACCTCACGTTCGTTCGTGAGAAGGTTACCACTGGTATCTCTGCACATTTCGGCATGTAGCGTGAAGCCTCTACGTGAGCGGTTCAACTTCTCATAGAATTTCCGTGTATCATTTGCGCGGTACAGCAGTTCCATCGCTTCGCGATCTTGGTCTTCCTGGTGGCGCTTTTTCCTCTGGAAAAACGTGTTCTGTCGTGCCTGTCTGTATCGTTCCTCGTTCGCTCTAGTGCGGTGTTGCAGAATTCTAGCCCTGGCTGCGTTCTTCTCTTCGACCAACTGCTGACATTCGCCGTCAAACCAGTCATTTCCTTGATTCGATAACCTCGTACCTAGTACGGTTGAAGCAGTGCTACTCACGGCGGATCTTATATTCCTCCAGCCGTCTTCAAGAGTCGCCGCGCCAAGCTGCTCTTCCGTTGGTAGCACTAGCTCCAGTTGTTGCGTTGTCCATGCAGCATTCGGTCGTATCCTGGGAAGCCAAGCGATTTGCAGTTCCAGGTGCCAAGCTTCTAATCGTAGTCCTTATTTCGTTGCGTAGGTCTTTGCCGATTATTCCTAGTCGTATTTATATCCTGATTATTCGCAACAAGTGTTTTCCGCGCGGCTTGTTAGGCCTGCACCAACCTCCTGTCTCGCCGGAGGGCCATCGTGTCAGCACTGTTTAGAGGCCCACACTGACACAAGGACGGTAATCAGTCGCTCCTAACATGGAGAACAGACGCTACGACAAAGCTGAGATCAGTGTTGGTGGATGCTGAAAATTTGACAGAAGCTGCTCGATTTTTATCTATATTGTATACAACATTTTCAATCCGGTAGAAGATGCTACAAGAACTCGAGTCTCTCAATGCATGAACCTCGAGAGAATTTCTCTACATTTCTTCGCTCCACTTCATACTCTGAGTATTTCATGGCTCTTAAAAAAAAGTTCAGTCTGATAATGATCGCCGCTGTGTGGAATTTACCAAGAGAGAATCGCAAGTTGACAATTTTCGCAGAAAATCGAATCGATGATTCGACTTGATGATTCTCATATTAGGTTGCAATATTTAAAAACCCTTGTGTGGAGCATTTACATACATTTTCATAGACACAAATTATACAAAGGTTGTAGGTACATAGTTAGAATAAGCGGCAATAGTAAAATGATTCTATCGCAATTAACCACTGCCCATACAGAATCGGATCGCGAAACGAGAATAAGCGACCGTTTGTTGCTTCAGAGAGGATCCCCGCAGCAGCGTGCTAGCCGTTGATTCTCAGACGGTTCACCGAGAGAAATTCGCTCTCGCACTGGTGTCTATTCTATGTTAAATGTACCATGCCGGTTTTTTATTGTTGCGATGATTTCCGTTTCTCTTTGATGGCACTGATTCAATCGTGGAAGAGTTGCGAGCGAGCGTTCTTTGATACGATAAAAGCCATCCTTGGCTGAGATTTTATTTGATTTTTGGACATAGTAAGGTCAAGATGTTCTCAGTATTGATTGTAATGACGCATTATTCGATTGACTGGACTGTATTTTGCATAATTTGTTCTGGCATGTTTTTCTAAAAATAATTTCCTGGAACGTAGTTGACGGCTAGGTATATACAAATCTAATTGCGATAATAATGGAGCTGATTGAATGCGTTGAGAAATAATGTCGCTGATAAAATAAAGCATTGCAAAGTCGCGGCGTTCTTTAAGTGTTTGTATATTGATGAGCATGCAGCGTGCTTCATATGATGCTAGAGGTAATGCTGTCTAGTTTAATTAACGAAGTGCATATACAAGAAATTATTTTTGTATCGATTCAATGCGTTCTGCAATATTCCATGATGGGTCTGACATATGACATTAGCATTAGTCTGACATTAGCTGACCCGTCGAACTTCGTCTCTCCCAAAAATTATTTGTTCGAATTTATGTTTTCGGACAGCAGAATTGTCAAACAACTAAGTAGTTAACGTTTATCTCCATTATTTTTCTGATTACTTAACCTGCAATCAACGGAATTCAACACACATTCGCTTTAGCTCAAAAAAGTAATATCACCAAAAATTAATGTGAAAATGTGAAATACTTCTGTTAAGAATAAATTGAGCAAATGCACAGATTGTCATCCAATTCTTTGAGTCAATAAAGAATCTCTCTCTAATGGCTTCGACATAATGGATATAATGTGCCACGCTTTCTCTTCAAGATGTGATTATTGCTTTCGGTAAGGGATAAAAAGGCTCACTAACCAGAATTTTGTATTGATAAACTCAGTCCGTAAAACTCAGTGAACAGTCCGTTTTAAGGAATTACTCATACTTGAATGTTCACCCGACGCAACAGAATTAACTTTGAAGCAGTTCCTTGTACAGTTTTTTAATAGCAAGAAAGTTTTTTCAGAACAAGGAGTTGCTTCGTTTGGCCGAAAGCGGTCAATTTCCGAACATTGTATTTTCTGACGAGAAAATTTTTCCAATTGAGCAATTCGTAAACTCTCAAAACGATAGGGTTTACTTGACCGATCGTTCATACGAGAATTTGAGTCATCGATTGGCCACCAGGAGGCAGCACCCGCAACAGATAATGGTTTGGGCCGCTGTAACCGCAGATGGGCGCTCTCCAATCGTTTTCATCGAGCCTGGCGTCAAGGTAAATGCGACATATTATCGGGAAAGTATTCTGCAGGTTGCTTTGAAGCCTTGGGCAGACAAACATTTCGGTGGCAGACCATGGACGTTTCAGCAGGACTCGGCACCGTCTCACAAAGCTCGAGTGAACCAAGAATGGCTGAAAAACAACGTTCCGAACTTCATCACGTCCACACAATGGCTCTCGAATTCACCAGATGCGAATCCAATGGATTATTCTCTTTGGGCCATTTTGGAGAGCAAAGTCCGAACTAAAAGATACACCAGTCTCGAGGCGCTGAAAAAAGTTATTGTCCGCGAGTGGGCCTAAATACCTGCAAGTCACATTCGGCAGCTTGCGATTCGTTTTTTGACCGTCTCAAGGCCATAGTCAAGGCAAAAGGTGGTCATATCGAGCAAAAGTGAATTGATTCTGAATTTTGTATTATTTTTACATATTTTGTACTTTGAATTAAGTAAAAGTAATTTTTCAAACTGATTTATGGCCTTTTTAATTTGTTACACTTCGAGTGCTGGACCCTGTATATTCAAGTTGCCAAAAAGTGCCACGCGTAGTTTAGGGCTCTAATAAAGTGGATATTGTTCAGGTACCAGGTCCATGCGCAAGGAAGGGGGGGGGGGGTTTAGTGGTTTTAGCAATCACACTACCCCCCCCCCCCCCCCCCCCCCACTCCACCCAATGGAAGATTTTTCAACATTAGGTTCCATGAACAATAGAGTATCTATTATATAGAAGTACAAATAACTTCACTTTTCCTTCAAACTCCCTCTTCAACACCTGCCCCCCTTCTTTTGAACCCTCCCTTGAACCCTCCCTTGAACCCTCTCTTGAAACCCCACACGGACCTATCAGGTACTGTGAAACTTTTGGTTGCTTAGAAAGACGTCGCTTAAATTTTAATTTGATATGGATCTTGCCAATTTGAACATTCTTCTCAGAATAAGAAATATGAAATGGCAGTATAAATCCTTTATGATAATCATATTGAACAGTTATATCTAATGGCCACTTATTATGTGCGCTAAATCATTAGAAAGCAAGAGAAATCTAGTAGTTTGACATTAGCGCTTCTACAGAACAATCTTTTCATTGATTCAATCAAAAAATTTCTGATTGTTAAACTCGCACTCACGATGGCCAATATTATTTATCTAACTCCATTACACACAATCCATCAACTGGTAAACGATATCAGAACTTTTTCTCCTGCCTACAGCGGTTTTCTAGAACAGTCATATGCATTCCGTTATTGAGTCATTTGGAAAGCAATAATTTCGATACCCAATTAAGCATGTGGCTCGAAATGACAAATCGCATGGATGTGAAGTATGCATGCTAAAACTTCACACAAAACAACTCGTTGCGCGCCAAAAGATTCTTTCAACGATCTAGTATTCTTTCTTTCGACGGCCAAGCACTTATGCAACCAACCATCAACCGTAGATCTAGGAATCATTGGCGACTTTTTCAACGGAAAATTCCATTCTCCATACAAAACAACTTTATGGATTTTTCCCACTTTTCCGACAAATTTTCCAAAATTTTTTGATGTACGAATCCGGTGAGGGTAAAAACTGACCAAACAAAAAAATAATCATGTAAATCCGTCCATCCGTTCTTACGTGATGCGATTACAAAGAATGATATCTGCATTTTTATATATATAGATGTGTCTTGGAAATTATGACTGAAGCGTTTGATAAAACCCAGCATACTGTTTGCTTTATTGATTATTGTGTTACAATGTTCCACAAATGTTAGTTTGGAGTCCATGATTACATCTAAATCTTGTACAGTTTTACTTTTTCTACTAATTGATTTCCTAAAAATATGTCTACAGAATGGATTTCGTTTTTCCTACTGAAAGTTATTGAGTTGCATTTGTTTACATTGAGTTGAAGTAAACTTTTCCAGCACCAAATGTGGAATAGGTTGATTTCGTTTTGAAACATTACAGCGTCGTTGATATTTTTAATTTCCATGAAGAGTTTCATGTCGTCTGCTTATATAAGCACTTTTAGATTTTTGAGTATGAAGGAAATGTCGTTTATATTTAAAATGAACAGAAGAGGCCTTAGGTGAGAGCCCTGAGGTACACCAGATGTTACATTAATTGGTTCAGAGTTTATGTTTTGGAAGCGAACTACTTGTACTTGATTCGTTAAGTATGATTCAAGCCACTCCAGAACTCTATGTTCTATGCCATATTTTTGAAGTTTGTATGGAAGTAATGGTGTGTCAGTACGGTCGAAAGCTTTACTAAAGTCGGTGTAAAAAGTTTCTACGTGGTTGCCGGCGTCCAACCCTTATGGGACCAAACACAAAACTGAAAATCGTTTTCTATCCGTATCAAAATTGAATTATCGGTATTTTAAGAGAGCATATCTGTATTCCAGTATCGAATGCAAAAATCGGTACAATTACCGATCGGCGCTGGGCCGCATTGTCTTATACAAATTTTTCCAAATTCTATCCGGATCCGATTTCCGATTCCGAAATTATAGGGTAAACTGTGTTAAAATTCAAACAAATTAATTTCGCCTTTCCTGGTTTCCGGTTTTCGATTAACGACAGTAGATTGTAGCCATATACTCAAAAATGGATCTCAGTCACTTCGATTATACCGGTTCCCCGATTCCGGTTTCGGAAGTACCTGCAATAGTGGAGCTCACTTCGTTTTCTCAACAATGGCCTAACCGATCCGAATACTGTTTCAATCTGTAGGTTATATTAGTTTATGGACAAACCTTTTCGTTTTTCAAGAATCAAAGAACATTTTTATATATGAGATTATGAGAGATATGAGAAAGGCATCATTACATCTCTAGATGGATTAAAACAGGATTTTTTTATTTCACTGCTTAGTCTGCTTAGTCCTATCTGAGTTTAAATTTACTTATGAGACGGGTATAGCGTGATAAGTAAGTCGATGCCTTCCACGCAGCCCACCTGGGTTCGATTCCCAACTTCGCACATAGGGTTTTCTATCCCGTATGGTTTAAATCTTTCTTAAAAATATTTACTTTATAGAACTAGAAGATAAAACGAAGTGACCTTGGTAAACAGCGGAAAACATTTCAATTCATATGAGCTGCCATTTGGAAGGATTCTTAGTGTCTGTAGGGTTGTATTACTAATTATCCGATGATTCTGTACGCTAAGAATCGGTTGCGAATAGAGGGCAAATTTCACAGAAGGAATGTAATGCCAAGAGAGCTTTTTTAGCATTTTGATCAATCCTACTGAGTGGATCCTACCGAGTGCTAATAGCACCATCATTTATACTTTTACAACTAACACTGGCGCTGTTATTCGCAAATTGATCGCTGTAGGATAATGACAATCAACACGAAAAGATTAGCCTTAGTTAACCTACAGTTTTTCTTAAGGTACGTTTTCGGATCAATTGCCACCAAGCAGCCGTCATAAAGGTGAATGGCATTTGGCTTGCTTTAATTAGGTCGCACAGAGGCAACACCAGCAGCCGCAAAAAAACCTAAACTTTTTTACACGACAAGGACAACGGTCAGCGTACATACCAATGTAGGGGAAAAGGACTAACAACTACACACAGGCACATATCAAACAGCAGAAAGTAACATTCCGCTCATCTGTCAGCCGACGACGACCAGCAGTCAATGATAATTATGAACATCCTTTTCGAGAAATAAATAAAACAAGCCTTGCAAGCTGCAGGAACCTACCACCGGTCGATTGGTCGGCCGATGGTGGCTGGGTACGCACATGTTGCATAACCGAATCAGCCTGTTTGAAAGGGGAACGAAGCGAAAAAAAGAGTACTGTAAATGTTCGTAAAGAAGGTGCTCAAGAAAGGTACATGCGTAGGTAACAAGTTGCACCTGAGCTTGTAGAAGGACACAACGATCATGCGTTGAGCGGGAAAAGTGTCACGTTGCTACTGCTGCTCTCTGTGTTAAATATAAACGTGGTGCTTCACGGTGAACTTATTATCCTTAACCCTAATAAGGTGAAGGAATTATTACTATTTCTAAATATTTTTTTGAAATTTACGACAGTAATCATTATACTTCGGTTCACTTTCAACAGTCAAATTTGTTGAAATACAAAGCTAATACGATAACATTTTCATTTACAAGATTCATCTGCTAAAATACCATAAACTTTTCAAAGAAATTGAGAACTTAATTTCTTCATCTTCATAAGGACTCAGTATCTTTTTCGTTTTGGTCGCTTGAAACAGGATCCAACACGGGATTGCTGAGAAGCAGGTCCAAGTGATCCCAGAAGCGGTCCGGATGATTATCTCGATTATTCACGGTTCAGTCGGATTAAACGGAGCTGATTTCGACTAGCGTAACTTCACAGATAATTAGCAATTACCTATAGATGTATAACATAGAGAGAGAGCTAAAGACATACTCACGCTGAGAATTTTTGTTCATATGAATACTGCTCGGGTTGTTGGCTTTTGAAGACTATTGAGGACTATTGAGAACACGGTAGCATCTCTCGATGCCATGGCAGCAATTTGTACGCGTAGAGTTCGCGGGTATAGTCTATATTGGAGCCAATCGAGCCATGAAATTGAAGGTATTTTTCGTTATACGTTATATACGTTTCCTCGTGCTCGGAGGATGTCTGTCTATAAGGGGCGACCATTCGGGTCAGTGGAAAATAAAACCAGAAAGCATTCAAGGTGTATAATTATGATCCGTTTTAGCTACACCTGAACGCGTGGGGGAAGCAAACGAAAAAATATCATTCCAACCAGCCGATGTTTTGATTGAAATTCTTGCACGTCCACGCAAAGTTCTGAGCTCATCACTTTGAACTGCAAGTACCATTCAACCAGTCAAGGCAGCACTGAAAAACGGTGGCGACAGCCAACGTCCCTGAAACCATATTATGCTGCTCATGTTAACCGGTGAGTTCTCAGTATGGGAAAGTCATCCGGTTCATTTATGCTCGCGAACAATCACGGAACGTCCCGAACGACTTGCTAATCTGATTTCTCACACTTTATAGCCATATCTTGGTCGCCACAAAGCAGCCGCTTCAGTGTTATTAGCTGGAACGAAGCGCGACAAGGTCAGATCGTAAATGTGCCCGTTTTTTAAGCTGGGTATGTTCTTTTCCAAGTTCGAAGAATGGTTCATTTGACCAAAAGCGACAGTTTCTTTCTTCGGCGTCGATAAGCTATTTGAGTTTTAAAATTACTTTTAAGAACATCATACAGTGAAGTCCCCTGTATTGCGGATTTCTGTTTTTCCGGTTTTCTATTTTGCAAGTTTCCTTATTGTCGGAAAAAGTAGCTGTCATTTAACATGTAGCACGTGGATCGATAAGTCCCGAAACTAAAGCAGAGGTATCGGTATGGTTATCGTAGTAAACCAGTAACCACGTCTTTCTAGAGTACTAAGCTTTGCTTGAAACGGGTCAAAATTTTAAGTCGATCCGACCAGAAACAGCTGAGTTATCGAGGTTGGAGTAAAATCGTTTTGTAGTTTGTTTAAAAAATGGAAAAAACCAAGTTTCGTGTTTTGATAAAACATTGTTTTTTAATGGGTAAAAACACCGTGCAAGCGAAACAATGGATTGAAAAATGTTATCCGGACTCTTTTCCATCAAAAGCAACGATTTGTCGGTGGTTCGCCGAGTTTAAACGTGGTCGTACCGACACAAATGACGCGGAACGCTCGGGTAGACCTGTGGAAACCGTTACACCGGAAAATGTGAGTGAAGTGACAAAAATTATAATGAAAGATCGTAAAGTGAAGCTCCGTGAGATTGCTGAGATGACACAGATATCATATGGAAATGTATTTACTATCCTTCATGAAAAATTGAGCATGAAAAAGGTTTTTTCCAAGTGGGTGCCGCGATTGCTTTCGATGGAACAAAAACAGCAACGAGTCGATGATTCAGAAATTGAACGAATTGGGCTTTGATCTGCTTCCCCACCCCCCATACTCGCCAGATTTAGCCCCCAGTGACTACTGGCTCTTTGCTGATCTTAAAAAAATGTTCCAGGGAAAAAGATTTGGCTCAAATGAGGAGGTCATCGCTGAAACTGAAGCTTATTTTAAAGCGAAAGATAATTTTTTTTTATAAACATGGTATTGAACAATTGGAAAAACGTTGGAACCATTGTCTCACCCTAAAAGGTGATTATGTTGATGAATAAAAAAAAATTTGCAAAAAAGATGTTGTTTCCATTGTTAGTCTCGGGACTTATTGATCCATGTGTTAATTACATGCGGTCTTTAACAAATTTGTTATAATTTCTTGGACCAACCCTTCAAGGCCATTTGATCAGATTGGTAACCCAAAACTTTGCTCATTTTTTGTATCTCAGCCTCTTGTTTTTGCTTTAGAAGGGATATAGAATTTCAGGAAAAACCGACTTCTCCATAGTGTTATCCCATGTAGCACCGGTAACTTCTTCAAAAAAAAATAGAACATAAATCACATGCTGCACAATGGTCGCAAAATTGAAACAGCAAAACAATTCGGTTTACGATGGTGGCAAGTCAAAATAATGCTACGAATTTACATCTCATCATACTAAGTTACAATAAGTTCTAACGAAATTTTTAGGTCGCACCACAACAAAATTGATATCTATTTTTACCTGGAGCTGTTAGCGGAATATATTCAATAGTTGCACTATTTATGCACAATTTAATTCCACTATTTCACTGCCACGTTATTACACTTTCACAAAGTCACAATAATTGTAACGTTTGTTAGGCTTCATTAAAGTGTAGTGACTTTGTGAAAGTGTAATAACATGACAGTGAAATAGTGGAATTAAATGGTACATAAATAGTGCAACTATTGCAAATTGATATGATAAATTAGTCATTAGTTGACTTATGACATGTTTGCAATGACTATTTTTTGTTCCAAACTTGCCACCGCAACGAAATGTGACAATGAAAAAGTGACACACGTAAAGTTAAGCAATGGTATCATTTCTATTACCGTAATAGGAAAACGAATACAGTATCGATCAAAAGTTTTCATACAGTTTTCTGAACTTTAACACTAAATGAATAAAAAAGTGAAAAAATATTCCATTCTTAAAAACTAGATATAATTGAATCTTTTTGAATGCTTGATTTTTAAGAGATATAGGATTTGATTGAAAATAAAACACAAAAAATGAGAAAATTGGTAAATTCTTTGTTGTAATTGATAGAATGATCAATGGAATTTAATATTTTAATATGATTTCATGCAATTGTTGATCGCGGCTCTGCGCATGCGCAAGGTCCAATTTTGGCACACTCTCACCAACGTATCGGTCGGTATTCCACGAATAAATGCTTCAATACTGGCTTGCAGTGCGTTTATAGTTGCTGGTTTAGCCTTAACATGGCCCCACAAGAAATAGTCCAAAGGCGTTAAATCACACGATCTAAGCGGCCAATTGACGGGCCCAAAACGTGAGATAAACTGTTGACCGAAGCCAGTTCTCTATTTGGTCATTGTTTCGCGTGCCGTGTGGGATGTGACGCCGTCTGGTTGAAACAACAGGTCAGGCATGCCTATCGCAGGTAAATTTTTTCTCACGAAAAACAGTACATTTTGCGTAAAAATAGAAAAAAATACAGCACATCGACTTTGAAGAAACAGTACATTTGGCAGTACGCATTTATTCTAACAATTGTGAATATAAAAAAGCAAATAATTATCAGATGATTTCTTTCCAAAATCTCAATAGTTTTAATTCTACTTTTTGAAGGTATTTTTTAGTTCAATATAAATCAAAAATATGTACGAATTAATCACCAAACATTTTTTTGCGCAGAAAACTATGATGCAAAGGAGAGAAAGAGAAAAATCCATTTACTGTTTGTATGTATTTATATTGGGAGCGGGTCATTTCGCCGAAAGTCGTTTTACCGAAAGCGCGTTTCGTGGCTTTCGACGAAGTGTGCCTGACCGATTTATATTCACTACGTGTTGTCACTTTTCCTTTTGACATTTTGTATTGCGGCAAGTCGATATTCGATTCGTTAAAGATTTAAAACTCTATTTTAACACGAAAAATACAGCATATTTCAATGGGAAAATACAGTATAAATGAAAATATAGTATATTTAAAAGTAAAAAATCTATTTTAGGAATAACCGGAATCGCTTTGTTTGGCCGTCTACTGATAATGACTACCGAAATCGGAAGTCGGATCAGAATAAAATACAGGAATTCCTAATGGGAGCACAGGACCTTTCATTTGAATCTAAATTTGTGAAAATCGGTCAAACCATCGCTCAGAAAAGTGAGTGTGATCCATTTGGAAAAATATGACCACTATTTCCGGTGGTTCCGGAATCGGAAACCGGGAGCCATGATAGCCGGAATCAGATTTTTTGGCCGTCTACTGATAATGACTATCAAATGGAGTAGTTTTGTGGCCAGTTTGGACAACTTTTAAAGTGTTTTTTTCGCCCATTTAACCCCTTCACGACCATAAGATGTCCAGGACGAAATATGTCAGTACAAGACAATATTTTAGCTATTGGGGGGTGCAAATTAAGAGAATATCACCAGAAAAACATAGTAGGGTGCATAAGTTTCCTATAATTTCATGGGAAATAGTTTGCCCTATAATTCTTAGAACTAAATAAAAGAAGATTTGGGATTATTATATCGTAATTTAATTTATTGCTTTAATTGCTTTGATTATCAGAATAGTAAAATGAATAGTTAGTTATGGTATTCTACGAAACGATTTCATGTACTTGTGAACGTTGCTCATAACACATTTATTATTTGTTCTATTTTCTATACGCCATTTTGCACACACTGTTTTAGTGCAATAAAGATTGATAGTTCTTTTTACTTATTCGTTCAGAAACACACTTGTCGCTGTGGAAATAAGTTTTCTTTAACATTCAGTAAAAGAAAACATCGATTTAATAGTAATTGAAGAATCTATAACGATATTTATAGAAGGGAAACACATTTCCCTTGGTCGTTAAGGGGTTAAGTGATGGTATAAAATTTTTAACACATTTTACTTTATAATTCCAAAACCGGAAGTCGGATCCAGATGAAATTGTGTATGTAGGTTTTGTATATAATCATAGAACCTTTAATTTAAATCTAAGTTTGTAAAAATCGGTCACGCCATCTTTGAAAAAAATAGTGCACATATTTTCAATTTTTTCGCAGTTCTGTCCAAGCAAAATTCAATAATTTTGTATGGGATCATAAGACCTTTAATTTGGATCTAAGATTGGAAAACTCGGTTACATACATGACTACATGACGAACTGAGTCGTATAGTATAGTATAGTCGAATAGTATTTAGCACGGGCCTCAATTTAAACTTTTTGCAGAACTTTTTTATATGAGAAAGGCAAAAACGATGTTTATACATAATATATAACAAGAGATATTCACGATCGAATATTTAACACTCTCTCAGAGGGTAAATCTTGAAATCGCGCCATAGTAATTCACAACAAAATCGGTTGACCGGTCTTCTAGAACTTCGAGTGCACTTTTTTCATGTTTTTTGTGCATTTTACCCTGTTACTCCCAAGCCGAAAGTTCGATCTGGATAATATTACATTCAAATCTAAGATTATGAGAAACCGGTTCAGCCGTTTCTAAGAAATTGAAGTGATTTCCGGTTTGGAGTACACGATCACTTTTTTTCGATACTTCCGGAATCTGGAACGAAGATCCGGTTTTCCCAAAATCAATGTATTTGATCATCAACTAACCAAATCTGTCCAATTCCAAGAATTATACGGCTATTTGAATGTATTTTAATGAATTTTCCGTGTCATGTATAAAAGCACATCCCTGAAAAAGAAATTCGCATAACTATTATTCTGTAATTCCGGAACCGGAAATCGTATCCGGCTGAAATTTGAGTTGTAAGACCTTTAATTTAAACCTATGCTAGTGAGAATTGAATGAGTGGTCTATGAGAAAATTTTGCACATTTTATCCCCCCCCCCCTCAGTTCATTTTGCACATTTTACCCCGTAACTCCCGGATCGGAAGTCGGATTCAGATGAAATTCAATAGCAACCTATGGGGCTACAAGACCTTTAACTTCAATCTTAGTTGAAGAAAATCGGCGGAGCGATCACGGAGAAAATCGAGTGCACTTTTTCTTTTTTTTTTGCACATTTTACCCCGTTACTCCCGAACTGGAAGTTCGATCCGGGTAAAATTCAATAGCAAACTATGGGACCAAGAAGCCTTTCATTTGAATCTAAGTTTGTGAGCCATCTAATAACGATGTTCCAGGTGATAAACCATTCGGGATAATGAAATTCTAGGAAACTTTATTCAGAGAGAAATAAAATTTCGGGTAATACTCTAAAGGTTCTAGAATTCGTTGCGTAATAAAATGTGTGATTATTTCGTAGAACTACACTAATTGAAAATCCAAATCAATTTTGATTTCGTATGTGAAAGACACTTTTTAGTATTGATTAGCCGTCTTTCTACACAATAATTTAGAAAAGGTTGCACATGCCGTCTACAGGTTTGTGTAAGACTTGACTTTATATCAATGAACTAAAATCAACCCTCGGTTTCCACTTTAGAACACGCATATAAGAGAAAATACAAAAAAATAGCAGGTAGGGGGAAACCTTCCAATCGTGCACATCCGCAACAAGAATGAATATGCTAGGAAAGGTTATCGAAGTTTTTTACTTATCGATTCTCGTTCATGCTCCTGTATCGACGGAGCAATGGATAAAGAAAACACATCAGTAGGAGGACGATTAAAGAGCAGCCTACACTGCAAGTGGTATTTAAAACGCACCTGTTATTGATCACCTTCTGGATAGCAACTGTTAGATAGGAAGCATTGACAAACGACTCGCAGTGTAATAATTTTCAAATCCATGTGGTCTAGCACATTGCATTGAGGATGAGCAACCTGTCTTCATTTATGCCTAACACGTGGTTGTATTCCTTAAAATTAACATGTTTTTTAAATCACTATGCATTAATAAATTCCTGATAAGGACGTTGCAATATAGAATGACTTTGGTGTTAATTTCAAAAATTAAATCATAAAAAATCATCGATCCGTCCATTTGCCCAACTTCAACCATCAAGTTCAACAAAGAAAAAAAATGTCATCCAACAAAATGTTATTACTTTCTTAATGTTCGGTTCTCGGATATCCCTCAATGCTGCATCAGTTACATCCATCCGAACCCCACAGTTTTACGACTTCTCACACTGATCATCGCTACAAAGCGGTTCATATCTTCACTCTCCTGTGCGTCGCATCTTTCTCTGCTCCACTGATCACTTCCTGGTCAGACCAAAAGCTCAAATCACTATCGTCCAGCCGCACGCCGGCCTCGGATGGATAAACTCGGAAACCTCCAAAAGGCAAAACTTTCCCACGGGCTGCCGTTTCTTGGTACCTTCCCCCAAGTAGAGTGAAAAGAGAATTTTGCTCCCATTTGGGTGGCTGCACCCTACCGAAGCGACCCACTGGCCACTTGCTAACTGCTGCTGCCCTGTAAGCATCCTAATTGAGTAATCGAGATTCACGTTGCGAAAGTAGCGTGAATTTCCGACCCCAGTGAGTGCGGGACGACAAGTCAAGAGACGCTTCATATTGTAAATGGCCACTTTCGCACGACTGGGTGAATTGAATTGGACTTGAGGGCACCAGGCTTCCCGTAGGTCATCAAGTGTTGCGGTTCGCTGGTGGTTGATACTATTAGATCTCTATACATGCATACAGCAGAGTATAGTTGGTCGTCTGTGAAATTGCCGTTGCGTGAGTTGAAGCTCATGAAAGCAATTAAAAGTGGCTCTGCAGATACAACACTGGACACTTTGAATGGAAAAGTTTAATGTATTCGTTTCAGAAAATAAGTGTAGACGGAATCTGACGGCTACAACGAGAAAGTTTATTTATTGCTTTTCTTCATCCCGTTCGATCAGAAGCTTTGTATACTTGTTCAAAACTATTGTAGGATAACTAAATAACAGAGTCACCGATCGTTGCGTTTAGTTTACTACAGTACATATTGAAAGCACGCAGTTTGAAACCGAATATTTATAAAAGGGGACCTGCAGTCTACGACGTGATCTTTGTATAATTACTTGCTACTTGATGTTTTTAAAGTATAACGAAATCATCGAAACATTTTCAAAAAGAGATTATTGGGTCTAAGAATAGGTTTTCAGTTGTAACTTTCCTGAAATTCGAGGATACCTGATGGAAAAATGATTACAAGTTGCCATCTTTCTATCAACTTATAAATTTGCAAACCTGTTTCAAGGCTCGAATTACGCTCAAAAGCGTATTCCGATAAGAGTGTTCTGCATCGATCGAAACAAGTAGAAGTCGGATAGCGTCAGTTCTGGGTTATAACACGCCGGTCGAAAAGGGTTCAGTCTTATAGAGAAAGCAACCTCCATATTCGTCAGATTTAGCTTCCTGTGACATTTTCTGTGATCAGCACAGAAAATGTCACAGGGAGCTAAATCTGGCGAATGTGGAGGTTGTGGTAGCAATTTGAATTTCAGTTCACGAAGCTCAGCCACTCTAACGATCGACTTATGACACGGTGCATGTTCCCGATGAAAAGGTTCTTTTTGCCTTTCTCATATAGAAAGGTTATACAATCACTGTGAAAACCGACTGTTGAGTGTTATATACTATTCGACTCAGTTCGTCGAGTACGCAAAATGTCTGTGTGTGTATGTGCGTATGTGAGTGTAACGATTTTTTGCACTAACTTTTCTCGGAGATGGCTGAACCGATTTTCATAAACTTAGATTCAAATGAAAGGTCTTGAGGTCCCAGACAAAATTCCTAAATATTTTTTTGGATCCGACTTCCGGTTCCGGAATTATAAGGTAAAATGTGCAAAAAGAAATTAAAAGGTCCTGTGGTCCTATACGTAATTCCTGAATTTCATCCGGATCCGACTTCCGGGTCCGGAATTACAGGGTAAAGTGTGTTAAAAATTTTATACCATCACTGAAAAGGGCGAAAACCGTAAAAAGGTTTCTAAATCGACCTCAAATCTTCTCCAATTGATAGTTTTTATCAGTAGACGATCAAACAAATTGATTTCGGTTATTCTTTTAAGAATCGAAGAAAATTATTTTGAAGAATACCACAGTATTATATATGATAGTATGATTGATATGAGAAAGGCATCATTACACCACTAAGTGGATTAAAACAGGTTGTTTAATTTTTTGTCTAGTTTTTTTTAACTTCTGCATGTTTTGGGACACTGTACCTTCCTTCCGAAAGTGCCGCTTGCCCAATACCTTTCAATTGGCCGAAGATCCGGGCAGTTCGGTGGGTTGATGTCCTTTTCCACGAATTGTACATTATTTTTGACAACCACTGTAGAACGGAGTTGGCGTAGTGGGCTGAAGCCAAATCCGGCAAGAAGAGAGGAGAAGCCTTATGCTTTCTGTACAGTGGCAGCATTCTCTTCTTCACACATTCTTCCTCGTACACCTTGGCGTTAATTGTGCCCTTCGTGAAAAAAATCGACGACCGCAAACCACAGGTACAAATTGCTTGCCAGACCAACACCTTCTGCCAAAAGTTTTCCATCGCTACCGTGGTGTCAGCGTCGTCCAGGTCCTGGTACACCGATTTCGTATAATATTGTGGTCCAGGCGAGAGTCTTCCTTGGTGTAGGTTTCGTCGTCGATCAGGATGCATCCGTCTTTATTCTGTAGAATCCGGTTATACAGTTTTTGCGCTCTTGTTTTTGCCTGAACTTGCTGTACCAGGGACTTTTTCGGCACCTTCTGTTTCTTGTACGTTTTCAGGGAGTTCCAAACTTTGATCCGTTGAATCATCCCGATGCTAGTGTTGAACTGCTTGGCCAAATCCCGCGTTGACGCCGATGGGTTTTTCCTGATTTAATCAACCACTTTTAAGTCCCGGCCGGGCTGGCTGGGACCCGTTTTCCTACCGGATCGGGGCAAATCGACTCATCATTGAAACGATAAACCGTACCGAAACCAATCGATTGCGCAGCTGTTATTGACATGTAAACAAACATGTCATCGCAAAGCACGCTGCAAAAAATTAAGCCATTTCAGAGTAATAACTGTTTGAATGTTGCTAACTACTTATCGATACCCTCCTTATTGTTGTCGATTTCCGTCTTCTTTTCGTTGCTAGTTGCTGTAGATGCACCTTGTTGTACATTGGTTGCAATTGCTGGTTGGTTGGAGGGTAAGTTGTTAACTGCAGCTGGTGTACTTTGTTCTATAGGGGATGATGATGGATTCGTTGAAGGGGATGCTTCATTGTTGCTGGTGGCTGTCACAGGTGTACTGGGGTTGCTTGGGGTTGGTGTGAAGGAAGCACCGTTGTCCTTTGGTGTAGTTGTCTCCTTGTCCAGTTCATCACATGGCTTACCGTAGTGAACAGCTTTTGGGCAATATTGACATGTGGCCATCTGATTGTCATAGGTAACAAGTGATTTGCACGGAATTCTTGTATCTTGACCGAAAGTCACATAAGAAGGTATAGCCTTCTTCAAGTGTATGCGTAATAAACGTACGCCATTTAGAATACCGGGGAAAAATTCTTCCACTTTTCCTTTTCGGTAGAGAGAATCTCTCCGTATTGGGATATAGTTTTGCGAATATATGAATCGGTAACGCTTGAGGGAAGATCATGCACACGCACTTCTATAGCACTATCTTCCATATCTTTTGCGAATTGAATTGCATCCAACTCTTTGTAAAACTGGATGTTAAGAACATTATTTGGTAAGTTCAAGAGGTAAAAGGTTTTTACTTACTAGTTTATGCTAAGTGCACATAACCAATGCACATTATATCCCGGGTTAGCGGTTCAGTGCATAGGACGCTGGTCTTACAAGCCAGTTGTCGTATGTTCGAGCCCCGACCTGGAACGGTTCTTAGTGTCAGTAGGATCCATAGTACTAGCCATGCAATGATTCTGTACACTAATGCCGTTTTTCATTGAGAAACACTGGTGGCGTGGATTGCCCTGGTTTTGCACTTTCGAAATGGCAATGAAACACCGTCAAAATATTGCATTTCTGCTCGGAAGTGCAAAATCAGAGCAATCCACGCCACCAGTGTTTTTCAATGAAAAACGGCATAAGAATCGGCTGCGAAGTCTGTTGAAACAGAAAGGCCAAATTCCACAAAAGGAATGTAATGCCAAGACTTTGTTTTTACATAACCAATTTCATTTGATTTTACGTTTCATTTAGACTCATCAGACATTATTTGTCTTATTGCATTGAAGTAAACGCACACGTTTAATGTCAAAATGCATTTGCTCCTTAAGCAAACCTTCAAGTTCTCGTATCGAAGGTCGAATTTTGCACTGTCTGAAGTCAACAACAATTGTATTTTTTCGTGTCGGCGGTAGCTATTGTTTTGTTTTATCGACTAATTTGGATGAGATGTGAAAGCGAACTGTACAAACTTCATTTGGGCGACCAGAACGTTATCGGTGTTTTCACAACCACGTTTGAATTCAGCATACAATAATGGTTAATTTGCTTGAAGCAGAGCCCGGATAATACGTGCTTATCAAAACAATTCTTCGGAAGCTCAGATTTTTTTTCATTAAATAACAAAGCTCAATAACTAACACGCTAAAAAAAAACCGGGACCAAATGTTTTCGTAATAAATACTTAAGTACTAATGTTTGGTATCAAATCCTAAGGCATTTTTCTTTCGAAGCTCCAAGCACTGGAAATTTCTCGTTAAAAACAATTTTGTACCATTAGAACCTCTCAGGATACGTCGATTCATCAATAACTGGTATTTCGCCCAAAAGATTGCATGGGCAAATGATTGGTTTCTTCACAATTATGAAAATTTTCATAGCATCCCACAAACGATATATGTTTTGATCGAAAAAATATACGTCACCTATATCGGTGACCATGAAACGTTGTTGTCCAATTGTGTTGTGACGATGCAACGTTGTTGTCCAATATGGCTGACATGAGGTCGGACATTTCTTGCTGGTAGTGTGATCTGTTGTGAAACATCGGAAACTTGCTCCGAGACCCAATATTTTAGGTGAGCAGATATACACAAGTGACTTCGGGTACTGTTTGTTATTCTCGCCATATATATGTTGAACCTCAGCCAAATTTTTAAAGTTGATAAACTTAAGTACATTTTCCATATAACGTTACGGGTCAGGGCCATATCACCGAAAGCCCTTTCGACGAAAAGCATTTCGCTGAAAGGGTCATTTCACCGAATGAATCATTTCACCGAATGTCTGTCTTAATATCGTTATTCGAATTGATTCAAATACAAATGAAAAATGATAGCGTTAACACCCGTTTTGTTGACCTGTATTCGAGATTACCCTTTCAGCGAAATGACCCTTTAGGCGAAACGATCTTCGGCGAAATGACATTCGGCGGAACGACTTTCGGTGAAATGGCTTTCAGCGGATTAATCCGCTCCCATATGTATGTTGATATAAGTTGAACCTCAGCCAAATTTGTAGTTGAAAAACTCTAGAACATTTTCCGTATATAGCATTACTATATACCTGACCTTCTGTTTCGACAAATTTAGCGACCGATTATCTACTGAGCTAGTGTTACGATACTATTAACATCAAAGAATCCATCCAGGTCGATGATCGACAAAATTTTTTATTCGAATTAAAATGATGAAACTTATGAAACTTTATTCGACAGAAAAAGTTAACTAAGTTCCATCATATTCAACGTTGTAGGTATTTATAAAGTTATATGGTTTGTTAAATTGTGTCTATGTGCAAGTTTGGAATTTTGACATCCTTTCGTTTATCGCTTTTATTCTCAACGACTGTATATTATGGAGATTAACTCGGTATCATGAAAATTGAACAAAAAATCTCACAACGAAGACTTGATTCATCTTAACTGTAACGATACGTTATACCGCTTTCGATCAAGCGTTCGATGTTCTAGCTTTGAGATACTAGATTTCGTCTGGCACGGTTCTATTTAATGAAAGGAATAAGTTGAATAAAAGGGAACAGTATGTTCAAGTCCCGACCTGGAAAGATTCACAGTGTCAATAGGATCGTAGTACTAGCCATGTAATGATTATGTACGCTAAGAATCGGCTGTGAAGTCCGTTAAAACGAGAAGGCCAAATTCCACAAAAAGGAATGTCCTGTCATCTCTGAGATCTCGTCCGCTTTATAAACAACACACATACACACACGCAGATATTTGCTCAGTTCGTCGAGCTGAGTCGATTGGTATATAAAACTGTTTTCTACTGTTTTCTATATGTACATATAAGTAAAACTGACTGCAGGGGACATGGACGAATTGAGCTTATCATCACCATTTAAAATGTTAGAAGAAATTCAATTTTGAAATTCAGCCAACACAACCAGAAAACATTTTCATACCTTTTTATGAGGTGAAACCGTCATCAGCTTAGTTTCATCTAACGAAAAACAAATTCGAAAAATGGAATGGATAAAGTAAACATTTGCCAAAAAAAATACACCCCCGAGCTTGAACTCGAACCTGCAAACTATCTCCACCCGTAAAATTATTGATTTAAATCACTTTAGAAGGAAACACATTTTCTTTCTTATCGTGCATCCAGTAAAGCCACTTAATATTTATTGTATAACTTTTCCTCTTGAATATCTTTAGTGACTGAATTTTTATGGTAACTGTGAAGGTGTATTTAAGGTGCAAACATTGGGCAACCCAATAACTTTTGACAGCATTGTCAGATCGACAAATGACATACCGCATTGGAAGCGCCATTCCAAGACAATTTTACCATGGAACAGTACACACCAAAAGAACTCGCTGAAATTGTTCAGGCTTACATTCAAAACGAGGTCAACTTTTGGCGAAAAATCATCATGTCAGGTGGCACATTTCATGTTAAACGAATGGAGGAAAAATTGTCGGTTCTCTACCACTGAAAACCCTCAATTAATTGAGAAAAAGCTTCTACACGAAGAACCCTTCGATCATAAAATTGCGTTATCGCAGTTTTTGATTTTTGCGATAGTTGATTTAACTAATTTCTTTTTGATTCAACCAATATGGTTTTTGATTTGCATATATTCAAGTAGTTGAAAAATATGTTGTCTTGAATGCTGTCAAATGCCGGAGACAGTTGAAAGCAAAACAATAATCGCAATGCGAAATCAACAATTTTTTTAGTTGAAATCTGTTCGCGTCGCTTCAAAATGTCAATGAAAACAACATCGATGGTTAAAGCGTTTGGTGGAATTGTGTTCATTCGATTTGAGAAATTTATGATAACAAGTGTTTATCTAACAGCGGTGTTGTGATAAAGTTAACCTTGTTTAAGATGAAAAAGATTTGGTGACAAATTAGAAAATGTTAATGAATGATCATCTCGTAATCTTTCAGGTATGCGCAAAAATTTTATGCTTCAAATTCGATCATTGATTTACTTCCACCAGACTGTTTTACTTCCAGCTGTTTGATACCGATGATGATGTTCATGCATTAGCAATAAAACGCTTTTTGACATGAATTTAATTTATAAAAGTAACAGGAGCGAAGGGTTTCAAACACACAGAACGCGCTGCGATTGAATGGCGCGTTTGAATTGCCGCCGCAAAATTCCAATTCCCAGCGGTTGATGCACCCAAGCTCATATAAATTGACTAAAATTATCAGTGCATAACTTTAGTTCAACCGTTTGAAGGCATCATCTTTCAATACTCATTTTAGGTAAATTTAATAATTTCGCACTCGCCCCTCCGGGCACTTTTGCTGATTAAAAACGTTTTTCTACATCAGTCATTTCCGATCGAATCAGAAGTATTGTTTTTAATTTAGATCTTTACTGATCTCTACTTGACATGATCATGAAAATAAAACAAATAAAACCGATTTATTTTTCAACTAACAGAATTTTGTTTCAATAACAACACCAGTTATTCCAACTAAAATATTTGTTGAAATTGAAAGGTATGTGTCCTCACTAATTGACAGCATTTTTTTTAAAACAGTTAAATTAGTTGTTTTAACCATCGTTTCTGCTAATCGAAAAACAAAAATGACAGTTTAGTTAAAACAACAATCAATTAGTTGTACATTCCTGAATATTCTGGTTGAAATGGGATCGCGGGTGGTTCCGTGTATACGACCAAAAAGTTCCTGTTTAATGTGGTGTTTGTGCGATAAGGTGATTGGTCCCTATTTGATCCAAGACAATGATTGAGCAACGAAAACTGTAAATGGCGATCGTTATAGAGCGATGATCAATGAGTTTGTGCTGCCCATTGTTCGTGAAAATGGTTTGAATGGCTACTGGTTTCAACAGGACGGTGCAACCTGCCATACAGCTTGACTAACAATCGAAAAATGGTGATTTTGACTGG